>NW_027316278.1:1914407-2064407 GCF_026437365.1 Eucyclogobius newberryi | reverse complement strand
CACACACAAACACACGCACACACACAAAAACACACACACAAACAAACAGACACACACACACACAAACACACGCACACACACAAAAACACACACACAAACAAACACACACACACACACACACACACAAACAGTTACACACAGTTACACACAGTTAGCCACACACAGTTACATACAGTTACACACACAGTTACACACCGTTACACACAGTTACACACACACACAGTTACACAAAGTTACACACAGTTACACACAGTTACACACACACAGTTACACACACAGTTACACACCGTTACACACAGTTACACACACACAGTTACACAGTTACACACAGTTACACACAGTTACACACACACACAGTTACACAAAGTTACACACAGTTACATACAGTTACACACACACACAGTTACATACAGTTACACACACACAGTTACACACACACAGTTACATACAGTTACACACACACAGTTACACAGAGTTACACACACACAGTTACACACACACAGTTACACAGAGTTACACACACACAGTTACACACACACAGTTACACAGAGTTACACACACACAGTTACACACACACAGTTACACACAGTTACACACACACAGTTACACACAGTTACACAGTTAGAACACAGTTACACACAGTTACACACAGTTACACAGTTACACACAATTACACACAGTTACACACACACACACACAGCTACACAAACACAGCTACACACACACAGCTACACACACACACACACACACACACACACACACACAGTTACACACAGTTACACAGTTACACACAGTTACACACACACAGTTACAGAGAGTTAAACACACACAGTTACACAGAGTTACACACACACACAGTTACACACACACAGTTACACAGAGTTACACACACACAGTTACACACAGTTACACAGAGTTACACACACAGTTACACACAGTTACAAACATACAGTTACACACACACAGTTACACACAGTTACACAGAGTTACACACACAGTTACACACAGTTACAAACATACAGTTACACACACACAGTTACATACACACATAGTTACACACACACAGTTACACACAGTTACACACAGTTACACACACACAGTTACAAACAGTTACACACACACACACACACACACACACACAGAAACAGTTACACACAGTTACACACAGTTACACACACAGTTACACACAGTTACACACCGTTACACACAGTTACACACAATTACACACACACAGTTACACAGAGTTACAAAAACACAGTTACACACAGTTACACACAGAGTTACACACAGTTACACACAGTTACACACCGTTACACACAGCTACACACAGTTACACACAGTTACACACACACACAGTTACACACAGTTACACACACATAGTTACACAGAGTTACACACACAGTTACACACACACACAGTAACATACAGTTACACACACAGTTACACAGAGTTACACACACAAAGTTACACACACACAGTTACACAAAGTTACACACATTTACACACACACACACAGTTACATACAGTTACACACACATAGTTACACAGAGTTACACACACAGTTACACACACACACAGTAACATACAGTTACACACACAGTTACACAGAGTTACACACACACAGTTACACACACACAGTTACACAGAGTTACACAAACAAAGTTACACACACACAGTTACACACACACAGTTACACATGGTTACACTGTTACACACAGTTACACACAGTTACACACAGTTACACAGTTACACAGTTACACACAGTTACACACAGTTACACACACACAGCTACACACACACAGTTACATACACTTACACAGAGTTACACACACACAGTTACACACAGTTACACACACACAAGAAGAAGAAGAAGAAGAAGAAGAAGAAGAAGAAGAAGAAGAAGAAGAAGAAGAAGAAGAAGAAGAAGAAGAAGAAGAAGAAGAAGAAGAAGAAGAAGAAGAAGAAGAAGAAGAAGAAGAAGAAGAAGAAGAAGAAGAAGAAGAAGAAGAAGAAGAAGAAGAAGAAGAAGAAGAAGAAGAAGAGCCTGTGAGAGCTTAAGAGGAGAAGAAGAGGAAAGCACTTTTCAGGGATATTCATGAACTGGTTCATATCCAGTTTAGCTCCTTCTGACCAGCATCTCGGCTCAAAAATGTCATAATAATAATGTTCATAATAATAATGTTCATAATATTAATGTTCATAATAAATAACAATAATGTTCATAATATTAATGTTCATAATTCTCTTCTCGTGCTTTGATGTGTTTGTCGTCTTCTTCTCACATTAGTTTGAATATTTGGTGTGTTTTCTCACCTGTTAAAACTCTGTCGGGTCATTGGTCCGTCTCCTCTTTAATCCAGTTTATGTCCATCAGAAACTCAATCCTCCAGAGTCTGACCTCAAGTGCGTCCGACCGTCGGCTCCAGAGAAAGAACAAAACCCTCAAAAAACAGCGAAAGTCCCAGAGCGGAGCCGGTCCTGATGCTGCAGAGAAGTGAGCGCTCTGCCTCTGCTGGGGGCGTGTTCATGTGTGTGGGGGCGTGTTCATGTGTGTGGGGGCGTGTGCGTGTGTGTGGGGGCGTGTTCATGTGTGTGGGGGCGTGTTCATGTGTGTGGGGGCGTGTGCGTGTGTGTGGGGGCGTGTTCATGTGTGTGGGGGCGTGTTCATGTGTGTGGGGGCGTGTTCATGTGTGTGGGGGCGTGTGCGTGTGTGTGGGGGCGTGTTCATGTGTGTGGGGGCGTGTTCATGTGTGTGGGGGCGTGTTCATGTGTGTGGGGGCGTGTTCATGTGTGTGGGGGCGTGTGCGTGTGTGTGGGGGCGTGTTCATGTGTGTGGGGGCGTGTTCATGTGTGTGGGGGCGTGTTCATGTGTGTGGGGGCGTGTGCGTGTGAGTGGGGGCGTGTGCGTGTGAGTGGGGGCGTGTGCGTGTGTGTGGGGGCGTGTTCGTGTGTGTGGGGGCGTGTGCGTGTGAGTGGGGGCGTGTTCATGTGTGTGGGGGCGTGTTCATGTGTGTGGGGGCGTGTGCGTGTGTGTGGGGGCGTGTGCGTGTGTGTGGGGGCGTGTTCGTGTGTGTGGGGGCGTGTGCGTGTGTGTGGGGGCGTGTTCATGTGTGTGGGGGCGTGTGCGTGTGAGTGGGGGCGTGTTCATGTGTGTGGGGGCGTGTTCATGTGTGTGGGGGCGTGTTCATGTGTGTGGGGGCGTGTTCATGTGTGTGGGGGCGTGTTCATGTGTGTGGGGGCGTGTTCATGTGTGTGGGGGCGTGTTCATATGTGTGGGGGCGTGTTCATGTGTGTGCGGGCGTGTTCATGTGTGTGGGGGCGTGTTCATGTGTGTGGGGGCGTGTTCATGTGTGTGGGGGCGTGTTCATGTGAGTGGGGGCGTGTGCGTGTGTGTGGGGGCGTGTTCATGTGTGTGGGGGCGTGTGCATGTGTGTGGGGGCGTGTTCATGTGAGTGGGGGCGTGTGCGTGTGTGTGGGGGCGTGTTCATGTGTGTGGGGGCGTGTTCATGTGTGTGGGGGCGTGTGCATGTGTGTGGGGGCGTGTGCGTGTGTGTTGGGGCGTGTTCATGTGTGTGGGGGCGTGTTCATGTGTGTTGGGGCGTGTTCATGTGTGTGGGGGCGTGTTCATGTGTGTGGGGGCGTGTTCATGTGTGTGGGGGCGTGTTCATATGTGTTGGGGCGTGTTCATGTGTGTGGGGGCGTGTGCGTGTGTGTGGGGGCGTGTGCATGTGTGTGGGGGCGTGTTCATGTGTGTGGGGGCGTGTTCATGTGTGTGGGGGCGTGTGCATGTGTGTGGGGGCGTGTGCGTGTGTGTGGGGGCGTGTGCGTGTGTGTGGGGGCGTGTTCATGTGTGTGGGGGCGTGTGCATGTGTGTGGGGGCGTGTGCGTGTGAGTGGGGGCGTGTGCGTGTGAGTGGGGGCGTGTTCGTGTGTGTGGGGGCGTGTTCATGTGTGTGGGGGCGTGTGCGTGTGTGTGAGGGCGTGTTCATGTGTGTGGGGGCGTGTTCATGTGTGTGGGGGCGTGTTCATGTGTGTGGGGGCGTGTGCGTGTGTGTGGGGGCGTGTTCATGTGTGTGGGGGCGTGTTCATGTGTGTGGGGGCGTGTGCGTGTGAGTGGGGGCGTGTGCGTGTGAGTGGGGGCGTGTGCGTGTGAGTGGGGGCGTGTTCATGTGTGTGGGGGCGTGTGCATGTGTGTGGGGGCGTGTGCGTGTGTGTGGGGGCGTGTGCGTGTGTGTGGGGGCGTGTTCATGTGTGTGGGGGCGTGTGCATGTGTGTGGGGGCGTGTTCGTGTGTGTGGGGGCGTGTTCGTGTGTGTGGGGGCGTGTTCGTGTGTGGGGGGGCGTGTGCATGTGTGTGTGGGGGCGTGTGTGTGGGGGCGTGTGCATGTGTGTGGGGGCGTGTCTTTGGACTCTTCACCACACCCTCCGACCCCTGACCACACCCTCCGGCCCCTGACCACACCCTCCGACCCCTGACCACACCCTCCGACCTCGGACCATACCCTCTGACCCCTGACCACACCCTCCGGCCCCTGACCACACCCTCCGACCCCTGACCACACCCTCCGACCCCTGACCACACCCTCCGACCCCTGACCACACCCACCGACTAAAAAACTATGAACAGTACCGGTGACAAAGCGCAGCCCTGAGGAGTCCCTCATGCGCTGGAAACAGCTCCTGCTCCTGTCATACAGGGACCGGACAGCCCTGAGCAAAGGGCCCCGGACCCCATACTCCCGGAGCAGCCCCCAAAGGACACCCCGAGGGACGCGGTCCAAAGCCTTCTCTTTGACCCTTCATGAAGGTCGACAGCAGCTCCTACGATTCAGGCGCTCAAACTCTGTTTAGGGTTTTTATGTAGAGGGGAATATTCGGGAGACTTTTGTCCGTCCTGGTGGTCCTCGTTGTCCTGGTGGTCCTGGTGGTCCCGGTGGTCCTGGTGGTCCCGGTGGTCCTGGTGGTCCCGGTGGTCCTGGTGGTCCTAGTGGTCCTCGTTGTCCCAGTGGTCCTGGTGGTCCCGATGGTCCTGGTGGTCCCGGTGGTCCTGGTGGTCCTAGTGGTCCTCGTTGTCCCGGTGGTCCTGGTGGTCCCGATGGTCCTGGTGGTCCCGGTGGTCCTGGTGGTCCTAGTGGTCCTCGTTGTCACGGTGGTCATGGTGGTCCCGATGGTCCTGGTGGTCCCGGTGGTCCTGGTGGTCCTAGTGGTCCTCGTTGTCCCGGTGGTCCCGGTGGTCCTGGTGGTCCTTGGGCTCCCGGTTGCTTTGTGGCTGCGGGCGGAGCAGGTTTTACGGCGTGCATTATTAAAGCGCTGCTGGTGATTCTTGTGGAGCGAGTGGAGCGTGAACAGAAGACGCTAATGCAGCGCTCGAACTGAAGCTCGCTGAGGTTTACTGCTCTCAAGAGCTCGAGCTTCAGATCACCAACCGTCTTCACCAAAATAAGAGCTCGAGCTTCAGATCACCAACCGTCTTCACCAAAATAAGAGCTCGAGCTTCAGATCACCAACCGTCTTCACCAAAATAAGAGCTCGAGCTTCAGATCACCAACCGTCTTCACCAAAATAAGAGCTCGAGCTTCAGATCACCAACCGTCTTCACCAAAATAAGAGCTCGAGCTTCAGATCACCAACCGTCTTCACCAAAATAAAAGCTCGAGCTTCAGATCACCAACCGTCTTCACCAAAATAAGAGCTCGAGCTTCAGATCACCAACCGTCTTCACCAGAATAAGAGCTCGAGCTTCAGATAAACAACCGTCTTTACCAAAATAAGAGCTCGAGGTTCAGATCACCACCCGTATTTACCAAAATAAGAGCTCGAGCTTCAGATCACCAACCGTCTTCACCAAAATAAGAGCTCGAGCTTCAGATCACCAACCGTCTTCACCAGAATAAGAGCTCGAGCTTCAGATAAACAACCGTCTTTACCAAAATAAGAGCTCGAGGTTCAGATCACCAACCGTCTTCACCAAAATAAGAGCTCGTGGGTCAGATCACCACCCGTATTTACCAAAATAAGAGCTCGAGCTTCAGATCACCAACCGTCTTTACCAAAATAAGAGCTCGAGGGTCAAATCACCAACCGTCTTCACCAAAATAAGAGCTCGAGCTACAGATCACCAACCGTCTTCACCAAAATAAGAGCTCGAGCTTCAGATCACCAACCGTCTTCACCAAAATAAGAGCTCGAGCTTCAGATCACCAACCGTCTTCACCAAAATAAGAGCTCGAGCTTCAGATCACCAACCGTCTTCACCAAAATAAGAGCTCGAGCTTCAGATCAACAACCGTCTTCACCAAAATAAGAGCTTGTGGGTCAGATCACCAACCGTCTTCACCAAAATAAGAGCTCGTGGGTCCGATCACTAACCGTCTTTACCAAAATAAGAGCTCGAGCTTCAGATCACCAACCGTCTTCACCAAAATAAGAGCTCGAGCTTCAGATCAACAACCGTCTTCACCAAAATAAGAGCTTGTGGGTCAGATCACCAACCGTCTTTACCAAAATAAGAGCTCGAGGTTCAGATCACCAACCGTCTTCACCAAAATAAGAGCTCGTGGGTCATATCACCACCCGTCTTTACCAAAATAAGAGCTCAAGCTTCAGATCACCAACCGTCTTTACCAAAATAAGAGCTCGAGGGTCAGATCACCAACCATCTTCACCAAAATAAGAGCTCGAGCTTCAGATCACCAACCGTCTTTACCAAAATAAGAGCTCGAGCTTCAGATCACCAACTGTCTTCACCAAAATAAGAGCTCGAGCTTCAGATCACCAACCATCTTCACCAAAATAAGAGCTCGAGCTTCAGATCACCAACTGTCTTCACCAAAATAAGAGCTCGAGCTTCAGATCACCAACCGTCTTCATCAAAATAAGAGCTCGAGCTTCAGATCACCAACCGTCTTCACCAAAATAAGAGCTCGAGCTTCAGATCACCAACCGTTTTCACCAAAATAAGAGCTCGTGGGTCCGATCACTAACCGTCTTTACCAAAATAAGAGCTCGAGCTTCAGAGCACCAACCGTCTTCACCAAAATAAGAGCTCGAGGTTCAGATCAACAACCGTCTTTACCAAAATAAGAGCTCGAGCTTCATATCACCAACCGTCTTTACCAAAATAAGAGCTCGAGGGTCAGATCACCAACCGTCTTCACCAAAATAAGAGCTCGAGCTTCAGATCACCAACCGTCTTTACCAAAATAAGAGCTCGAGGGTCAGATCACCAACCGTCTTCACCAAAATAAGAGCTCGAGCTACAGATCACCAACCGTCTTCACCAAAATAAGAGCTCGAGCTTCAGATCACCAACCGTCTTCACCAAAATAAGAGCTCGAGCTTCAGATCACCAACCGTCTTCACCAAAATAAGAGCTCGAGCTTCAGATCACCAACCGTCTTCACCAAAATAAGAGCTCGAGCTTCAGATCAACAACCGTCTTCACCAAAATAAGAGCTTGTGGGTCAGATCACCAACCGTCTTCACCATAATAAGAGCTCGAGCTTCAGATCACCAACCGTTTTCACCAAAATAAGAGCTCGTGGGTCCGATCACTAACCGTCTTTACCAAAATAAGAGCTCGAGCTTCAGATCACCAACCGTCTTCACCAAAATAAGAGCTCGAGCTTCAGATCAACAACCGTCTTCACCAAAATAAGAGCTTGTGGGTCAGATCACCAACCGTCTTTACCAAAATAAGAGCTCGAGGTTCAGATCACCAACCGTCTTCACCAAAATAAGAGCTCGTGGGTCATATCACCACCCGTCTTTACCAAAATAAGAGCTCAAGCTTCAGATCACCAACCGTCTTTACCAAAATAAGAGCTCGAGGGTCAGATCACCAACCGTCTTCACCAAAATAAGAGCTCGAGCTTCAGATCACCAACCGTCTTCACCAAAATAAGAGCTCGAGCTTCAGATCACCAACCGTCTTTACCAAAATAAGAGCTCGAGCTTCAGATCACCAACTGTCTTCACCAAAATAAGAGCTCGAGCTTCAGATCACCAACCATCTTCACCAAAATAAGAGCTCGAGCTTCAGATCACCAACTGTCTTCACCAAAATAAGAGCTCGAGCTTCAGATCACCAACCGTCTTCATCAAAATAAGAGCTCGAGCTTCAGATCACCAACCGTCTTCACCAAAATAAGAGCTCGAGCTTCAGATCACCAACCGTTTTCACCAAAATAAGAGCTCGTGGGTCCGATCACTAACCGTCTTTACCAAAATAAGAGCTCGAGCTTCAGAGCACCAACCGTCTTCACCAAAATAAGAGCTCGAGGTTCAGATCAACAACCGTCTTTACCAAAATAAGAGCTCGAGCTTCATATCACCAACCGTCTTTACCAAAATAAGAGCTCGAGGGTCAGATCCCCAACCGTCTTCACCAAAATAAGAGCTCGAGCTTCAGATCACCAACCGTCTTCACCAAAATAAGAGCTCGAGCTTCAGATCAACAACCGTCTTCACCAAAATAAGAGCTTGTGGGTCAGATCACCAACCGTCTTTACCAAAATAAGAGCTCGAGGTTCAGATCACCAACCGTCTTCACCAAAATAAGAGCTCGTGGGTCATATCACCACCCGTCTTTACCAAAATAAGAGCTCAAGCTTCAGATCACCAACCGTCTTTACCAAAATAAGAGCTCGAGGGTCAGATCACCAACCGTCTTCACCAAAATAAGAGCTCGAGCTTCAGATCACCAACCGTCTTCACCAAAATAAGAGCTCGAGCTTCAGATCACCAACCGTCTTTACCAAAATAAGAGCTCGAGCTTCAGATCACCAACTGTCTTCACCAAAATAAGAGCTCGAGCTTCAGATCACCAACCGTCTTCACCAAAATAAGAGCTCGAGCTTCAGATCACCAACTGTCTTCACCAAAATAAGAGCTCGAGCTTCAGATCACCAACCGTCTTCATCAAAATAAGAGCTCGAGCTTCAGATCACCAACCGTCTTCACCAAAATAAGAGCTCGAGCTTCAGATCACCAACCGTTTTCACCAAAATAAGAGCTCGTGGGTCCGATCACTAACCGTCTTTACCAAAATAAGAGCTCGAGCTTCAGATCACCAACCGTCTTCACCAAAATAAGAGCTCGAGCTTCAGATCAACAACCGTCTTTACCAAAATAAGAGCTCGAGCTTCATATCACCAACCGTCTTTACCAAAATAAGAGCTCGAGGGTCAGATCACCAACCGTCTTCACCAAAATAAGAGCTCGAGCTTCAGATCACCAACTGTCTTCACCAAAATAAGAGCTCGAGCTTCAGATCACCAACTGTCTTCACCAAAATAAGAGCTCGAGCTTCAGATCACCAACCGTCTTCACCAAAATAAGAGCTCGAGCTTCAGATCACCAACCGTCTTCACCAAAATAAGAGCTCGAGCTTCAGATCACCAACTGTCTTCACCAAAATAAGAGCTCGTGGGTCAGATAACCAACCGTCTTCACCAAAATAAAAGCTCGTGGGTCAGATCACCAACCGTCTTCACCAAAATAAGAGCTCGAGCTTCAGATCATCAACCGTCTTTACCAAAATAAGAGCTCGAGGTTCAAATCACCAAATGTCTTCACCAAAATAAGATCTTGTTTGTCAGATCACCAACCGTCTTCACCAAAATAAGAGCTCGACAGTCAGATCACCAACCGTCTTCACCAAAATAAGAGCTCGTGGGTCAGATCACCAACCGTCTTTACCAAAATAAGACCTCGAGCCTCAGATCACCAACCGTCTTTACAAAAATAAGAGCTCGTGGGTCAGATCACCAACCGTCTTCACCAAAATAAGAGCTCGAGCTTCAAATCACCAACCGTCTTTACCAAAATAAGAGCTCATGGGTCAGATCACCAACCGTCTTTACCAAAATAAGAGCTCGAGGGTCAGATCACCAACCGTCTTCACCAAAATAAGAGCTCGAGCTTCGGATCACACACCGTCTTCACCAAAATAAGAGCTCGTGGGTCAGATCACCAACCGTCTTTACCAAAATAAGAGCTCGAGCTTCAAATCACCAACCGTCTTTACCAAAATAAGAGCTCGAGGGTCAGATCACCAACCGTCTTCACCAAAATAAGAGCTCGAGCTTCAAATCACCAACCGTCTTTACCAAAATAAGAGCTCGAGCTTCAGATCACCAACCGTCTTCACCAAAATAAGAGCTCGAGCTTCAGATCACCAACCGTCTTCACCAAAATAAGAGCTCGAGCTTCAGATAACCAACTGTCTTCACCAAAATAAGAGCTCGAGCTTCAGATCGCCAACCGTCTTCACCAAAATAAGAGCTCGAGCTTCAGATCACCAACCGTCTTCACCAAAATAAGAGCTCGAGCTTCAGATCACCAACTGTCTTCACCAAAATAAGAGCTCGAGCTTCAGATCACCAACTGTCTTCACCAAAATAAGAGCTCGAGCTTCAGAACACCAACTGTCTTCACCAAAATAAGAGCTCGTGGGTCAGATAACCAACCGTCTTCACCAAAATAAAAGCTCGTGGGTCAGATCACCAACCGTCTTCACCAAAATAAGAGCTCGAGCTTCAGATCATCAACCGTCTTTACCAAAATAAGAGCTCGAGGTTCAAATCACCAAATGTCTTCACCAAAATAAGATCTTGTTTGTCAGATCACCAACCGTCTTCACCAAAATAAGAGCTCGACGGTCAGATCACCAACCGTCTTCACCAAAATAAGAGCTCGTGGGTCAGATCACAAACCGTCTTTACCAAATTAAGAGCTCGAGCCTCAGATCACCAACCGTCTTTACAAAAATAAGAGCTCGAGGGTCAGATCACCAACCGTCTTTACCAAAATAAGAGCTCGAGCTTCAAATCACCAACCGTCTTCACCAAAATAAGAACTCATGGGTCAGATCACCAACCGTCTTTACCAAAATAAGAGCTCGAGGGTCAGATCACCAACCGTCTTCACCAAAATAAGAGCTCGAGCTTCAGATCACACACCGTCTTCACCAAAATAAGAGCTCGTGGGTCAGATCACCAACCGTCTTTACAAAAATAAGAGCTCGAGCTTCAAATCACCAACCGTCTTTACCAAAATAAGAGCTCATGGGTCAGATCACCAACCGTCTTTACCAAAATAAGAGCTCGAGAGTCAGATCACCAACCGTCTTCACCAAAATAAGAGCTCGAGCTTCAAATCACCAACCGTCTTTACCAAAATAAGAGCTCATGGGTCAGATCACCAACCGTCTTTACCAAAATAAGAGCTCGAGGGTCAGATCACCAACCGTCTTCACCAAAATAAGAGCTCGAGCTTCAGATCACACACCGTCTTTACCAAAATAAGAGCTCGTGGGTCAGATCACCAACCGTCTTTACCAAAATAAGAGCTCGAGGTTCAGATCACCAACAGTCTTCACCAAAATAGGAGCTCGTGGGTCAGATCACCACCCGTCTTTACCAAAATAAGAGCTCGAGCTTCAGATCACCAACCGTCTTCACCAAAATAAGAGCTCGAGCTTCAGATCACACACCGTCTTTACCAAAATAAGAGCTCGTGGGTCAGATCACCAACCGTCTTCACCAAAATAAGAGCTCGAGCTTCAGATCATCAACCGTCTTTACCAAAATAAGAGCTCGAGGTTCAAATCACCAAATGTCTTCACCAAAATAAGATCTTGTTTGTCAGATCACCAACCGTCTTCACCAAAATAAGAGCTCGACGGTCAGATCACCAACCGTCTTCACCAAAATAAGAGCTCGTGGGTCAGATCACCAACCGTCTTTACCAAAATAAGAGCTCGAGCCTCAGATCACCAACCGTCTTTACAAAAATAAGAGCTCGTGGGTCAGATCACCAACCGTCTTCACCAAAATAAGAGCTCGAGCTTCAAATCACCAACCGTCTTTACCAAAATAAGAGCTCATGGGTCAGATCACCAACCGTCTTTACCAAAATAAGAGCTCGAGGGTCAGATCACCAACCGTCTTCACCAAAATAAGAGCTCGAGCTTCAGATCACACACCGTCTTCACCAAAATAAGAGCTCGTGGGTCAGATCACCAACCGTCTTTACCAAAATAAGAGCTCGAGCTTCAAATCACCAACCGTCTTTACCAAAATAAGAGCTCATGGGTCAGATCACCAACCGTCTTTACCAAAATAAGAGCTCGAGGGTCAGATCACCAACCGTCTTCACCAAAATAAGAGCTCGAGCTTCAAATCACCAACCGTCTTTACCAAACTAAGAGCTCATGGGTCAGATCACCACCCGTCTTTACCAAAATAAGAGCTCGAGGGTCAGATCACCAACCGTCTTCACCAAAATAAGAGCTCGAGCTTCATATCACACACCGTCTTCACCAAAATAAGAGCTCGAGCTTCAGATCACACACCGTCTTTACCAAAATAAGAGCTCGTGGGTCAGATAACCAACCATCTTTACCAAAATAAGAGCTCGAGGTTCAGATCACCAACCGTCTTCACCAAAATAAGAGCTCGTGGTCAGATCACCACCCGTCTTTACCAAAATAAGAGCTCGAGCATCAGATCACCAACTGTCTTTACCAAAATAAGAGCTCGAGAGTCAGATCACCAATCGTCTTCACCAAAATAAGAGCTCGAGCTTCAGATCACCAACTGTCTTCACCAAAATAAGAGCTCGAGCTTCAGATCACCAACCGTCTTCACCAAAATAAGAGCTCGAGCTTCAGATCACCAACCGTCTTCACCAAAATAAGAGCTCGAGCTTCAGATCACCAACCGTCTTCACCAAAATAAGAGCTCGAGCTTCAGATCACCAACTGTCTTCACCAAAATAAGAGCTCGAGCTTCAGATCACCAACCGTGTTCACCAAAATAAGAGCTCGAGCTTCAGATCACCAACTGTCTTCACCAAAATAAGAGCTCGAGCTTCAGATCACCAACTGTCTTCACCAAAATAAGAGCTCGAGCTTCAGATCACCAACTGTCTTCACCAAAATAAGAGCTCGAGCTTCAGAACACCAACTGTCTTCACCAAAATAAGAGCTCGTGGGTCAGATAACCAACCGTCTTCACCAAAATAAAAGCTCGACGGTCAGATCACCAACCGTCTTCACCAAAATAAGAGCTCGTGGGTCAGATCACCAACCGTCTTTACCAAAATAAGAGCTCGAGCCTCAGATCACCAATCGTCTTTACAAAAATAAGAGCTCGTGGGTCAGATCACCAACCGTCTTCACCAAAATAAGAGCTCGAGCTTCAAATCACCAACCGTCTTTACCAAAATAAGAGCTCATGGTTCAGATCACCAACCGTCTTTACCAAAATAAGAGCTCGAGGGTCAGATCACCAACCGTCTTCACCAAAATAAGAGCTCGAGCTTCAGATCACACACCGTCTTCACCAAAATAAGAGCTCGTGGGTCAGATCACCAACCGTCTTCACCAAAATAAGAGCTCGTGGTCAGATCACCACCCGTCTTTACCAAAATAAGAGCTCGAGCATCAGATCACCAACCGTCTTTACCAAAATAAGAGCTCGAGAGTCAGATCACCAATCGTCTTCACCAAAATAAGAGCTCGAGCTTCAGATCACCAACTGTCTTCACCAAAATAAGAGCTCGAGCTTCAGATCACCAACCGTCTTCACCAAAATAAGAGCTCGAGCTTCAGATCACCAACCGTCTTCACCAAAATAAGAGCTCGAGCTTCAGATCACCAACCGTCTTCACCAAAATAAGAGCTCGAGCTTCAGATCACCAACTGTCTTCACCAAAATAAGAGCTCGAGCTTCAGATCACCAACCGTGTTCACCAAAATAAGAGCTCGAGCTTCAGATCACCAACTGTCTTCACCAAAATAAGAGCTCGAGCTTCAGATCACCAACTGTCTTCACCAAAATAAGAGCTCGAGCTTCAGATCACCAACTGTCTTCACCAAAATAAGAGCTCGAGCTTCAGAACACCAACTGTCTTCACCAAAATAAGAGCTCGTGGGTCAGATAACCAACCGTCTTCACCAAAATAAAAGCTTGTGGGTCAGATCACCAACCGTCTTCACCAAAATAAGAGCTCGAGCTTCAGATCATCAACCGTCTTTACCAAAATAAGAGCTCGAGGTTCAAATCACCAACTGTCTTCACCAAAATAAGATCTTGTTTGTCAGATCACCAACCGTCTTCACCAAAATAAGAGCTCGACGGTCAGATCACCAACCGTCTTCACCAAAATAAGAGCTCGTGGGTCAGATCACCAACCGTCTTTACCAAAATAAGAGCTCGAGCCTCAGATCACCAATCGTCTTTACAAAAATAAGAGCTCGTGGGTCAGATCACCAACCGTCTTCACCAAAATAAGAGCTCGAGCTTCAAATCACCAACCGTCTTTACCAAAATAAGAGCTCATGGTTCAGATCACCAACCGTCTTTACCAAAATAAGAGCTCGAGGGTCAGATCACCAACCGTCTTCACCAAAATAAGAGCTCGAGCTTCAGATCACACACCGTCTTCACCAAAATAAGAGCTCGTGGGTCAGATCACCAACCGTCTTCACCAAAATAAGAGCTTGTGGGTCAGATCACCAACCGTCTTTACCAAATTAATAGCTCGAGCTTCAGAACACCAACTGTCTTCACCAAAATAAGAGCTCGAGCTTCAGATCACAAACCGTCTTCACCAAAATAAAAGCTTGTGGGTCAGATCAACAACCGTCTTTACCAAAATAAGAGCTCGAGAGTCAGATCACCAACCGTCTTCACCAAAATAAGAGCTCGAGCTTCAAATCACCAACCGTCTTTACCAAAATAAGAGCTCATGGGTCAGATCACCAACCGTCTTTACAAAAATAAGAGCTCGAGGGTCAGATCACCAACCGTCTTCACCAAAATAAGAGCTCGAGCTTCAGATCACACACCGTCTTTACCAAAATAAGAGCTCGTGGGTCAGATCACCAACCGTCTTTACCAAAATAAGAGCTCGAGGTTCAGATCACCAACAGTCTTCACCAAAATAAGAGCTCGTGGGTCAGATCACCACCCGTCTTTACCAAAATAAGAGCTCGAGCTTCAGATCACCAACCGTCTTCACCAAAATAAGAGCTCGAGCTTCAGATCACACACCGTCTTTACCAAAATAAGAGCTCGTGGGTCAGATCACCAACCGTCTTCACCAAAATAAGAGCTCGAGCTTCAGATCATCAACCGTCTTTACCAAAATAAGAGCTCGAGGTTCAAATCACCAAATGTCTTCACCAAAATAAGATCTTGTTTGTCAGATCACCAACCGTCTTCACCAAAATAAGAGCTCGACGGTCAGATCACCAACCGTCTTCACCAAAATAAGAGCTCGTGGGTCAGATCACCAACCGTCTTTACCAAAATAAGAGCTCGAGCCTCAGATCACCAACCGTCTTTACAAAAATAAGAGCTCGTGGGTCAGATCACCAACCGTCTTTACCAAAATAAGAGCTCGAGGGTCAGATCACCAACCGTCTTCACCAAAATAAGAGCTCGAGCTTCAGATCACACACCGTCTTCACCAAAATAAGAGCTCGTGGGTCAGATCACCAACCGTCTTTACCAAAATAAGAGCTCGAGCTTCAAATCACCAACCGTCTTTACCAAAATAAGAGCTCATGGGTCAGATCACCAACCGTCTTTACCAAAATAAGAGCTCGAGGGTCAGATCACCAACCGTCTTCACCAAAATAAGAGCTCGAGCTTCAAATCACCAACCGTCTTTACCAAACTAAGAGCTCATGGGTCAGATCACCACCCGTCTTTACCAAAATAAGAGCTCGAGGGTCAGATCACCAACCGTCTTCACCAAAATAAGAGCTCGAGCTTCAGATCACACACCGTCTTCACCAAAATAAGAGCTCGAGCTTCAGATCACACACCGTCTTTACCAAAATAAGAGCTCGTGGGTCAGATAACCAACCATCTTTACCAAAATAAGAGCTCGAGGTTCAGATCACCAACCGTCTTCACCAAAATAAGAGCTCGTGGTCAGATCACCACCCGTCTTTACCAAAATAAGAGCTCGAGCATCAGATCACCAACCGTCTTTACCAAAATAAGAGCTCGAGAGTCAGATCACCAATCGTCTTCACCAAAATAAGAGCTCGAGCTTCAGATCACCAACTGTCTTCACCAAAATAAGAGCTCGAGCTTCAGATCACCAACCGTCTTCACCAAAATAAGAGCTCGAGCTTCAGATCACCAACCGTCTTCACCAAAATAAGAGCTCGAGCTTCAGATCACCAACCGTCTTCACCAAAATAAGAGCTCGAGCTTCAGATCACCAACTGTCTTCACCAAAATAAGAGCTCGAGCTTCAGATCACCAACCGTGTTCACCAAAATAAGAGCTCGAGCTTCAGATCACCAACTGTCTTCACCAAAATAAGAGCTCGAGCTTCAGATCACCAACTGTCTTCACCAAAATAAGAGCTCGAGCTTCAGATCACCAACTGTCTTCACCAAAATAAGAGCTCGAGCTTCAGAACACCAACTGTCTTCACCAAAATAAGAGCTCGTGGGTCAGATAACCAACCGTCTTCACCAAAATAAAAGCTCGTGGGTCAGATCACCAACCGTCTTCACCAAAATAAGAGCTCGAGCTTCAGATCATCAACCGTCTTTACCAAAATAAGAGCTCGAGGTTCAAATCACCAACTGTCTTCACCAAAATAAGATCTTGTTTGTCAGATCACCAACCGTCTTCACCAAAATAAGAGCTCGACGGTCAGATCACCAACCGTCTTCACCAAAATAAGAGCTCGTGGGTCAGATCACCAACCGTCTTTACCAAAATAAGAGCTCGAGCCTCAGATCACCAATCGTCTTTACAAAAATAAGAGCTCGTGGGTCAGATCACCAACCGTCTTCACCAAAATAAGAGCTCGAGCTTCAAATCACCAACCGTCTTTACCAAAATAAGAGCTCATGGTTCAGATCACCAACCGTCTTTACCAAAATAAGAGCTCGAGGGTCAGATCACCAACCGTCTTCACCAAAATAAGAGCTCGAGCTTCAGATCACACACCGTCTTCACCAAAATAAGAGCTCGTGGGTCAGATCACCAACCGTCTTCACCAAAATAAGAGCTCGAGCTTCAGATCACCAACTGTCTTCACCAAAATAAGAGCTCGAGCTTCAGATCACCAACTGTCTTCACCAAAATAAGAGCTCGAGCTTCAGATCACCAACTGTCTTCACCAAAATAAGAGCTCGAGCTTCAGAACACCAACTGTCTTCACCAAAATAAGAGCTCGTGGGTCAGATAACCAACCGTCTTCACCAAAATAAAAGCTCGTGGGTCAGATCACCAACCGTCTTCACCAAAATAAGAGCTCGAGCTTCAGATCATCAACCGTCTTTACCAAAATAAGAGCTCGAGGTTCAAATCACCAACTGTCTTCACCAAAATAAGATCTTGTTTGTCAGATCACCAACCGTCTTCACCAAAATAAGAGCTCGACGGTCAGATCACCAACCGTCTTCACCAAAATAAGAGCTCGTGGGTCAGATCACCAACCGTCTTTACCAAAATAAGAGCTCGAGCCTCAGATCACCAATCGTCTTTACAAAAATAAGAGCTCGTGGGTCAGATCACCAACCGTCTTCACCAAAATAAGAGCTCGAGCTTCAAATCACCAACCGTCTTTACCAAAATAAGAGCTCATGGTTCAGATCACCAACCGTCTTTACCAAAATAAGAGCTCGAGGGTCAGATCACCAACCGTCTTCACCAAAATAAGAGCTCGAGCTTCAGATCACACACCGTCTTCACCAAAATAAGAGCTCGTGGGTCAGATCACCAACCGTCTTCACCAAAATAAGAGCTTGTGGGTCAGATCACCAACCGTCTTTACCAAATTAATAGCTCGAGCTTCAGAACACCAACTGTCTTCACCAAAATAAGAGCTCGAGCTTCAGATCACAAACCGTCTTCACCAAAATAAAAGCTTGTGGGTCAGATCAACAACCGTCTTTACCAAAATAAGAGCTCGTGGGTCAGATCACCAACCGTCTTTACCAAAATAAGAGCTCGAGGTTCAGATCACCAACCGTCTTTACCAAAATAAGAGCTCGAGCTTCAGATAAACAACCGTCTTTACCAAAATAAGAGCTCGAGGTTCAGATCACCAACCGTCTTCACCAAAATAAGAGCTCGAGCTTCAAATCACCAACCGTCTTTACCAAAATAAGAGCTCATGGGTCAGATCACCAACCGTCTTTACCAAAATAAGAGCTCGAGGGTCAGATCACCAACCGTCTTCACCAAAATAAGAGCTCGAGCTTCAGATCACACACCGTCTTTACCAAAATAAGAGCTCGTGGGTCAGATCACCAACCGTCTTTACCAAAATAAGAGCTCGAGGTTCAGATCACCAACAGTCTTCACCAAAATAAGAGCTCGTGGGTCAGATCACCACCCGTCTTTACCAAAATAAGAGCTCGAGCTTCAGATCACCAACCGTCTTCACCAAAGTAAGAGCTCGAGCTTCAGATCACACACCGTCTTTACCAAAATAAGAGCTCGTGGGTCAGATCACCAACCGTCTTCACCAAAATAAGAGCTCGAGCTTCAGATCATCAACCGTCTTTACCAAAATAAGAGCTCGAGGTTCAAATCACCAAATGTCTTCACCAAAATAAGATCTTGTTTGTCAGATCACCAACCGTCTTCACCAAAATAAGAGCTCGACAGTCAGATCACCAACCGTCTTCACCAAAATAAGAGCTCGTGGGTAAGATCACCAACCGTCTTTATCAAAATAAGAGCTCGAGCCTCAGATCACCAACCGTCTTTACAAAAATAAGAGCTCGTGGGTCAGATCACCAACCGTCTTCACCAAAATAAGAGCTCGAGCTTCAAATCACCAACCGTCTTTACCAAAATAAGAGCTCATGGGTCAGATCACCAACCGTCTTTACCAAAATAAGAGCTCGAGGGTCAGATCACCAACCGTCTTCACCAAAATAAGAGCTCGAGCTTCAGATCACACACCGTCTTCACCAAAATAAGAGCTCGTGGGTCAGATCACCAACCGTCTTTACCAAAATAAGAGCTCGAGCTTCAAATAACCAACCGTCTTTACCAAAATAAGAGCTCATGGGTCAGATCACCAACCGTCTTTACCAAAATAAGAGCTCGAGGGTCAGATCACCAACCGTCTTCACCAAAATAAGAGCTCGAGCTTCAAATCACCACCCGTCTTTACCAAAATAAGAGCTCGAGGGTCAGATCACCAACCGTCTTCACCAAAATAAGAGCTCGAGCTTCAGATCACACACCGTCTTCACCAAAATAAGAGCTCGAGCTTCAGATCACACACCGTCTTTACCAAAATAAGAGCTCGTGGGTCAGATAACCAACCATCTTTACCAAAATAAGAGCTCGAGGTTCAGATCACCAACCGTCTTCACCAAAATAAGAGCTCGTGGTCAGATCACCACCTGTCTTTACCAAAATAAGAGCTCGAGCTTCAGATCACCAACCGTCTTTACCAAAATAAGAGCTCGAGAGTCAGATCACCAATCGTCTTCACCAAAATAAGAGCTCGAGCTTCAGATCACCAACTGTCTTCACCAAAATAAGAGCTCGAGCTTCAGATCACCAACCGTCTTCACCAAAATAAGAGCTCGAGCTTCAGATCACCAACCGTCTTCACCAAAATAAGAGCTCGAGCTTCAGATCACCAACCGTCTTCACCAAAATAAGAGCTCGAGCTTCAGATCACCAACTGTCTTCACCAAAATAAGAGCTCGAGCTTCAGATCACCAACCGTGTTCACCAAAATAAGAGCTTGAGCTTCAGATCACCAACTGACTTCACCAAAATAAGAGCTTGAGCTTCAGATCACCAACTGTCTTCACCAAAATAAGAGCTCGAGCTTCAGATCACCAACTGTCTTCACCAAAATAAGAGCTCGTGGGTCAGATAACCAACCGTCTTCACAAAAATAAAAGCTCGTGGGTCAGATCACCAACCGTCTTCACCAAAATAAGAGCTCGAGCTTCAGATCATCAACCGTCTTTACCAAAATAAGAGCTCGAGGTTCAAATCACCAACTGTCTTCACCAAAATAAGATCTTGTTTGTCAGATCACCAACCGTCTTCACCAAAATAAGAGCTCGACAGTCAGATCACCAACCGTCTTTACCAAAATAAGAGCTCGAGCCTCAGATCACCAACCGTCTTTACAAAAATAAGAGCTCGTGGGTCAGATCACCAACCGTCTTCACCAAAATAAGAGCTCGAGCTTCAAATCACCAACCGTCTTTACCAAAATAAGAGCTCATGGTTCAGATCACCAACCGTCTTTACCAAAATAAGAGCTCGAGGGTCAGATCACCAACCGTCTTCACCAAAATAAGAGCTCGAGCTTCAGATCACACACCGTCTTCACCAAAATAAGAGCTCGTGGGTCAGATCACCAACCGTCTTTACCAAATTAAGAGCTCGAGCTTCAGAACACCAACTGTCTTCACCAAAATAAGAGCTCGAGCTTCAGATCACAAACCGTCTTCACCAAAATAAAAGCTTGTGGGTCAGATCAACAACCGTCTTTACCAAAATAAGAGCTCGTAGGTCAGATCACCAACCGTCTTTACCAAAATAAGAGCTCGAGGTTCAGATCACCAACCGTCTTTACCAAAATAAGAGCTCGAGCTTCAGATAAACAACCGAATTTACCAAAATAAGAGCTCGAGGTTCAGATCACCAACCGTCTTCACCAAAATAAGAGCTCGTGGGTCAGATCACCACCCGTATTTACCAAAATAAGAGCTCGAGCTTCAGATCACCAACCGTCTTTACCAAAATAAGAGCTCGAGGGTCAGATCACCAACCGTCTTCACCAAAATAAGAGCTCGAGCTTCAGATCACCAACCGTCTTCACCAAAATAAGAGCTCGAGCTTCAGATCACCAACCGTTTTCACCAAAATAAGAGCTCGAGCTTCAGATCACCAACCGTCTTCACCAAAATAAGAGCTCGAGCTTCAGATCACCAACCGTCTTCACCAAAATAAGAGCTCGAGCTTCAGATCACCAACTGTCTTCACCAAAATAAGAGCTCGAGCTTCAGATCACCAACCGTCTTCACCAAAATAAGAGCTCGAGCTTCAGATCACCAACTGTCTTCACCAAAATAAGAGCTCGAGCTTCAGATCACCAACCGTCTTCACCAAAATATGAGCTCGTGGTCAGATCACCACCGGTCTTTACCAAAATAAGAGCTCGAGCTTCAGATCACCAACCGTCTTTACCAAAATAAGAGCTCGAGAGTCAGATCACCAATCGTCTTCACCAAAATAAGAGCTCGAGCTTCAGATCACCAACTGTCTTCACCAAAATAAGAGCTCGAGCTTCAGATCACCAACCGTCTTCACCAAAATAAGAGCTCGAGCTTCAGATCACCAACCGTCTTCACCAAAATAAGAGCTCGAGCTTCAGATCACCAACCGTCTTCACCAAAATAAGAGCTCGAGCTTCAGATCACCAACCGTCTTCACCAAAATAAGAGCTCGAGCTTCAGATCACCAACCGTGTTCACCAAAATAAGAGCTCGAGCTTCAGATCACCAACTGTGTTCACCAAAATAAGAGCTTGAGCTTCAGATCACCAACTGTCTTCACCAAAATAAGAGCTCGAGCTTCAGATCACCAACTGTCTTCACCAAAATAAGAGCTCGAGCTTCAGAACACCAACTGTCTTCACCAAAATAAGAGCTCGTGGGTCAGATAACCAACCGTCTTCACCAAAATAAAAGCTCGTGGGTCAGATCACCAACCGTCTTCACCAAAATAAGAGCTCGAGCTTCAGATCATCAACCGTCTTTACCAAAATAAGAGCTCGAGGTTCAAATCACCAACTGTCTTCACCAAAATAAGATCTTGTTTGTCAGATAACCAACCGTCTTCACCAAAATAAGAGCTCGACAGTCAGATCACCAACCGTCTTCACCAAAATAAGAGCTCGTGGGTCAGATCACCAACCGTCTTTACCAAAATAAGCGCTTGAGCCTCAGATCACCAACCGTCTTTACAAAAATAAGAGCTCGTGGGTCAGATCACCAACCGTCTTTACCAAAATAAGAGCTCGAGGGTCAGATCACCAACCGTCTTCACCAAAATAAGAGCTCGAGCTTCAAATCACCAACCGTCTTTACCAAAATAAGAGCTCATGGTTCAGATCACCAACCGTCTTTACCAAAATAAGAGCTCGAGGGTCAGATCACCAACCGTCTTCACCAAAATAAGAGCTCGAGCTTCAGATCACACACCGTCTTCACCAAAATAAGAGCTCGTGGGTCAGATCACCAACCGTCTTTACCAAATTAAGAGCTCGAGCTTCAGAACACCAACTGTCTTCACCAAAATAAGAGCTCGAGCTTCAGATCACAAACCGTCTTCACCAAAATAAAAGCTTGTGGGTCAGATCAACAACCGTCTTTACCAAAATAAGAGCTCGTAGGTCAGATCACCAACCGTCTTTACCAAAATAAGAGCTCGAGGTTCAGATCACCAACCGTCTTTACCAAAATAAGAGCTCGAGCTTCAGATAAACAACCGAATTTACCAAAATAAGAGCTCGAGGTTCAGATCACCAACCGTCTTCACCAAAATAAGAGCTCGTGGGTCAGATCACCACCCGTATTTACCAAAATAAGAGCTCGAGCTTCAGATCACCAACCGTCTTTACCAAAATAAGAGCTCGAGGGTCAGATCACCAACCGTCTTCACCAAAATAAGAGCTCGAGCTTCAGATCACCAACCGTCTTCACCAAAATAAGAGCTCGAGCTTCAGATCACCAACCGTTTTCACCAAAATAAGAGCTCGAGTTTCAGATCACCAACCGTCTTCACCAAAATAAGAGCTCGAGCTTCAGATCACTAACCGTCTTCACCAAAATAAGAGCTCGAGCTTCAGATCACCAACTGTCTTCACCAAAATAAGAGCTCGAGCTTCAGATCACCAACCGTCTTCACCAAAATAAGAGCTCGAGCTTCAGATCACCAACTGTCTTCACCAAAATAAGAGCTCGAGCTTCAGATCACCAACCGTCTTCACCAAAATAAGAGCTCGAGCTTCAGATCACCAACCGTCTTCACCAGAATAAGAGCTCGAGCTTCAGATCACCAACCGTCTTTACCAAAATAAGAGCTCATGGGTCAGATCACCAACCGTCTTTACCAAAATAAGAGCTCGAGGGTCAGATCACCAACCGTCTTCACCAAAATAAGAGCTCGAGCTTCAAATCACCAACCGTCTTTACCAAACTAAGAGCTCATGGGTCAGATCACCACCCGTCTTTACCAAAATAAGAGCTCGAGGGTCAGATCACCAACCGTCTTTACCAAACTAAGAGCTCATGGGTCAGATCACCAACCGTCTTCACCAAAATAAGAGCTCGAGCTTCAGATCACACACCGTCTTCACCAAAATAAGAGCTCGAGCTTCAGATCACACACCGTCTTTACCAAAATAAGAGCTTGTGGGTCAGATAACCAACCATCTTTACCAAAATAAGAGCTCGAGGTTCAGATCACCAACCGTCTTCACCAAAATAAGAGCTCGAGCTTCAGATCACCAACCGTCTTCACCAAAATAAGAGCTCGAGCTTCAGATCACCAACCGTCTTCACCAAAATAAAAGCTCGAGCTTCAGATCACCAACCGTCTTCACCAAAATAAGAGCTCGAGCTTCAGATCACCAACCGTCTTCACCAGAATAAGAGCTCGAGCTTCAGATAAACAACCGTCTTTACCAAAATAAGAGCTCGAGGTTCAGATCACCACCCGTATTTACCAAAATAAGAGCTCGAGCTTCAGATCACCAACCGTCTTCACCAAAATAAGAGCTCGAGCTTCAGATCACCAACCGTCTTCACCAGAATAAGAGCTCGAGCTTCAGATAAACAACCGTCTTTACCAAAATAAGAGCTCGAGGTTCAGATCATCAACCGTCTTCACCAAAATAAGAGCTCGTGGGTCAGATCACCACCCGTATTTACAAAAATAAGAGCTCGAGCTTCAGATCACCAACCGTCTTTACCAAAATAAGAGCTCGAGGGTCAAATCACCAACCGTCTTCACCAAAATAAGAGCTCGAGCTACAGATCACCAACCGTCTTCACCAAAATAAGAGCTCGAGCTTCAGATCACCAACCGTCTTCACCAAAATAAGAGCTCGAGCTTCAGATCACCAACTGTCTTCACCAAAATAAGAGCTCGAGCTTCAGATCACCAACCGTCTTCACCAAAATAAGAGCTCGAGCTTCAGATCAACAACCGTCTTCACCAAAATAAGAGCTTGTGGGTCAGATCACCAACCGTCTTCACCATAATAAGAGCTCGAGCTTCAGATCACCAACCGTTTTCACCAAAATAAGAGCTCGTGGGTCCGATCACTAACCGTCTTTACCAAAATAAGAGCTCGAGCTTCAGATCACCAACCGTCTTCACCAAAATAAGAGCTCGAGCTTCAGATCAACAACCGTCTTCACCAAAATAAGAGCTTGTGGGTCAGATCACCAACCGTCTTTACCAAAATAAGAGCTCGAGGTTCAGATCACCAACCGTCTTCACCAAAATAAGAGCTCGTGGGTCATATCACCACCCGTCTTTACCAAAATAAGAGCTCAAGCTTCAGATCACCAACCGTCTTTACCAAAATAAGAGCTCGAGGGTCAGATCACCAACCGTCTTCACCAAAATAAGAGCTCGAGCTTCAGATCACCAACCGTCTTCACCAAAATAAGAGCTCGAGCTTCAGATCACCAACCGTCTTTACCAAAATAAGAGCTCGAGCTTCAGATCACCAACTGTCTTCACCAAAATAAGAGCTCGAGCTTCAGATCACCAACCGTCTTCACCAAAATAAGAGCTCGAGCTTCAGATCACCAACTGTCTTCACCAAAATAAGAGCTAGAGCTTCAGATCACCAACCGTCTTCATCAAAATAAGAGCTCGAGCTTCAGATCACCAACCGTCTTCACCAAAATAAGAGCTCGAGCTTCAGATCACCAACCGTTTTCACCAAAATAAGAGCTCGTGGGTCCGATCACTAACCGTCTTTACCAAAATAAGAGCTCGAGCTTCAGATCACCAACCGTCTTCACCAAAATAAGAGCTCGAGCTTCAGATCAACAACCGTCTTTACCAAAATAAGAGCTCGAGCTTCAGATCACCAACCGTCTTCACCAAAATAAGAGCTCGAGCTTCAGATCACCAACCGTCTTCACCAAAATAAAAGCTCGAGCTTCAGATCACCAACCGTCTTCACCAAAATAAGAGCTCGAGCTTCAGATCACCAACCGTCTTCACCAGAATAAGAGCTCGAGCTTCAGATAAACAACCGTCTTTACCAAAATAAGAGCTCGAGGTTCAGATCACCACCCGTATTTACCAAAATAAGAGCTCGAGCTTCAGATCACCAACCGTCTTCACCAAAATAAGAGCTCGAGCTTCAGATCACCAACCGTCTTCACCAGAATAAGAGCTCGAGCTTCAGATAAACAACCGTCTTTACCAAAATAAGAGCTCGAGGTTCAGATCATCAACCGTCTTCACCAAAATAAGAGCTCGTGGGTCAGATCACCACCCGTATTTACAAAAATAAGAGCTCGAGCTTCAGATCACCAACCGTCTTTACCAAAATAAGAGCTCGAGGGTCAAATCACCAACCGTCTTCACCAAAATAAGAGCTCGAGATACAGATCACCAACCGTCTTCACCAAAATAAGAGCTCGAGCTTCAGATCACCAACCGTCTTCACCAAAATAAGAGCTCGAGCTTCAGATCACCAACTGTCTTCACCAAAATAAGAGCTCGAGCTTCAGATCACCAACCGTCTTCACCAAAATAAGAGCTCGAGCTTCAGATCAACAACCGTCTTCACCAAAATAAGAGCTTGTGGGTCAGATCACCAACCGTCTTCACCATAATAAGAGCTCGAGCTTCAGATCACCAACCGTTTTCACCAAAATAAGAGCTCGTGGGTCCGATCACTAACCGTCTTTACCAAAATAAGAGCTCGAGCTTCAGATCACCAACCGTCTTCACCAAAATAAGAGCTCGAGCTTCAGATCAACAACCGTCTTCACCAAAATAAGAGCTTGTGGGTCAGATCACCAACCGTCTTTACCAAAATAAGAGCTCGAGGTTCAGATCACCAACCGTCTTCACCAAAATAAGAGCTCGTGGGTCATATCACCACCCGTCTTTACCAAAATAAGAGCTCAAGCTTCAGATCACCAACCGTCTTTACCAAAATAAGAGCTCGAGGGTCAGATCACCAACCGTCTTCACCAAAATAAGAGCTCGAGCTTCAGATCACCAACCGTCTTCACCAAAATAAGAGCTCGAGCTTCAGATCACCAACCGTCTTTACCAAAATAAGAGCTCGAGCTTCAGATCACCAACTGTCTTCACCAAAATAAGAGCTCGAGCTTCAGATCACCAACCGTCTTCACCAAAATAAGAGCTCGAGCTTCAGATCACCAACTGTCTTCACCAAAATAAGAGCTAGAGCTTCAGATCACCAACCGTCTTCATCAAAATAAGAGCTCGAGCTTCAGATCACCAACCGTCTTCACCAAAATAAGAGCTCGAGCTTCAGATCACCAACCGTTTTCACCAAAATAAGAGCTTGTGGGTCCGATCACTAACCGTCTTTACCAAAATAAGAGCTCGAGCTTCAGATCACCAACCGTCTTCACCAAAATAAGAGCTTGTGGGTCAGATCACCAACCGTCTTCACCATAATAAGAGCTCGAGCTTCAGATCACCAACCGTTTTCACCAAAATAAGAGCTCGTGGGTCCGATCACTAACCGTCTTTACCAAAATAAGAGCTCGAGCTTCAGATCACCAACCGTCTTCACCAAAATAAGAGCTCGAGCTTCAGATCAACAACCGTCTTCACCAAAATAAGAGCTTGTGGGTCAGATCACCAACCGTCTTTACCAAAATAAGAGCTCGAGGTTCAGATCACCAACCGTCTTCACCAAAATAAGAGCTCGTGGGTCATATCACCACCCGTCTTTACCAAAATAAGAGCTCAAGCTTCAGATCACCAACCGTCTTTACCAAAATAAGAGCTCGAGGGTCAGATCACCAACCGTCTTCACCAAAATAAGAGCTCGAGCTTCAGATCACCAACCGTCTTCACCAAAATAAGAGCTCGAGCTTCAGATCACCAACCGTCTTTACCAAAATAAGAGCTCGAGCTTCAGATCACCAACTGTCTTCACCAAAATAAGAGCTCGAGCTTCAGATCACCAACCGTCTTCACCAAAATAAGAGCTCGAGCTTCAGATCACCAACTGTCTTCACCAAAATAAGAGCTAGAGCTTCAGATCACCAACCGTCTTCATCAAAATAAGAGCTCGAGCTTCAGATCACCAACCGTCTTCACCAAAATAAGAGCTCGAGCTTCAGATCACCAACCGTTTTCACCAAAATAAGAGCTCGTGGGTCCGATCACTAACCGTCTTTACCAAAATAAGAGCTCGAGCTTCAGATCACCAACCGTCTTCACCAAAATAAGAGCTCGAGCTTCAGATCAACAACCGTCTTTACCAAAATAAGAGCTCGAGCTTCAGATCACCAACCGTCTTCACCAAAATAAGAGCTCGAGCTTCAGATCACCAACCGTCTTCACCAAAATAAAAGCTCGAGCTTCAGATCACCAACCGTCTTCACCAAAATAAGAGCTCGAGCTTCAGATCACCAACCGTCTTCACCAGAATAAGAGCTCGAGCTTCAGATAAACAACCGTCTTTACCAAAATAAGAGCTCGAGGTTCAGATCACCACCCGTATTTACCAAAATAAGAGCTCGAGCTTCAGATCACCAACCGTCTTCACCAAAATAAGAGCTCGAGCTTCAGATCACCAACCGTCTTCACCAGAATAAGAGCTCGAGCTTCAGATAAACAACCGTCTTTACCAAAATAAGAGCTCGAGGTTCAGATCATCAACCGTCTTCACCAAAATAAGAGCTCGTGGGTCAGATCACCACCCGTATTTACAAAAATAAGAGCTCGAGCTTCAGATCACCAACCGTCTTTACCAAAATAAGAGCTCGAGGGTCAAATCACCAACCGTCTTCACCAAAATAAGAGCTCGAGCTACAGATCACCAACCGTCTTCACCAAAATAAGAGCTCGAGCTTCAGATCACCAACCGTCTTCACCAAAATAAGAGCTCGAGCTTCAGATCACCAACTGTCTTCACCAAAATAAGAGCTCGAGCTTCAGATCACCAACCGTCTTCACCAAAATAAGAGCTCGAGCTTCAGATCAACAACCTTCTTCACCAAAATAAGAGCTTGTGGGTCAGATCACCAACCGTCTTCACCATAATAAGAGCTCGAGCTTCAGATCACCAACCGTTTTCACCAAAATAAGAGCTCGTGGGTCCGATCACTAACCGTCTTTACCAAAATAAGAGCTCGAGCTTCAGATCACCAACCGTCTTCACCAAAATAAGAGCTCGAGCTTCAGATCAACAACCGTCTTCACCAAAATAAGAGCTTGTGGGTCAGATCACCAACCGTCTTTACCAAAATAAGAGCTCGAGGTTCAGATCACCAACCGTCTTCACCAAAATAAGAGCTCGTGGGTCATATCACCACCCGTCTTTACCAAAATAAGAGCTCAAGCTTCAGATCACCAACCGTCTTTACCAAAATAAGAGCTCGAGGGTCAGATCACCAACCGTCTTCACCAGAATAAGAGCTCGAGCTTCAGATCACCAACCGTCTTCACCAAAATAAGAGCTCGAGCTTCAGATCACCAACCGTCTTTACCAAAATAAGAGCTCGAGCTTCAGATCACCAACTGTCTTCACCAAAATAAGAGCTCGAGCTTCAGATCACCAACCGTCTTCACCAAAATAAGAGCTCGAGCTTCAGATCACCAACTGTCTTCACCAAAATAAGAGCTAGAGCTTCAGATCACCAACCGTCTTCATCAAAATAAGAGCTCGAGCTTCAGATCACCAACCGTCTTCACCAAAATAAGAGCTCGAGCTTCAGATCACCAACCGTTTTCACCAAAATAAGAGCTTGTGGGTCCGATCACTAACCGTCTTTACCAAAATAAGAGCTCGAGCTTCAGATCACCAACCGTCTTCACCAAAATAAGAGCTCGAGCTTCAGATCAACAACCGTCTTTACCAAAATAAGAGCTCGAGCTTCATATCACCAACCGTCTTTACCAAAATAAGAGCTCGAGGGTCAGATCACCAACCGTCTTCACCAAAATAAGAGCTCGAGCTTCAGATCACCAACCGTCTTCACCAAAATAAGAGCTCGAGCTTCAGATCAACAACCGTCTTCACCAAAATAAGAGCTTGTGGGTCAGATCACCAACCGTCTTTACCAAAATAAGAGCTCGAGGTTCAGATCACCAACCGTCTTTACCAAAATAAGAGCTCGAGGGTCAGATCACCAACCGTCTTCACCAAAATAAGAGCTCGAGCTTCAGATCACCAACCGTCTTCACCAAAATAAGAGCTCGAGCTTCAGATCACCAACCGTCTTTACCAAAATAAGAGCTCGAGCTTCAGATCACCAACTGTCTTCACCAAAATAAGAGCTCGAGCTTCAGATCACCAACCGTCTTCACCAAAATAAGAGCTCGAGCTTCAGATCACCAACTGTCTTCACCAAAATAAGAGCTCGAGCTTCAGATCACCAACCGTCTTCATCAAAATAAGAGCTCGAGCTTCAGATCACCAACCGTCTTCACCAAAATAAGAGCTCGAGCTTCAGATCACCAACCATTTTCACCAAAATAAGAGCTCGTGGGTCCGATCACTAACCGTCTTTACCAAAATAAGAGCTCGAGCTTCAGATCACCAACCGTCTTCACCAAAATAAGAGCTCGAGCTTCAGATCAACAACCGTCTTTACCAAAATAAGAGCTCGAGCTTCATATCACCAACCGTCTTTACCAAAATAAGAGCTCGAGGGTCAGATCACCAACCGTCTTCACCAAAATAAGAGCTCGAGCTTCAGATCACCAACTGTCTTCACCAAAATAAGAGCTCGAGCTTCAGATCACCAACTGTCTTCACCAAAATAAGAGCTCGAGCTTCAGATCACCAACCGTCTTCACCAAAATAAGAGCTCGAGCTTCAGATCACCAACCGTCTTCACCAAAATAAGAGCTCGAGCTTCAGATCACCAACTGTCTTCACCAAAATAAGAGCTCGTGGGTCAGATAACCAACCGTCTTCACCAAAATAAAAGCTCGTGGGTCAGATCACCAACCGTCTTCACCAAAATAAGAGCTCGAGCTTCAGATCATCAACCGTCTTTACCAAAATAAGAGCTCGAGGTTCAAATCACCAAATGTCTTCACCAAAATAAGATCTTGTTTGTCAGATCACCAACCGTCTTCACCAAAATAAGAGCTCGACAGTCAGATCACCAACCGTCTTCACCAAAATAAGAGCTCGTGGGTCAGATCACCAACCGTCTTTACCAAAATAAGAGCTCGAGCCTCAGATCACCAACCATCTTTACAAAAATAAGAGCTCGTGGGTCAGATCACCAACCGTCTTCACCAAAATAAGAGCTCGAGCTTCAAATCACCAACCGTCTTTACCAAAATAAGAGCTCATGGGTCAGATCACCAACCGTCTTTACCAAAATAAGAGCTCGAGGGTCAGATCACCAACCGTCTTCACCAAAATAAGAGCTCGAGCTTCGGATCACACACCGTCTTCACCAAAATAAGAGCTCGTGGGTCAGATCACCAACCGTCTTTACCAAAATAAGAGCTCGAGCTTCAAATCACCAACCGTCTTTACCAAAATAAGAGCTCGAGGGTCAGATCACCAACCGTCTTCACCAAAATAAGAGCTCGTGGGTCCGATCACTAACCGTCTTTACCAAAATAAGAGCTCGAGCTTCAGATCACCAACCGTCTTCACCAAAATAAGAGCTCGAGCTTCAGATCAACAACCGTCTTTACCAAAATAAGAGCTCGAGCTTCATATCACCAACCGTCTTTACCAAAATAAGAGCTCGAGGGTCAGATCACCAACCGTCTTCACCAAAATGAGAGCTCGAGCTTCAGATCACCAACCGTCTTCACCAAAATAAGAGCTCGAGCTTCAGATCAACAACCGTCTTCACCAAAATAAGAGCTTGTGGGTCAGATCACCAACCGTCTTTACCAAAATAAGAGCTCGAGGTTCAGATCACCAACCGTCTTTACCAAAATAAGAGCTCGAGGGTCAGATCACCAACCGTCTTCACCAAAATAAGAGCTCGAGCTTCAGATCACCAACCGTCTTCACCAAAATAAGAGCTCGAGCTTCAGATCACCAACCGTCTTTACCAAAATAAGAGCTCGAGCTTCAGATCACCAACTGTCTTCACCAAAATAAGAGCTCGAGCTTCAGATCACCAACCGTCTTCACCAAAATAAGAGCTCGAGCTTCAGATCACCAACTGTCTTCACCAAAATAAGAGCTCGAGCTTCAGATCACCAACCGTCTTCATCAAAATAAGAGCTCGAGCTTCAGATCACCAACCGTCTTCACCAAAATAAGAGCTCGAGCTTCAGATCACCAACCATTTTCACCAAAATAAGAGCTCGTGGGTCCGATCACTAACCGTCTTTACCAAAATAAGAGCTCGAGCTTCAGATCACCAACCGTCTTCACCAAAATAAGAGCTCGAGCTTCAGATCAACAACCGTCTTTACCAAAATAAGAGCTCGAGCTTCATATCACCAACCGTCTTTACCAAAATAAGAGCTCGAGGGTCAGATCACCAACCGTCTTCACCAAAATAAGAGCTCGAGCTTCAGATCACCAACTGTCTTCACCAAAATAAGAGCTCGAGCTTCAGATCACCAACTGTCTTCACCAAAATAAGAGCTCGAGCTTCAGATCACCAACCGTCTTCACCAAAATAAGAGCTCGAGCTTCAGATCACCAACCGTCTTCACCAAAATAAGAGCTCGAGCTTCAGATCACCAACTGTCTTCACCAAAATAAGAGCTCGTGGGTCAGATAACCAACCGTCTTCACCAAAATAAAAGCTCGTGGGTCAGATCACCAACCGTCTTCACCAAAATAAGAGCTCGAGCTTCAGATCATCAACCGTCTTTACCAAAATAAGAGCTCGAGGTTCAAATCACCAAATGTCTTCACCAAAATAAGATCTTGTTTGTCAGATCACCAACCGTCTTCACCAAAATAAGAGCTCGACAGTCAGATCACCAACCGTCTTCACCAAAATAAGAGCTCGTGGGTCAGATCACCAACCGTCTTTACCAAAATAAGAGCTCGAGCCTCAGATCACCAACCATCTTTACAAAAATAAGAGCTCGTGGGTCAGATCACCAACCGTCTTCACCAAAATAAGAGCTCGAGCTTCAAATCACCAACCGTCTTTACCAAAATAAGAGCTCATGGGTCAGATCACCAACCGTCTTTACCAAAATAAGAGCTCGAGGGTCAGATCACCAACCGTCTTCACCAAAATAAGAGCTAGAGCTTCGGATCACACACCGTCTTCACCAAAATAAGAGCTCGTGGGTCAGATCACCAACCGTCTTCACCAAAATAAGAGCTCGAGCTTCAAATCACCAACCGTCTTTACCAAAATAAGAGCTCGAGGGTCAGATCACCAACCGTCTTCACCAAAATAAGAGCTCGAGCTTCAAATCACCAACCGTCTTTACCAAAATAAGAGCTCGAGCTTCAGATCACCAACCGTCTTCACCAAAATAAGAGCTCGAGCTTCAGATCACCAACCGTCTTCACCAAAATAAGAGCTCGAGCTTCAGATAACCAACTGTCTTCACCAAAATAAGAGCTCGAGCTTCAGATCACCAACCGTCTTCACCAAAATAAGAGCTCGAGCTTCAGATCACCAACCGTCTTTACCAAAATAAGAGCTCGAGGGTCAGATCACCAACCGTCTTCACCAAAATAAGAGCTCGAGCTTCAGATCACCAACCGTCTTCACCAAAATAAGAGCTCGAGCTTCAGATCACCAACCGTCTTTACCAAAATAAGAGCTCGAGCTTCAGATCACCAACTGTCTTCACCAAAATAAGAGCTCGAGCTTCAGATCACCAACCGTCTTCACCAAAATAAGAGCTCGAGCTTCAGATCACCAACTGTCTTCACCAAAATAAGAGCTCGAGCTTCAGATCACCAACCGTCTTCATCAAAATAAGAGCTCGAGCTTCAGATCACCAACCGTCTTCACCAAAATAAGAGCTCGAGCTTCATATCACCAACCGTCTTTACCAAAATAAGAGCTCGAGGGTCAGATCACCAACCGTCTTCACCAAAATAAGAGCTCGAGCTTCAGATCACCAACTGTCTTCACCAAAATAAGAGCTCGAGCTTCAGATCACCAACTGTCTTCACCAAAATAAGAGCTCGAGCTTCAGATCACCAACCGTCTTCACCAAAATAAGAGCTCGAGCTTCAGATCACCAACCGTCTTCACCAAAATAAGAGCTCGAGCTTCAGATCACCAACTGTCTTCACCAAAATAAGAGCTCGTGGGTCAGATAACCAACCGTCTTCACCAAAATAAAAGCTCGTGGGTCAGATCACCAACCGTCTTCACCAAAATAAGAGCTCGAGCTTCAGATCATCAACCGTCTTTACCAAAATAAGAGCTCGAGGTTCAAATCACCAAATGTCTTCACCAAAATAAGATCTTGTTTGTCAGATCACCAACCGTCTTCACCAAAATAAGAGCTCGACAGTCAGATCACCAACCGTCTTCACCAAAATAAGAGCTCGTGGGTCAGATCACCAACCGTCTTTACCAAAATAAGAGCTCGAGCCTCAGATCACCAACCATCTTTACAAAAATAAGAGCTCGTGGGTCAGATCACCAACCGTCTTCACCAAAATAAGAGCTCGAGCTTCAAATCACCAACCGTCTTTACCAAAATAAGAGCTCATGGGTCAGATCACCAACCGTCTTTACCAAAATAAGAGCTCGAGGGTCAGATCACCAACCGTCTTCACCAAAATAAGAGCTCGAGCTTCGGATCACACACCGTCTTCACCAAAATAAGAGCTCGTGGGTCAGATCACCAACCGTCTTCACCAAAATAAGAGCTCGAGCTTCAAATCACCAACCGTCTTTACCAAAATAAGAGCTCGAGGGTCAGATCACCAACCGTCTTCACCAAAATAAGAGCTCGAGCTTCAAATCACCAACCGTCTTTACCAAAATAAGAGCTCGAGCTTCAGATCACCAACCGTCTTCACCAAAATAAGAGCTCGAGCTTCAGATCACCAACCGTCTTCACCAAAATAAGAGCTCGAGCTTCAGATAACCAACTGTCTTCACCAAAATAAGAGCTCGAGCTTCAGATCACCAACCGTCTTCACCAAAATAAGAGCTCGAGCTTCAGATCACCAACCGTCTTCACCAAAATAAGAGCTCGAGCTTCAGATCACCAACTGTCTTCACCAAAATAAGAGCTCGAGCTTCAGATCACCAACTGTCTTCACCAAAATAAGAGCTCGAGCTTCAGAACACCAACTGTCTTCACCAAAATAAAAGCTCGTGGGTCAGATAACCAACCGTCTTCACCAAAATAAAAGCTCGTGGGTCAGATCACCAACCGTCTTCACCAAAATAAGAGCTCGAGCTTCAGATCATCAACCGTCTTTACCAAAATAAGAGCTCGAGGTTCAAATCACCAAATGTCTTCACCAAAATAAGATCTTGTTTGTCAGATCACCAACCGTCTTCACCAAAATAAGAGCTCGAGCCTCAGATCACCAACCGTCTTTACAAAAATAAGAGCTCGAGGGTCAGATCACCAACCGTCTTCACTAAAATAAGAGCTCGAGCTTCAAATCACCAACCGTCTTCACCAAAATAAGAGCTCATGGGTCAGATCACCAACCGTCTTTACCAAAATAAGAGCTCGAGGGTCAGATCACCAACCGTCTTCACCAAAATAAGAGCTCGAGCTTCAGATCACACACCGTCTTCACCAAAATAAGAGCTCGTGGGTCAGATCACCAACCGTCTTTACAAAAATAAGAGCTCGAGCTTCAAATCACCAACCGTCTTTACCAAAATAAGAGCTCATGGGTCAGATCACCAACCGTCTTTACCAAAATAAGAGCTCGAGAGTCAGATCACCAACCGTCTTCACCAAAATAAGAGCTCGAGCTTCAAATCACCAACCGTCTTTACCAAAATAAGAGCTCATGGGTCAGATCACCAACCGTCTTTACCAAAATAAGAGCTCGAGGGTCAGATCACCAACCGTCTTCACCAAAATAAGAGCTCGAGCTTCAGATCACACACCGTCTTTACCAAAATAAGAGCTCGTGGGTCAGATCACCAACCGTCTTTACCAAAATAAGAGCTCGAGGTTCAGATCACCAACAGTCTTCACCAAAATAAGAGCTCGTGGGTCAGATCACCACCCGTCTTTACCAAAATAAGAGCTCGAGCTTCAGATCACCAACCGTCTTCACCAAAATAAGAGCTCGAGCTTCAGATCACACACCGTCTTTACCAAAATAAGAGCTCGTGGGTCAGATCACCAACCGTCTTCACCAAAATAAGAGCTCGAGCTTCAGATCATCAACCGTCTTTACCAAAATAAGAGCTCGAGGTTCAAATCACCAAATGTCTTCACCAAAATAAGATCTTGTTTGTCAGATCACCAACCGTCTTCACCAAAATAAGAGCTCGACGGTCAGATCACCAACCGTCTTCACCAAAATAAGAGCTCGTGGGTCAGATCACCAACCGTCTTTACCAAAATAAGAGCTCGAGCCTCAGATCACCAACCGTCTTTACAAAAATAAGAGCTCGTGGGTCAGATCACCAACCGTCTTCACCAAAATAAGAGCTCGAGCTTCAAATCACCAACCGTCTTTACCAAAATAAGAGCTCATGGGTCAGATCACCAACCGTCTTTACCAAAATAAGAGCTCGAGGGTCAGATCACCAACCGTCTTCACCAAAATAAGAGCTCGAGCTTCAGATCACACACCGTCTTCACCAAAATAAGAGCTCGTGGGTCAGATCACCAACCGTCTTTACCAAAATAAGAGCTCGAGCTTCAAATCACCAACCGTCTTTACCAAAATAAGAGCTCATGGGTCAGATCACCAACCGTCTTTACCAAAATAAGAGCTCGAGGGTCAGATCACCAACCGTCTTCACCAAAATAAGAGCTCGAGCTTCAAATCACCAACCGTCTTTACCAAACTAAGAGCTCATGGGTCAGATCACCACCCGTCTTTACCAAAATAAGAGCTCGAGGGTCAGATCACCAACCGTCTTCACCAAAATAAGAGCTCGAGCTTCAGATCACACACCGTCTTCACCAAAATAAGAGCTCGAGCTTCAGATCACACACCGTCTTTACCAAAATAAGAGCTCGTGGGTCAGATAACCAACCATCTTTACCAAAATAAGAGCTCGAGGTTCAGATCACCAACCGTCTTCACCAAAATAAGAGCTCGTGGTCAGATCACCACCCGTCTTTACCAAAATAAGAGCTCGAGCATCAGATCACCAACCGTCTTTACCAAAATAAGAGCTCGAGAGTCAGATCACCAATCGTCTTCACCAAAATAAGAGCTCGAGCTTCAGATCACCAACTGTCTTCACCAAAATAAGAGCTCGAGCTTCAGATCACCAACCGTCTTCACCAAAATAAGAGCTCGAGCTTCAGATCACCAACCGTCTTCACCAAAATAAGAGCTCGAGCTTCAGATCACCAACCGTCTTCACCAAAATAAGAGCTCGAGCTTCAGATCACCAACTGTCTTCACCAAAATAAGAGCTCGAGCTTCAGATCACAAACCGTGTTCACCAAAATAAGAGCTCGAGCTTCAGATCACCAACTGTCTTCACCAAAATAAGAGCTCGAGCTTCAGATCACCAACTGTCTTCACCAAAATAAGAGCTCGAGCTTCAGAACACCAACTGTCTTCACCAAAATAAGAGCTCGTGGGTCAGATCACCGACCGTCTTCACCAAAATAAGAGCTCGAGCTTCAGATCATCAACCGTCTTTACCAAAATAAGAGCTCGAGGTTCAAATCACCAACTGTCTTCACCAAAATAAGATCTTGTTTGTCAGATCACCAACCGTCTTCACCAAAATAAGAGCTCGACGGTCAGATCACCAACCGTCTTCACCAAAATAAGAGCTCGTGGGTCAGATCACCAACCGTCTTTACCAAAATAAGAGCTCGAGCCTCAGATCACCAATCGTCTTTACAAAAATAAGAGCTCGTGGGTCAGATCACCAACCGTCTTCACCAAAATAAGAGCTCGAGCTTCAAATCACCAACCGTCTTTACCAAAATAAGAGCTCATGGTTCAGATCACCAACCGTCTTTACCAAAATAAGAGCTCGAGGGTCAGATCACCAACCGTCTTCACCAAAATAAGAGCTCGAGCTTCAGATCACACACCGTCTTCACCAAAATAAGAGCTCGTGGGTCAGATCACCAACCGTCTTCACCAAAATAAGAGCTTGTGGGTCAGATCACCAACCGTCTTTACCAAATTAATAGCTCGAGCTTCAGAACACCAACTGTCTTCACCAAATTAAGAGCTCGAGCTTCAGATCACAAACCGTCTTCACCAAAATAAAAGCTTGTGGGTCAGATCAACAACCGTCTTTACCAAAATAAGAGCTCGTGGGTCAGATCACCAACCGTCTTTACCAAAATAAGAGCTCGAGGTTCAGATCACCAACCGTCTTTACCAAAATAAGAGCTCGAGCTTCAGATAAACAACTGTCTTTACCAAAATAAGAGCTCGAGGTTCAGATCACCAACCGTCTTCACCAAAATAAGAGCTCGAGCTTCAAATCACCAACCGTCTTTACCAAAATAAGAGCTCATGGGTCAGATCACCAACCGTCTTTACCAAAATAAGAGCTCGAGGGTCAGATCACCAACCGTCTTCACCAAAATAAGAGCTCGAGCTTCAGATCACACACCGTCTTTACCAAAATAAGAGCTCGTGGGTCAAATCACCAACCGTCTTTACCAAAATAAGAGCTCGAGGTTCAGATCACCAACAGTCTTCACCAAAATAAGAGCTCGTGGGTCAGATCACCACCCGTCTTTACCAAAATAAGAGCTCGAGCTTCAGATCACCAACCGTCTTCACCAAAATAAGAGCTCGAGCTTCAGATCACACACCGTCTTTACCAAAATAAGAGCTCGTGGGTCAGATCACCAACCGTCTTCACCAAAATAAGAGCTCGAGCTTCAGATCATCAACCGTCTTTACCAAAATAAGAGCTCGAGGTTCAAATCACCAAATGTCTTCACCAAAATAAGATCTTGTTTGTCAGATCACCAACCGTCTTCACCAAAATAAGAGCTCGACAGTCAGATCACCAACCGTCTTCACCAAAATAAGAGCTCGTGGGTAAGATCACCAACCGTCTTTATCAAAATAAGAGCTCGAGCCTCAGATCACCAACCGTCTTTACAAAAATAAGAGCTCGTGGGTCAGATCACCAACCGTCTTCACCAAAATAAGAGCTCGAGCTTCAAATCACCAACCGTCTTTACCAAAATAAGAGCTCATGGGTCAGATCACCAACCGTCTTTACCAAATTAAGAGCTCGAGGGTCAGATCACCAACCGTCTTCACCAAAATAAGAGCTCGAGCTTCAGATCACACACCGTCTTCACCAAAATAAGAGCTCGTGGGTCAGATCACCAACCGTCTTTACCAAAATAAGAGCTCGAGCTTCAAATCACCAACCGTCTTTACCAAAATAAGAGCTCATGGGTCAGATCACCAACCGTCTTTACCAAAATAAGAGCTCGAGGGTCAGATCACCAACCGTCTTCACCAAAATAAGAGCTCGAGCTTCAAATCACCACCCGTCTTTACCAAAATAAGAGCTCGAGGGTCAGATCACCAACCGTCTTCACCAAAATAAGAGCTCGAGCTTCAGATCACACACCGTCTTCACCAAAATAAGAGCTCGAGCTTCAGATCACACACCGTCTTTACCAAAATAAGAGCTCGTGGGTCAGATAACCAACCATCTTTACCAAAATAAGAGCTCGAGGTTCAGATCACCAACCGTCTTCACCAAAATAAGAGCTCGTGGTCAGATCACCACCCGTCTTTACCAAAATAAGAGCTCGAGCTTCAGATCACCAACCGTCTTCACCAAAATAAGAGCTCGTGGGTCAGATCACCAACCGTCTTCACCAAAATAAGAGCTCGAGCTTCAGATCACACACCGTCTTCACCAAAATAAGAGCTCGAGCTTCAGATCACACACCGTCTTTACCAAAATAAGAGCTCGTGGGTCAGATAACCAACCATCTTTACCAAAATAAGAGCTCGAGGTTCAGATCACCAACCGTCTTCACCAAAATAAGAGCTCGTGGTCAGATCACCACCCGTCTTTACCAAAATAAGAGCTCGAGCATCAGATCACCAACCGTCTTTACCAAAATAAGAGCTCGAGAGTCAGATCACCAATCGTCTTCACCAAAATAAGAGCTCGAGCTTCAGATCACCAACTGTCTTCACCAAAATAAGAGCTCGAGCTTCAGATCACCAACCGTCTTCACCAAAATAAGAGCTCGAGCTTCAGATCACCAACCGTCTTCACCAAAATAAGAGCTCGAGCTTCAGATCACCAACCGTCTTCACCAAAATAAGAGCTCGAGCTTCAGATCACCAACTGTCTTCACCAAAATAAGAGCTCGAGCTTCAGATCACAAACCGTGTTCACCAAAATAAGAGCTCGAGCTTCAGATCACCAACTGTCTTCACCAAAATAAGAGCTCGAGCTTCAGATCACCAACTGTCTTCACCAAAATAAGAGCTCGAGCTTCAGAACACCAACTGTCTTCACCAAAATAAGAGCTCGTGGGTCAGATCACCGACCGTCTTCACCAAAATAAGAGCTCGAGCTTCAGATCATCAACCGTCTTTACCAAAATAAGAGCTCGAGGTTCAAATCACCAACTGTCTTCACCAAAATAAGATCTTGTTTGTCAGATCACCAACCGTCTTCACCAAAATAAGAGCTCGACGGTCAGATCACCAACCGTCTTCACCAAAATAAGAGCTCGTGGGTCAGATCACCAACCGTCTTTACCAAAATAAGAGCTCGAGCCTCAGATCACCAATCGTCTTTACAAAAATAAGAGCTCGTGGGTCAGATCACCAACCGTCTTCACCAAAATAAGAGCTCGAGCTTCAAATCACCAACCGTCTTTACCAAAATAAGAGCTCATGGTTCAGATCACCAACCGTCTTTACCAAAATAAGAGCTCGAGGGTCAGATCACCAACCGTCTTCACCAAAATAAGAGCTCGAGCTTCAGATCACACACCGTCTTCACCAAAATAAGAGCTCGTGGGTCAGATCACCAACCGTCTTCACCAAAATAAGAGCTTGTGGGTCAGATCACCAACCGTCTTTACCAAATTAATAGCTCGAGCTTCAGAACACCAACTGTCTTCACCAAATTAAGAGCTCGAGCTTCAGATCACAAACCGTCTTCACCAAAATAAAAGCTTGTGGGTCAGATCAACAACCGTCTTTACCAAAATAAGAGCTCGTGGGTCAGATCACCAACCGTCTTTACCAAAATAAGAGCTCGAGGTTCAGATCACCAACCGTCTTTACCAAAATAAGAGCTCGAGCTTCAGATAAACAACTGTCTTTACCAAAATAAGAGCTCGAGGTTCAGATCACCAACCGTCTTCACCAAAATAAGAGCTCGAGCTTCAAATCACCAACCGTCTTTACCAAAATAAGAGCTCATGGGTCAGATCACCAACCGTCTTTACCAAAATAAGAGCTCGAGGGTCAGATCACCAACCGTCTTCACCAAAATAAGAGCTCGAGCTTCAGATCACACACCGTCTTTACCAAAATAAGAGCTCGTGGGTCAAATCACCAACCGTCTTTACCAAAATAAGAGCTCGAGGTTCAGATCACCAACAGTCTTCACCAAAATAAGAGCTCGTGGGTCAGATCACCACCCGTCTTTACCAAAATAAGAGCTCGAGCTTCAGATCACCAACCGTCTTCACCAAAATAAGAGCTCGAGCTTCAGATCACACACCGTCTTTACCAAAATAAGAGCTCGTGGGTCAGATCACCAACCGTCTTCACCAAAATAAGAGCTCGAGCTTCAGATCATCAACCGTCTTTACCAAAATAAGAGCTCGAGGTTCAAATCACCAAATGTCTTCACCAAAATAAGATCTTGTTTGTCAGATCACCAACCGTCTTCACCAAAATAAGAGCTCGACAGTCAGATCACCAACCGTCTTCACCAAAATAAGAGCTCGTGGGTAAGATCACCAACCGTCTTTATCAAAATAAGAGCTCGAGCCTCAGATCACCAACCGTCTTTACAAAAATAAGAGCTCGTGGGTCAGATCACCAACCGTCTTCACCAAAATAAGAGCTCGAGCTTCAAATCACCAACCGTCTTTACCAAAATAAGAGCTCATGGGTCAGATCACCAACCGTCTTTACCAAATTAAGAGCTCGAGGGTCAGATCACCAACCGTCTTCACCAAAATAAGAGCTCGAGCTTCAGATCACACACCGTCTTCACCAAAATAAGAGCTCGTGGGTCAGATCACCAACCGTCTTTACCAAAATAAGAGCTCGAGCTTCAAATCACCAACCGTCTTTACCAAAATAAGAGCTCATGGGTCAGATCACCAACCGTCTTTACCAAAATAAGAGCTCGAGGGTCAGATCACCAACCGTCTTCACCAAAATAAGAGCTCGAGCTTCAAATCACCACCCGTCTTTACCAAAATAAGAGCTCGAGGGTCAGATCACCAACCGTCTTCACCAAAATAAGAGCTCGAGCTTCAGATCACACACCGTCTTCACCAAAATAAGAGCTCGAGCTTCAGATCACACACCGTCTTTACCAAAATAAGAGCTCGTGGGTCAGATAACCAACCATCTTTACCAAAATAAGAGCTCGAGGTTCAGATCACCAACCGTCTTCACCAAAATAAGAGCTCGTGGTCAGATCACCACCCGTCTTTACCAAAATAAGAGCTCGAGCTTCAGATCACCAACCGTCTTTACCAAAATAAGAGCTCGAGAGTCAGATCACCAATCGTCTTCACCAAAATAAGAGCTCGAGCTTCAGATCACCAACTGTCTTCACCAAAATAAGAGCTCGAGCTTCAGATCACCAACCGTCTTCACCAAAATAAGAGCTCGAGCTTCAGATCACCAACCGTCTTCACCAAAATAAGAGCTCGAGCTTCAGATCACCAACCGTCTTCACCAAAATAAGAGCTCGAGCTTCAGATCACCAACTGTCTTCACCAAAATAAGAGCTCGAGCTTCAGATCACCAACCGTGTTCACCAAAATAAGAGCTTGAGCTTCAGATCACCAACTGTCTTCACCAAAATAAGAGCTTGAGCTTCAGATCACCAACTGTCTTCACCAAAATAAGAGCTCGAGCTTCAGATCACCAACTGTCTTCACCAAAATAAGAGCTCGAGCTTCAGAACACCAACTGTCTTCACCAAAATAAGAGCTCGACAGTCAGATCACCAACCGTCTTCACCAAAATAAGAGCTCGTGGGTCAGATCACCAACCGTCTTTACCAAAATAAGAGCTCGAGCCTCAGATCACCAACCATCTTTACAAAAATAAGAGCTCGTGGGTCAGATCACCAACCGTCTTCACCAAAATAAGAGCTCGAGCTTCAAATCACCAACCGTCTTTACCAAAATAAGAGCTCATGGGTCAGATCACCAACCGTCTTTACCAAAATAAGAGCTCGAGGGTCAGATCACCAACCGTCTTCACCAAAATAAGAGCTCGAGCTTCGGATCACACACCGTCTTCACCAAAATAAGAGCTCGTGGGTCAGATCACCAACCGTCTTTACCAAAATAAGAGCTCGAGCTTCAAATCACCAACCGTCTTTACCAAAATAAGAGCTCGAGGGTCAGATCAGCAACCGTCTTCACCAAAATAAGAGCTCGAGCTTCAAATCACCAACCGTCTTTACCAAAATAAGAGCTCGAGCTTCAGATCACCAACCGTCTTCACCAAAATAAGAGCTCGAGCTTCAGATCACCAACCGTCTTCACCAAAATAAGAGCTCGAGCTTCAGATAACCAACTGTCTTCACCAAAATAAGAGCTCGAGCTTCAGATCACCAACCGTCTTCACCAAAATAAGAGCTCGAGCTTCAGATCACCAACCGTCTTCACCAAAATAAGAGCTCGAGCTTCAGATCACCAACTGTCTTCACCAAAATAAGAGCTCGAGCTTCAGATCACCAACTGTCTTCACCAAAATAAGAGCTCGAGCTTCAGAACACCAACTGTCTTCACCAAAATAAAAGCTCGTGGGTCAGATAACCAACCGTCTTCACCAAAATAAAAGCTCGTGGGTCAGATCACCAACCGTCTTCACCAAAATAAGAGCTCGAGCTTCAGATCATCAACCGTCTTTACCAAAATAAGAGCTCGAGGTTCAAATCACCAAATGTCTTCACCAAAATAAGATCTTGTTTGTCAGATCACCAACCGTCCTCACCAAAATAAGAGCTCGAGGTTCAGATCACCAACCGTCTTCACCAAAATAAGAGCTCGTGGTCAGATCACCACCCGTCTTTACCAAAATAAGAGCTCGAGCTTCAGATCACCAACCGTCTTTACCAAAATAAGAGCTCGAGAGTCAGATCACCAATCGTCTTCACCAAAATAAGAGCTCGAGCTTCAGATCACCAACTGTCTTCACCAAAATAAGAGCTCGAGCTTCAGATCACCAACCGTCTTCACCAAAATAAGAGCTCGAGCTTCAGATCACCAACCGTCTTCACCAAAATAAGAGCTCGAGCTTCAGATCACCAACCGTCTTCACCAAAATAAGAGCTCGAGCTTCAGATCACCAACTGTCTTCACCAAAATAAGAGCTCGAGCTTCAGATCACCAACCGTGTTCACCAAAATAAGAGCTTGAGCTTCAGATCACCAACTGTCTTCACCAAAATAAGAGCTTGAGCTTCAGATCACCAACTGTCTTCACCAAAATAAGAGCTCGAGCTTCAGATCACCAACTGTCTTCACCAAAATAAGAGCTCGAGCTTCAGAACACCAACTGTCTTCACCAAAATAAGAGCTCGACAGTCAGATCACCAACCGTCTTCACCAAAATAAGAGCTCGTGGGTCAGATCACCAACCGTCTTTACCAAAATAAGAGCTCGAGCCTCAGATCACCAACCATCTTTACAAAAATAAGAGCTCGTGGGTCAGATCACCAACCGTCTTCACCAAAATAAGAGCTCGAGCTTCAAATCACCAACCGTCTTTACCAAAATAAGAGCTCATGGGTCAGATCACCAACCGTCTTTACCAAAATAAGAGCTCGAGGGTCAGATCACCAACCGTCTTCACCAAAATAAGAGCTCGAGCTTCGGATCACACACCGTCTTCACCAAAATAAGAGCTCGTGGGTCAGATCACCAACCGTCTTTACCAAAATAAGAGCTCGAGCTTCAAATCACCAACCGTCTTTACCAAAATAAGAGCTCGAGGGTCAGATCAGCAACCGTCTTCACCAAAATAAGAGCTTGAGCTTCAAATCACCAACCGTCTTTACCAAAATAAGAGCTCGAGCTTCAGATCACCAACCGTCTTCACCAAAATAAGAGCTCGAGCTTCAGATCACCAACCGTCTTCACCAAAATAAGAGCTCGAGCTTCAGATAACCAACTGTCTTCACCAAAATAAGAGCTCGAGCTTCAGATCACCAACCGTCTTCACCAAAATAAGAGCTCGAGCTTCAGATCACCAACCGTCTTCACCAAAATAAGAGCTCGAGCTTCAGATCACCAACTGTCTTCACCAAAATAAGAGCTCGAGCTTCAGATCACCAACTGTCTTCACCAAAATAAGAGCTCGAGCTTCAGAACACCAACTGTCTTCACCAAAATAAAAGCTCGTGGGTCAGATAACCAACCGTCTTCACCAAAATAAAAGCTCGTGGGTCAGATCACCAACCGTCTTCACCAAAATAAGAGCTCGAGCTTCAGATCATCAACCGTCTTTACCAAAATAAGAGCTCGAGGTTCAAATCACCAAATGTCTTCACCAAAATAAGATCTTGTTTGTCAGATCACCAACCGTCTCCACCAAAATAAGAGCTCGACGGTCAGATCACCAACCGTCTTCACCAAAATAAGAGCTCGTGGGTCAGATCACAAACCGTCTTTACCAAAATAAGAGCTCGAGCCTCAGATCACCAACCGTCTTTACAAAAATAAGAGCTCGAGGGTCAGATCACCAACCGTCTTCACTAAAATAAGAGCTCGAGCTTCAAATCACCAACCGTCTTCACCAAAATAAGAGCTCATGGGTCAGATCACCAACCGTCTTTACCAAAATAAGAGCTCGAGGGTCAGATCACCAACCGTCTTCACCAAAATAAGAGCTCGAGCTTCAGATCACACACCGTCTTCACCAAAATAAGAGCTCGTGGGTCAGATCACCAACCGTCTTTACAAAAATAAGAGCTCGAGCTTCAAATCACCAACCGTCTTTACCAAAATAAGAGCTCATGGGTCAGATCACCAACCGTCTTTACCAAAATAAGAGCTCGAGAGTCAGATCACCAACCGTCTTCACCAAAATAAGAGCTCGAGCTTCAAATCACCAACCGTCTTTACCAAAATAAGAGCTCATGGGTCAGATCACCAACCGTCTTTACAAAAATAAGAGCTCGAGGGTCAGATCACCAACCGTCTTCACCAAAATAAGAGCTCGAGCTTCAGATCACACACCGTCTTTACCAAAATAAGAGCTCGTGGGTCAGATCACCAACCGTCTTTACCAAAATAAGAGCTCGAGTTTCAGATCACCAACAGTCTTCACCAAAATAAGAGCTCGTGGGTCAGATCACCACCCGTCTTTACCAAAATAAGAGCTCGAGCTTCAGATCACCAACCGTCTTCACCAAAATAAGAGCTCGAGCTTCAGATCACACACCGTCTTTACCAAAATAAGAGCTCGTGGGTCAGATCACCAACCGTCTTCACCAAAATAAGAGCTCGAGCTTCAGATCATCAACCGTCTTTACCAAAATAAGAGCTCGAGGTTCAAATCACCATATGTCTTCACCAAAATAAGATCTTGTTTGTCAGATCACCAACCGTCTTCACCAAAATAAGAGCTCGACGGTCAGATCACCAACCGTCTTCACCAAAATAAGAGCTCGTGGGTCAGATCACCAACCGTCTTTACCAAAATAAGAGCTCGAGCCTCAGATCACCAACCGTCTTTACAAAAATAAGAGCTCGTGGGTCAGATCACCAACCGTCTTCACCAAAATAAGAGCTCGAGCTTCAAATCACCAACCGTCTTTACCAAAATAAGAGCTCATGGGTCAGATCACCAACCGTCTTTACCAAAATAAGAGCTCGAGGGTCAGATCACCAACCGTCTTCACCAAAATAAGAGCTCGAGCTTCAGATCACACACCGTCTTCACCAAAATAAGAGCTCGTGGGTCAGATCACCAACCGTCTTTACCAAAATAAGAGCTCGAGCTTCAAATCACCAACCGTCTTTACCAAAATAAGAGCTCATGGGTCAGATCACCAACCGTCTTTACCAAAATAAGAGCTCGTGGGTCAGATAACCAACCATCTTTACCAAAATAAGAGCTCGAGGTTCAGATCACCAACCGTCTTCACCAAAATAAGAGCTCGTGGTCAGATCACCACCCGTCTTTACCAAAATAAGAGCTCGAGCATCAGATCACCAACCGTCTTTACCAAAATAAGAGCTCGAGAGTCAGATCACCAATCGTCTTCACCAAAATAAGAGCTCGAGCTTCAGATCACCAACTGTCTTCACCAAAATAAGAGCTCGAGCTTCAGATCACCAACCGTCTTCACCAAAATAAGAGCTCGAGCTTCAGATCACCAACCGTCTTCACCAAAATAAGAGCTCGAGCTTCAGATCACCAACCGTCTTCACCAAAATAAGAGCTCGAGCTTCAGATCACCAACTGTCTTCACCAAAATAAGAGCTCGAGCTTCAGATCACAAACCGTGTTCACCAAAATAAGAGCTCGAGCTTCAGATCACCAACTGTCTTCACCAAAATAAGAGCTCGAGCTTCAGATCACCAACTGTCTTCACCAAAATAAGAGCTCGAGCTTCAGAACACCAACTGTCTTCACCAAAATAAGAGCTCGTGGGTCAGATAACCAACCGTCTTCACCAAAATAAAAGCTCGTGGGTCAGATCACCGACCGTCTTCACCAAAATAAGAGCTCGAGCTTCAGATCATCAACCGTCTTTACCAAAATAAGAGCTCGAGGTTCAAATCACCAACTGTCTTCACCAAAATAAGATCTTGTTTGTCAGATCACCAACCGTCTTCACCAAAATAAGAGCTCGACGGTCAGATCACCAACCGTCTTCACCAAAATAAGAGCTCGTGGGTCAGATCACCAACCGTCTTTACCAAAATAAGAGCTCGAGCCTCAGATCACCAATCGTCTTTACAAAAATAAGAGCTCGTGGGTCAGATCACCAACCGTCTTCACCAAAATAAGAGCTCGAGCTTCAAATCACCAACCGTCTTTACCAAAATAAGAGCTCATGGTTCAGATCACCAACCGTCTTTACCAAAATAAGAGCTCGAGGGTCAGATCACCAACCGTCTTCACCAAAATAAGAGCTCGAGCTTCAGATCACACACCGTCTTCACCAAAATAAGAGCTCGTGGGTCAGATCACCAACCGTCTTCACCAAAATAAGAGCTTGTGGGTCAGATCACCAACCGTCTTTACCAAATTAATAGCTCGAGCTTCAGAACACCAACTGTCTTCACCAAAATAAGAGCTCGAGCTTCAGATCACAAACCGTCTTCACCAAAATAAAAGCTTGTGGGTCAGATCAACAACCGTCTTTACCAAAATAAGAGCTCGTGGGTCAGATCACCAACCGTCTTTACCAAAATAAGAGCTCGAGGTTCAGATCACCAACCGTCTTTACCAAAATAAGAGCTCGAGCTTCAGATAAACAACCGTCTTTACCAAAATAAGAGCTCGAGGTTCAGATCACCAACCGTCTTCACCAAAATAAGAGCTCGAGCTTCAAATCACCAACCGTCTTTACCAAAATAAGAGCTCATGGGTCAGATCACCAACCGTCTTTACCAAAATAAGAGCTCGAGGGTCAGATCACCAACCGTCTTCACCAAAATAAGAGCTCGAGCTTCAGATCACACACCGTCTTTACCAAAATAAGAGCTCGTGGGTCAGATCACCAACCGTCTTTACCAAAATAAGAGCTCGAGGTTCAGATCACCAACAGTCTTCACCAAAATAAGAGCTCGTGGGTCAGATCACCACCCGTCTTTACCAAAATAAGAGCTCGAGCTTCAGATCACCAACCGTCTTCACCAAAATAAGAGCTCGAGCTTCAGATCACACACCGTCTTTACCAAAATAAGAGCTCGTGGGTCAGATCACCAACCGTCTTCACCAAAATAAGAGCTCGAGCTTCAGATCATCAACCGTCTTTACCAAAATAAGAGCTCGAGGTTCAAATCACCAAATGTCTTCACCAAAATAAGATCTTGTTTGTCAGATCACCAACCGTCTTCACCAAAATAAGAGCTCGACAGTCAGATCACCAACCGTCTTCACCAAAATAAGAGCTCGTGGGTAAGATCACCAACCGTCTTTATCAAAATAAGAGCTCGAGCCTCAGATCACCAACCGTCTTTACAAAAATAAGAGCTCGTGGGTCAGATCACCAACCGTCTTCACCAAAATAAGAGCTCGAGCTTCAAATCACCAACCGTCTTTACCAAAATAAGAGCTCATGGGTCAGATCACCAACCGTCTTTACCAAAATAAGAGCTCGAGGGTCAGATCACCAACCGTCTTCACCAAAATAAGAGCTCGAGCTTCAGATCACACACCGTCTTCACCAAAATAAGAGCTCGTGGGTCAGATCACCAACCGTCTTTACCAAAATAAGAGCTCGAGCTTCAAATCACCAACCGTCTTTACCAAAATAAGAGCTCATGGGTCAGATCACCAACCGTCTTTACCAAAATAAGAGCTCGAGGGTCAGATCACCAACCGTCTTCACCAAAATAAGAGCTCGAGCTTCAAATCACCACCCGTCTTTACCAAAATAAGAGCTCGAGGGTCAGATCACCAACCGTCTTCACCAAAATAAGAGCTCGAGCTTCAGATCACACACCGTCTTCACCAAAATAAGAGCTCGAGCTTCAGATCACACACCGTCTTTACCAAAATAAGAGCTCGTGGGTCAGATAACCAACCATCTTTACCAAAATAAGAGCTCGAGGTTCAGATCACCAACCGTCTTCACCAAAATAAGAGCTCGTGGTCAGATCACCACCCGTCTTTACCAAAATAAGAGCTCGAGCTTCAGATCACCAACCGTCTTTACCAAAATAAGAGCTCGAGAGTCAGATCACCAATCGTCTTCACCAAAATAAGAGCTCGAGCTTCAGATCACCAACTGTCTTCACCAAAATAAGAGCTCGAGCTTCAGATCACCAACCGTCTTCACCAAAATAAGAGCTCGAGCTTCAGATCACCAACCGTCTTCACCAAAATAAGAGCTCGAGCTTCAGATCACCAACCGTCTTCACCAAAATAAGAGCTCGAGCTTCAGATCACCAACTGTCTTCACCAAAATAAGAGCTCGAGCTTCAGATCACCAACCGTGTTCACCAAAATAAGAGCTTGAGCTTCAGATCACCAACTGTCTTCACCAAAATAAGAGCTTGAGCTTCAGATCACCAACTGTCTTCACCAAAATAAGAGCTCGAGCTTCAGATCACCAACTGTCTTCACCAAAATAAGAGCTCGAGCTTCAGAACACCAACTGTCTTCACCAAAATAAGAGCTCGTGGGTCAGATAACCAACCGTCTTCACCAAAATAAAAGCTCGTGGGTCAGATCACCAACCGTCTTCACCAAAATAAGAGCTCGAGCTTCAGATCATCAACCGTCTTTACCAAAATAAGAGCTCGAGGTTCAAATCACCAACTGTCTTCACCAAAATAAGATCTTGTTTGTCAGATCACCAACCGTCTTCACCAAAATAAGAGCTCGACAGTCAGATCACCAACCGTCTTCACCAAAATAAGAGCTCGTGGGTCAGATCACCAACCGTCTTTACCAAAATATGAGCTCGAGCCTCAGATCACCAACCGTCTTTACAAAAATAAGAGCTCGTGGGTCAGATCACCAACCGTCTTCACCAAAATAAGAGCTCGAGCTTCAAATCACCAACCGTCTTTACCAAAATAAGAGCTCATGGTTCAGATCACCAACCGTCTTTACCAAAATAAGAGCTCGAGGGTCAGATAACCAACCGTCTTCACCAAAATAAGAGCTCGAGCTTCAGATCACAAACCGTTTTCACCAAAATAAGAGCTCGAGCTTCAGATCACCAACCGTCTTCACCAAAATAAGAGCTCGAGCTTCAGATCACCAACCGTCTTCACCAAAATAAGAGCTCGAGCTTCAGATCACCAACTGTCTTCACCAAAATAAGAGCTCGAGCTTCAGATCACCAACCGTCTTCACCAAAATAAGAGCTCGAGCTTCAGATCACCAACTGTCTTCACCAAAATAAGAGCTCGAGCTTCAAATCACCAACCGTCTTCACCAAAATAAGAGCTCGAGCTTCAGATCACCAACCGTCTTCACCAGAATAAGAGCTCGAGCTTCAGATCACCAACTGTCTTCACCAAAATAAGAGCTCGAGCTTCAGATCACCAACTGTCTTCACCAAAATAAGAGCTCGAGCTTCAGAACACCAACTGTCTTCACCAAAATAAGAGCTCGTGGGTCAGATAACCAACCGTCTTCACAAAAATAAGAGCTCGAGCTTCAGATCATCAACCGTCTTTACCAAAATAAGAGCTTGAGGTTCAAATCACCAACTGTCTTCACCAAAATAAGAGCTTGTTTGTCAGATCACCAACCGTCTTCACCAAAATAAGAGCTCGAGGGTCAGATCACCAACCGTCTTCACCAAAATAAGAGCTCGTGGGTCAGATCACCAACCGTCTTTACCAAAATAAGAGCTTGAGCCTCAGATCACCAACCGTCTTTATAAAAATAAGAGCTCGTGGGTCAGATCACCAAACGTCTTCACCAAAATAAGAGCTCGAGCTTCAAATCACCAACCGTCTTTACCAAAATAAGAGCTCATGGGTCAGATCACCAACCGTCTTTACCAAAATAAGAGCTTGAGGGTCAGATCACCAACCGTCTTCACCAAAATAAGAGCTCGAGCTTCAGATCACCAACCGTCTTCACCAAAATAAGAGCTCGTGGGTCAGATCACCAACCGTCTTCACCAAAATAAGAGCTCGTTGGTCAGATCACCAACCGTCTTTACCAAATTAAGAGCTCGAGCTTCAGAACACCAACTGTCTTCACCAAAATAAGAGCTCGTGGGTCAGATAACCAACCGTCTTCACCAAAATAAAAGCTCGTGGGTCAGATCACCAACCATCTTCACCAAAATAAGAGCTCGTGGGTCAGATCACCAACCGTCTTTACCAAAATAAAAGCTCGAGGTTCAGATCACCAACCGTCTTCACCAAAATAAGAGCTCGAGGGTCAGATCACCAACCGTCTTCACCAAAATAAGAGCTCGTGGGTCAGATCACCAACCTTCTTCACCAAAATAAGAGCTCGTGGGTCAGATCACCAACCGTCTTTACCAAATTAAGAGCTCGAGCTTAAGAACACCAACTGTCTTCACCAAAATAAGAGCTTGTGGGTCAGATAACCAACCGTCTTCACCAAAATAAAAGCTCGTGGGTCAGATCACCAACCATCTTCACCAAAATAAGAGCTCGTGGGTCAGATCACCAACCGTCTTCACCAAAATAAGAGCTCGAGGGTCAGATTACCAACCGTCTTCACCAAAATAAGAGCTCGAGCCTCAGATCACCAACCGTCTTTACTAAAATAAGAGCTCGAGCTTCAGATCATCAACCGTCTTTACCAAAATAAGAGCTCGAGGTTCAGATCACCAACTGTCTTCACCAAAATAAGAGCTTGTTTGTCAGATCACCAACCGTCTTCACCAAAATAAGAGCTCGAGGGTCAGATCACCAACCGTCTTCACCAAAATAAGAGCTCGTGGGTCAGATCACCAACCGTCTTTACCAAAATAAGAGCTCGAGCCTCAGATCACCAACCGTCTTTACAAAAATAAGAGCTCGTGGTTCAGATCACCAACCGTCTTCACCAAAATAAGAGCTCGAGCCTCAAATCACCAACCGTCTTTACCAAAATAAGAGCTCATGGGTCAGATCACCAACCGTCTTTACCAAAATAAGAGCTCGAGCTTCAAATCACCAACCGTCTTCACCAAAATAAGAGCTCATGGGTCAGATCACCAACCGTCTTCACCAAAATAAGAGCTCGTGGGTCAGATCACCAACCGTCTTCACCAAAATAAGAGCTCGAGCTTCAGATCACCAACCGTCTTTACCAAAATAAGAGCTCGAGCTTCAGATCACCAACCGTCTTTACCAAAATAAGAGCTCGAGGGTCAGATCACCAACTGTGTTCACCAAAATAAGAGCTCCTGGGTCAGATCACCAGCCGTCTTTACCAAAATAAGAGCTCGTGGGTCAGATCACCAACCGTCTTCACCAAAATAAGAGCTCGAGCTTCAAATCACCAACCGTCTTTACCAAAATAAGAGCTCATGGGTCAGATCACCAACCGTCTTTACCAAAATAAGAGCTCGAGGGTCAGATCACCAACCGTCTTCACCAAAATAAGAGCTCGAGCTTCAGATCACACACCGTCTTCACAAAAATAAGAGCTCGAGCTTCAGATCATCAACCGTCTTTACCAAAATAAGAGCTTGAGGTTCAAATCACCAACTGTCTTCACCAAAATAAGAGCTTGTTTGTCAGATCACCAACCGTCTTCACCAAAATAAGAGCTCGAGGGTCAGATCACCAACCGTCTTCACCAAAATAAGAGCTCGTGGGTCAGATCACCAACCGTCTTTACCAAAATAAGAGCTTGAGCCTCAGATCACCAACCGTCTTTATAAAAATAAGAGCTCGTGGGTCAGATCACCAAACGTCTTCACCAAAATAAGAGCTCGAGCTTCAGATCACCAACTGTCTTCACCAAAATAAGAGCTCGAGCTTCAGAACACCAACTGTCTTCACCAAAATAAGAGCTCGTGGGTCAGATAACCAACCGTCTTCACAAAAATAAGAGCTCGAGCTTCAGATCATCAACCGTCTTTACCAAAATAAGAGCTTGAGGTTCAAATCACCAACTGTCTTCACCAAAATAAGAGCTTGTTTGTCAGATCACCAACCGTCTTCACCAAAATAAGAGCTCGAGGGTCAGATCACCAACCGTCTTCACCAAAATAAGAGCTCGTGGGTCAGATCACCAACCGTCTTTACCAAAATAAGAGCTTGAGCCTCAGATCACCAACCGTCTTTATAAAAATAAGAGATCGTGGGTCAGATCACCAAACGTCTTCACCAAAATAAGAGCTCGAGCTTCAAATCACCAACCGTCTTTACCAAAATAAGAGCTCATGGGTCAGATCACCAACCGTCTTTACCAAAATAAGAGCTTGAGGGTCAGATCACCAACCGTCTTCACCAAAATAAGAGCTCGAGCTTCAGATCACCAACCGTCTTCACCAAAATAAGAGCTCGTGGGTCAGATCACCAACCGTCTTCACCAAAATAAGAGCTCGTTGGTCAGATCACCAACCGTCTTTACCAAATTAAGAGCTCGAGCTTCAGAACACACACTGTCTTCACCAAAATAAGAGCTCGTGGGTCAGATAACCAACCGTCTTCACCAAAATAAAAGCTCGTGGGTCAGATCACCAACCATCTTCACCAAAATAAGAGCTCGTGGGTCAGATCACCAACCGTCTTTACCAAAATAAAAGCTCGAGGTTCAGATCACCAACCGTCTTCACCAAAATAAGAGCTCGAGGGTCAGATCACCAACCGTCTTCACCAAAATAAGAGCTCGTGGGTCAGATCACCAACCTTCTTCACCAAAATAAGAGCTCGTGGGTCAGATCACCAACCGTCTTTACCAAATTAAGAGCTCGAGCTTAAGAACACCAACTGTCTTCACCAAAATAAGAGCTTGTGGGTCAGATAACCAACCGTCTTCACCAAAATAAAAGCTCGTGGGTCAGATCACCAACCATCTTCACCAAAATAAGAGCTCGTGGGTCAGATCACCAACCGTCTTCACCAAAATAAGAGCTCGAGGGTCAGATTACCAACCGTCTTCACCAAAATAAGAGCTCGAGCCTCAGATCACCAACCGTCTTTACTAAAATAAGAGCTCGAGCTTCAGATCATCAACCGTCTTTACCAAAATAAGAGCTCGAGGTTCAGATCACCAACTGTCTTCACCAAAATAAGAGCTTGTTTGTCAGATCACCAACCGTCTTCACCAAAATAAGAGCTCGAGGGTCAGATCACCAACCGTCTTCACCAAAATAAGAGCTCGTGGGTCAGATCACCAACCGTCTTTACCAAAATAAGAGCTCGAGCCTCAGATCACCAACCGTCTTTACAAAAATAAGAGCTCGTGGTTCAGATCACCAACCGTCTTCACCAAAATAAGAGCTCGAGCCTCAAATCACCAACCGTCTTTACCAAAATAAGAGCTCATGGGTCAGATCACCAACCGTCTTTACCAAAATAAGAGCTCGAGCTTCAAATCACCAACCGTCTTCACCAAAATAAGAGCTCATGGGTCAGATCACCAACCGTCTTCACCAAAATAAGAGCTCGTGGGTCAGCTCACCAACCGTCTTCACCAAAATAAGAGCTCGAGCTTCAGATCACCAACCGTCTTTACCAAAATAAGAGCTCGAGCTTCAGATCACCAACCGTCTTTACAAAAAATAAGAGCTCGAGGGTCAGATCACCAACTGTGTTCACCAAAATAAGAGCTCCTGGGTCAGATCACCAGCCGTCTTTACCAAAATAAGAGCTCGTGGGTCAGATCACCAACCGTCTTCACCAAAATAAGAGCTCGAGCTTCAAATCACCAACCGTCTTTACCAAAATAAGAGCTCATGGGTCAGATCACCAACCGTCTTTACCAAAATAAGAGCTCGAGGGTCAGATCACCAACCGTCTTCACCAAAATAAGAGCTCGAGCTTCAGATCACACACCGTCTTCACCAAAATAAGAGCTCGTGGGTCAGATCACCAACCGTCTTTACCAAAATAAGAGCTCGAGCTTCAAATCACCAACCGTCTTTACCAAAATAAGAGCTCATGGGTCAGATCACCAACCGTCTTTACCAAAATAAAAGCTCGAGGGTCAGATCACCAACCGTCTTCACCAAAATAAGAGCTCGAGCTTCAAATCACCACCCGTCTTTACCAAAATAAGAGCTCGAGGGTCAGATCACCAACCGTCTTCACCAAAATAAGAGCTCGAGCTTCAGATCACACACCGTCTTCACCAAAATAAGAGCTCGAGCTTCAGATCACACACCGTCTTTACCAAAATAAGAGCTCGTGGGTCAGATAACCAACCATCTTTACCAAAATAAGAGCTCGAGGTTCAGATCACCAACCGTCTTCACCAAAATAAGAGCTCGTGGTCAGATCACCACCCGTCTTTACCAAAATAAGAGCTCGAGCTTCAGATCACCAACCGTCTTTACCAAAATAAGAGCTCGAGAGTCAGATCACCAATCGTCTTCACCAAAATAAGAGCTCGAGCTTCAGATCACCAACTGTCTTCACCAAAATAAGAGCTCGAGCTTCAGATCACCAACCGTCTTCACCAAAATAAGAGCTCGAGCTTCAGATCACCAACCGTCTTCACCAAAATAAGAGCTCGAGCTTCAGATCACCAACCGTCTTCACCAAAATAAGAGCTCGAGCTTCAGATCACCAACTGTCTTCACCAAAATAAGAGCTGGAGCTTCAGATCACCAACTGTCTTCACCAAAATAAGAGCTCGAGCTTCAGATCACCAACTGTCTTCACCAAAATAAGAGCTCGAGCTTCAGAACACCAACTGTCTTCACCAAAATAAGAGCTCGTGGGTCAGATAACCAACCGTCTTCACCAAAATAAAAGCTCGTGGGTCAGATCACCAACCGTCTTCACCAAAATAAGAGCTCGAGCTTCAGATCATCAACCGTCTTTACCAAAATAAGAGCTCGAGGTTCAAATCACCAACTGTCTTCACCAAAATAAGATCTTGTTTGTCAGATCACCAACCGTCTTCACCAAAATAAGAGCTCGACAGTCAGATCACCAACCGTCTTCACCAAAATAAGAGCTCGTGGGTCAGATCACCAACCGTCTTTACCAAAATAAGAGCTCGAGCCTCAGATCACCAACCGTCTTTACAAAAATAAGAGCTCGTGGGTCAGATCACCAACCGTCTTCACCAAAATAAGAGCTCGAGCTTCAAATCACCAACCGTCTTTACCAAAATAAGAGCTCATGGTTCAGATCACCAACCGTCTTTACCAAAATAAGAGCTCGAGGGTCAGATCACCAACCGTCTTCACCAAAATAAGAGCTCGAGCTTCAGATCACACACCGTCTTCACCAAAATAAGAGCTCGTGGGTCAGATCACCAACCGTCTTTACCAAATTAAGAGCTCGAGCTTCAGAACACCAACTGTCTTCACCAAAATAAGAGCTCGAGCTTCAGATCACAAACCGTCTTCACCAAAATAAAAGCTTGTGGGTCAGATCAACAACCGTCTTTACCAAAATAAGAGCTCGTAGGTCAGATCACCAACCGTCTTTACCAAAATAAGAGCTCGAGGTTCAGATCACCAACCGTCTTTACCAAAATAAGAGCTCGAGCTTCAGATAAACAACCGAATTTACCAAAATAAGAGCTCGAGGTTCAGATCACCAACCGTCTTCACCAAAATAAGAGCTCGTGGGTCAGATCACCACCCGTATTTACCAAAATAAGAGCTCGAGCTTCAGATCACCAACCGTCTTTACCAAAATAAGAGCTTGAGGGTCAGATCACCAACCGTCTTCACCAAAATAAGAGCTCGAGCTTCAGATCACCAACCGTCTTCACCAAAATAAGAGCTCGAGCTTCAGATCACCAACCGTCTTCACAAAAATAAGAGCTCGAGCTTCAGATCACCAACTGTCTTCACCAAAATAAGAGCTCGAGCTTCAGATCACCAACCGTCTTCACCAAAATAAGAGCTCGAGCTTCAGATCACCAACTGTCTTCACCAAAATAAGAGCTCGAGCTTCAAATCACCAACCGTCTTCACCAAAATAAGAGCTCGAGCTTCAGATCACCAACCGTCTTCACCAGAATAAGAGCTCGAGCTTCAGATCACCAACTGTCTTCACCAAAATAAGAGCTCGAGCTTCAGATCACCAACTGTCTTCACCAAAATAAGAGCTCGAGCTTCAGAACACCAACTGTCTTCACCAAAATAAGAGCTCGTGGGTCAGATAACCAACCGTCTTCACAAAAATAAGAGCTCGAGCTTCAGATCATCAACCGTCTTTACCAAAATAAGAGCTTGAGGTTCAAATCACCAACTGTCTTCACCAAAATAAGAGCTTGTTTGTCAGATCACCAACCGTCTTCACCAAAATAAGAGCTCGAGGGTCAGATCACCAACCGTCTTCACCAAAATAAGAGCTCGTGGGTCAGATCACCAACCGTCTTTACCAAAATAAGAGCTTGAGCCTCAGATCACCAACCGTCTTTATAAAAATAAGAGCTCGTGGGTCAGATCACCAAACGTCTTCACCAAAATAAGAGCTCGAGCTTCAAATCACCAACCGTCTTTACCAAAATAAGAGCTCATGGGTCATATCACCAACCGTCTTTACCAAAATAAGAGCTTGAGGGTCAGATCACCAACCGTCTTCACCAAAATAAGAGCTCGAGCTTCAGATCACCAACCGTCTTCACCAAAATAAGAGCTCGTGGGTCAGATCACCAACCGTCTTCACCAAAATAAGAGCTCGTTGGTCAGATCACCAACCGTCTTTACCAAATTAAGAGCTCGAGCTTCAGAACACCAACTGTCTTCACCAAAATAAGAGCTCGTGGGTCAGATCACCAACCGTCTTTACCAAAATAAAAGCTCGAGGTTCAGATCACCAACCGTCTTCACCAAAATAAGAGCTCGAGGGTCAGATCACCAACCGTCTTCACCAAAATAAGAGCTCGTGGGTCAGATCACCAACCTTCTTCACCAAAATAAGAGCTCGTGGGTCAGATCACCAACCGTCTTTACCAAATTAAGAGCTCGAGCTTAAGAACACCAACTGTCTTCACCAAAATAAGAGCTTGTGGGTCAGATAACCAACCGTCTTCACCAAAATAAAAGCTCGTGGGTCAGATCACCAACCATCTTCACCAAAATAAGAGCTCGTGGGTCAGATCACCAACCGTCTTCACCAAAATAAGAGCTCGAGGGTCAGATTACCAACCGTCTTCACCAAAATAAGAGCTCGAGCCTCAGATCACCAACCGTCTTTACTAAAATAAGAGCTCGAGCTTCAGATCACCAACCGTCTTTACCAAAATAAGAGCTCGAGGGTCATATCACAAACCGTCTTCATCAAAATAAGATCTCGAGGTTCAGATCACCAACTGTGTTCACCAAAATAAGAGCTCCTGGGTCAGATCACCACCCGTCTTTACCAAAATAAGAGCTCGAGCTTCAGATCACCAACCTTCTTTACCAAAATAAGAGCTCGAGGGTCAGATCACCAACCGTCTTCACCAAAATAAGAGCTCGAGCTTCAGATCACAAACCGTCTTCACCAAAATAAAAGCTTGTGGGTCAGATCAACAACCGTCTTTACCAAAATAAGAGCTCGTAGGTCAGATCACCAACCGTCTTTACCAAAATAAGAGCTCGAGGTTAAGATCACCAACCGTCTTTACCAAAATAAGAGCTCGAGCTTCAGATAAACAACCGAATTTACCAAAATAAGAGCTCGAGGTTCAGATCACCAACCGTCTTCACCAAAATAAGAGCTCGTGGGTCAGATCACCACCCGTATTTACCAAAATAAGAGCTCGAGCTTCAGATCACCAACCGTCTTTACCAAAATAAGAGCTCGAGGGTCAGATCACCAACCGTCTTCACCAAAATAAGAGCTCGAGCTTCAGATCACCAACCGTCTTCACCAAAATAAGAGCTTGAGCTTCAGATCACCAACCGTCTTCACCAAAATAAGAGCTCGAGCTTCAGATCACCAACTGTCTTCACCAAAATAAGAGCTCGAGCTTCAGATCACCAACCGTCTTCACCAAAATAAGAGCTCGAGCTTCAGATCACCAACTGTCTTCACCAAAATAAGAGCTCGAGCTTCAAATCACCAACCGTCTTCACCAAAATAAGAGCTCGAGCTTCAGATCACCAACCGTCTTCACCAGAATAAGAGCTCGAGCTTCAGATCACCAACTGTCTTCACCAAAATAAGAGCTCGAGCTTCAGATCACCAACTGTCTTCACCAAAATAAGAGCTCGAGCTTCAGAACACCAACTGTCTTCACCAAAATAAGAGCTCGTGGGTCAGATAACCAACCGTCTTCACAAAAATAAGAGCTCGAGCTTCAGATCATCAACCGTCTTTACCAAAATAAGAGCTTGAGGTTCAAATCACCAACTGTCTTCACCAAAATAAGAGCTTGTTTGTCAGATCACCAACCGTCTTCACCAAAATAAGAGCTCGAGGGTCAGATCACCAACCGTCTTCACCAAAATAAGAGCTCGTGGGTCAGATCACCAACCGTCTTTACCAAAATAAGAGCTTGAGCCTCAGATCACCAACCGTCTTTATAAAAATAAGAGCTCGTGGGTCAGATCACCAACCGTCTTCACCAAAATAAGAGCTCGAGCTTCAAATCACCAACCGTCTTTACCAAAATAAGAGCTCATGGGTCAGATCACCAACCGTCTTTACCAAAATAAGAGCTTGAGGGTCAGATCACCAACCGTCTTCACCAAAATAAGAGCTCGAGCTTCAGATCACCAACCGTCTTCACCAAAATAAGAGCTCGTGGGTCAGATCACCAACCGTCTTCACCAAAATAAGAGCTCGTTGGTCAGATCACCAACCGTCTTTACCAAATTAAGAGCTCGAGCTTCAGAACACCAACTGTCTTCACCAAAATAAGAGCTCGTGGGTCAGATAACCAACCGTCTTCACCAAAATAAAAGCTCGTGGGTCAGATCACCAACCATCTTCACCAAAATAAGAGCTCGTGGGTCAGATCACCAACCGTCTTTACCAAAATAAAAGCTCGAGGTTCAGATCACCAACCGTCTTCACCAAAATAAGAGCTCGAGGGTCAGATCACCAACCGTCTTCACCAAAATAAGAGCTCGTGGGTCAGATCACCAACCTTCTTCACCAAAATAAGAGCTCGTGGGTCAGATCACCAACCGTCTTTACCAAATTAAGAGCTCGAGCTTAAGAACACCAACTGTCTTCACCAAAATAAGAGCTTGTGCGTCAGATAACCAACCGTCTTCACCAAAATAAAAGCTCGTGGGTCAGATCACCAACCATCTTCAACAAAATAAGAGCTCGTGGGTCAGATCACCAACCGTCTTCACCAAAATAAGAGCTCGAGGGTCAGATTACCAACCGTCTTCACCAAAATAAGAGCTCGAGCCTCAGATCACCAACCGTCTTTACTAAAATAAGAGCTCGAGCTTCAGATCACCAACCGTCTTTACCAAAATAAGAGCTCGAGGGTCATATCACAAACCGTCTTCATCAAAATAAGATCTCGAGGTTCAGATCACCAACTGTGTTCACCAAAATAAGAGCTCCTGGGTCAGATCACCACCCGTCTTTACCAAAATAAGAGCTCGAGCTTCAGATCACCAACCTTCTTTACCAAAATAAGAGCTCGAGGGTCAGATCACCAACCGTCTTCACCAAAATAAGAGCTCGAGCTTCAGATCACCAACCGTCTTTACCAAAATAAGAGCTCGAGGTTCACATCACCAACCGTCTTTACCAAAATAAGAGCTCATGGGTCAGATCACCAACCGTCTTTGCCAAAATAAGAGCTCGAGGGTCAGATCACCAACCGTCTTCACCAAAATAAGAGCTCGAGCTTCAGATCACCAACCGTCTTCACCAAAATAAGAGCTCGTGGGTCAGATCACCAACCGTCTTCACCAAAATAAGAGCTCGAGCTTCAGATCACCAACCGTCTTCACCAAAATAAGAGCTCGAGCTTCAGATCACCAACTGTCTTCACCAAAATAAGAGCTCGAGCTTCAGATCACCAACTGTCTTCACCAAAATAAGAGCTCGAGCTTCAGAACACCAACTGTCTTCACCAAAATAAGAGCTCGTGGGTCAGATAACCAACCGTCTTCACAAAAATAAGAGCTCGAGCTTCAGATCATCAACCGTCTTTACCAAAATAAGAGCTTGAGGTTCAAATCACCAACTGTCTTCACCAAAATAAGAGCTTGTTTGTCAGATCACCAACCGTCTTCACCAAAATAAGAGCTCGAGGGTCAGATCACCAACCGTCTTCACCAAAATAAGAGCTCGTGGGTCAGATCACCAACCGTCTTTACCAAAATAAGAGCTTGAGCCTCAGATCACCAACCGTCTTTATAAAAATAAGAGCTCGTGGGTCAGATCACCAAACGTCTTCACCAAAATAAGAGCTCGAGCTTCAAATCACCAACCGTCTTTACCAAAATAAGAGCTCATGGGTCAGATCACCAACCGTCTTTACCAAAATAAGAGCTTGAGGGTCAGATCACCAACCGTCTTCACCAAAATAAGAGCTCGAGCTTCAGATCACCAACCGTCTTCACCAAAATAAGAGCTCGTGGGTCAGATCACCAACCGTCTTCACCAAAATAAGAGCTCGTTGGTCAGATCACCAACCGTCTTTACCAAATTAAGAGCTCGAGCTTCAGAACACCAACTGTCTTCACCAAAATAAGAGCTCGTGGGTCAGATAACCAACCGTCTTCACCAAAATAAAAGCTCGTGGGTCAGATCACCAACCATCTTCACCAAAATAAGAGCTCGTGGGTCAGATCACCAACCGTCTTTACCAAAATAAAAGCTCGAGGTTCAGATCACCAACCGTCTTCACCAAAATAAGAGCTCGAGGGTCAGATCACCAACCGTCTTCACCAAAATAAGAGCTCGTGGGTCAGATCACCAACCTTCTTCACCAAAATAAGAGCTCGTGGGTCAGATCACCAACCGTCTTTACCAAATTAAGAGCTCGAGCTTAAGAACACCAACTGTCTTCACCAAAATAAGAGCTTGTGGGTCAGATAACCAACCGTCTTCACCAAAATAAAAGCTCGTGGGTCAGATCACCAACCATCTTCACCAAAATAAGAGCTCGTGGGTCAGATCACCAACCGTCTTCACCAAAATAAGAGCTCGAGGGTCAGATTACCAACCGTCTTCACCAAAATAAGAGCTCGAGCCTCAGATCACCAACCGTCTTTACTAAAATAAGAGCTCGAGCTTCAGATCACCAACCGTCTTTACCAAAATAAGAGCTCGAGGGTCATATCACAAACCGTCTTCATCAAAATAAGATCTCGAGGTTCAGATCACCAACTGTGTTCACCAAAATAAGAGCTCCTGGGTCAGATCACCACCCGTCTTTACCAAAATAAGAGCTCGAGCTTCAGATCACCAACCTTCTTTACCAAAATAAGAGCTCGAGGGTCAGATCACCAACCGTCTTCACCAAAATAAGAGCTCGAGCTTCAGATCACCAACCGTCTTTACCAAAATAAGAGCTCGAGGTTCACATCACCAACCGTCTTTACCAAAATAAGAGCTCATGGGTCAGATCACCAACCGTCTTTACCAAAATAAGAGCTCGAGGGTCAGATCACCAACCGTCTTCACCAAAATAAGAGCTCGAGCTTAAGATCACCAACCGTCTTCACCAAAATAAGAGCTCGTGGGTCAGATCACCAACCGTCTTCACCAAAATAAGAGCTCGTGGGTCAGATCACCAACCGTCTTTACCAAATTAAGAGCTCGAGCTTCAGAACACCAACTGTCTTCACCAAAATAAGAGCTCGTGGGTCAGATAACCAACCGTCTTCACCAAAATAAAAGCTCGAGGTTCAGATCACTCACCGTCTTCACCAAAATAAGAGCTCGAGGGTCAGATCACCAACCTTCTTCACCAAAATAAGAGCTCGTGGGTCAGATCACCAACCGTCTTTACCAAATTAAGAGCTCGAGCTTCAGAACACCAACTGTCTTCACCAAAATAAAAGCTCGTGGGTCAGATCACCAACCATCTTCACCAAAATAAGAGCTCGAGGTTCAGATCACCAACTGTCTTCACCAAAATAAGAGCTTGTTTGTCAGATCACCAACCGTCTTCACCAAAATAAGAGCTCGAGGGTCAGATCACCAACCGTCTTCACCAAAATAAGAGCTCGTGGGTCAGATCACCAACCGTCTTTACCAAAATAAGAGCTCGAGCCTCAGATCACCAACCGTCTTTTCAAAAATAAGAGCTCGTGGGTCAGATCACCAACCGTCTTCACCAAAATAAGAGCTCGAGCTTCAGATCACCAACCGTCTTTACCAAAATAAGAGCTCATGGGTCAGATCACCAACCGTCTTTACCAAAATAAGAGCTCGAGCTTCAAATCACTAACCGTCTTTACCAAAATAAGAGCTCATGGGTCAGATCACCAACCGTCTTCACCAAAATAAGAGCTCGTGGGTCAGATCACCAACCGTCTTCACCAAAATAAGAGCTCGAGCTTCAGATCACCAACCGTCTTTACCAAAATAAGAGCTCGAGCTTCAGATCACCAACCGTCTTTACCAAAATAAGAGCTCGAGGGTCATATCACAAACCGTCTTCATCAAAATAAGAGCTCGAGGTTCAGATCACCAACTGTGTTCACCAAAATAAGAGCTCCTGGGTCAGATCACCAACCGTCTTTACCAAAATAAGAGCTCGAGCTTCAGATCACCAACCGTCTTTACCAAAATAAGAGCTCGAGCCTCAGATCACCAACCGTCTTTTCAAAAATAAGAGCTCGTGGGTCAGATCACCAACCGTCTTCACCAAAATAAGAGCTCGAGCTTCAGATCACCAACCGTCTTTACCAAAATAAGAGCTCATGGGTCAGATCACCAACCGTCTTTACCAAAATAAGAGCTCGAGCTTCAAATCACCAACCGTCTTTACCAAAATAAGAGCTCATGGGTCAGATCACCAACCGTCTTCACCAAAATAAGAGCTCGTGGGTCAGATCACCAACCGTCTTCACCAAAATAAGAGCTCGAGCTTCAGATCACCAACCGTCTTTACCAAAATAAGAGCTCGAGCTTCAGATCACCAACCGTCTTTACCAAAATAAGAGCTCGAGGGTCATATCACAAACCGTCTTCATCAAAATAAGAGCTCGAGGTTCAGATCACCAACTGTGTTCACCAAAATAAGAGCTCCTGGGTCAGATCACCAACCGTCTTTACCAAAATAAGAGCTCGAGCTTCAGATCACCAACCGTCTTTACCAAAATAAGAGCTCGAGGGTCATATCACAAACCGTCTTTACCAAAATAAGAGCTCGAGGGTCAGATCACCAACCGTCTTCACCAAAATAAGAGCTCGAGCTTCAGATCACCAACCGTCTTTACCAAAATAAGAGCTCGAGGTTCACATCACCAACCGTCTTCACCAAAATAAGAGCTCGAGCTTCAGATCACCAACCGTCTTCACCAAAATAAGAGCTCGAGCTTCAAATCACCAACCGTCTTTCCAAAATAAGAGCTCGAGGTTCAAATTAACAACCGTGTTTACCAAAATAAGAGCTCGAGCTTCAGATCACCAACTGTCTTCACCAAAATAAGAGCTCGAGCTTCAGATCACCAACTGTCTTCACAAAAATAAGAGCTCGAGCTTCAGATCACCAACCGTCTTCACCAAAATAAGAGCTCGAGCTTCAGATCACCAACTGTCTTCACCAAAATAAGAGCTCGAGCTTCAGATCACCAACCGTCTTCACCAAAATAAGAGCTCGAGCTTCAGATCACCAACCGTTTTCACCAAAATAAGAGCTCGTGGGTCCGATCACTAACCGTCTTTACCAAAATAAGAGCTCGAGCTTCAGATCACCAACCGTCTTCACCAAAATAAGAGCTCGAGCTTCAGATCAACAACCGTCTTCACCAAAATAAGAGCTCGTGGGTCAGATCACCACCCGTCTTTACCAAAATAAAAGCTCGAGGTTCAGATCACTCACCGTCTTCACCAAAATAAGAGCTCGAGGGTCAGATCACCAACCTTCTTCACCAAAATAAGAGCTCGTGGGTCAGATCACCAACCGTCTTTACCAAATTAAGAGCTCGAGCTTCAGAACACCAACTGTCTTCACCAAAATAAAAGCTCGTGGGTCAGATCACCAACCATCTTCACCAAAATAAGAGCTCGAGGTTCAGATCACCAACTGTCTTCACCAAAATAAGAGCTTGTTTGTCAGATCACCAACCGTCTTCACCAAAATAAGAGCTCGAGGGTCAGATCACCAACCGTCTTCACCAAAATAAGAGCTCGTGGGTCAGATCACCAACCGTCTTTACCAAAATAAGAGCTCGAGCCTCAGATCACCAACCGTCTTTTCAAAAATAAGAGCTCGTGGGTCAGATCACCAACCGTCTTCACCAAAATAAGAGCTCGAGCTTCAGATCACCAACCGTCTTTACCAAAATAAGAGCTCATGGGTCAGATCACCAACCGTCTTTACCAAAATAAGAGCTCGAGCTTCAAATCACTAACCGTCTTTACCAAAATAAGAGCTCATGGGTCAGATCACCAACCGTCTTCACCAAAATAAGAGCTCGTGGGTCAGATCACCAACCGTCTTCACCAAAATAAGAGCTCGAGCTTCAGATCACCAACCGTCTTTACCAAAATAAGAGCTCGAGCTTCAGATCACCAACCGTCTTTACCAAAATAAGAGCTCGAGGGTCATATCACAAACCGTCTTCATCAAAATAAGAGCTCGAGGTTCAGATCACCAACTGTGTTCACCAAAATAAGAGCTCCTGGGTCAGATCACCAACCGTCTTTACCAAAATAAGAGCTCGAGCTTCAGATCACCAACCGTCTTTACCAAAATAAGAGCTCGAGCCTCAGATCACCAACCGTCTTTTCAAAAATAAGAGCTCGTGGGTCAGATCACCAACCGTCTTCACCAAAATAAGAGCTCGAGCTTCAGATCACCAACCGTCTTTACCAAAATAAGAGCTCATGGGTCAGATCACCAACCGTCTTTACCAAAATAAGAGCTCGAGCTTCAAATCACCAACCGTCTTTACCAAAATAAGAGCTCATGGGTCAGATCACCAACCGTCTTCACCAAAATAAGAGCTCGTGGGTCAGATCACCAACCGTCTTCACCAAAATAAGAGCTCGAGCTTCAGATCACCAACCGTCTTTACCAAAATAAGAGCTCGAGCTTCAGATCACCAACCGTCTTTACCAAAATAAGAGCTCGAGGGTCATATCACAAACCGTCTTCATCAAAATAAGAGCTCGAGGTTCAGATCACCAACTGTGTTCACCAAAATAAGAGCTCCTGGGTCAGATCACCAACCGTCTTTACCAAAATAAGAGCTCGAGCTTCAGATCACCAACCGTCTTTACCAAAATAAGAGCTCGAGGGTCATATCACAAACCGTCTTTACCAAAATAAGAGCTCGAGGGTCAGATCACCAACCGTCTTCACCAAAATAAGAGCTCGAGCTTCAGATCACCAACCGTCTTTACCAAAATAAGAGCTCGAGGTTCACATCACCAACCGTCTTCACCAAAATAAGAGCTCGAGCTTCAGATCACCAACCGTCTTCACCAAAATAAGAGCTCGAGCTTCAAATCACCAACCGTCTTTCCAAAATAAGAGCTCGAGGTTCAAATTAACAACCGTGTTTACCAAAATAAGAGCTCGAGCTTCAGATCACCAACTGTCTTCACCAAAATAAGAGCTCGAGCTTCAGATCACCAACTGTCTTCACAAAAATAAGAGCTCGAGCTTCAGATCACCAACCGTCTTCACCAAAATAAGAGCTCGTAGGTCAGATCACCAACTGTCTTCACCAAAATAAGAGCTCGAGCTTCAGATCACCAACCGTCTTCACCAAAATAAGAGCTCGAGCTTCAGATCACCAACCGTTTTCACCAAAATAAGAGCTCGTGGGTCCGATCACTAACCGTCTTTACCAAAATAAGAGCTCGAGCTTCAGATCACCAACCGTCTTCACCAAAATAAGAGCTCGAGCTTCAGATCAACAACCGTCTTCACCAAAATAAGAGCTCGTGGGTCAGATCACCACCCGTCTTTACCAAAATAAGAGCTCGAGCTTCAGATCACCAACCGTCTTTACCAAAATAAGAGCTCGAGGGTCAGATCACCAACCGTCTTTACCAAAATAAGAGCTCGAGCTTCAGATCACCAACCGTCTTTACCAAAATAAGAGCTCGAGGGTCAGATCACCAACCGTCTTCACCAAAATAAGAGCTCGAGCTTCAGATCACTAACTGTCTTCACCAAAATAAGAGCTCGAGCTTCAGATCACCAACCGTCTTCACCAAAATAAGAGCTCATGGGTCAGATCACCAACCGTCTTTACCAAAATAAGAGCTCGAGCTTCAGATCACCAACCGTCTTTACCAAAATAAGAGCTCGAGGGTCATATCACAAACCGTCTTCATCAAAATAAGAGCTCGAGGTTCAGATCACCAACTGTGTTCACCAAAATAAGAGCTCCTGGGTCAGATCACCAACCGTCTTTACCAAAATAAGAGCTCGAGCTTCAGATCACCAACCGTCTTTACCAAAATAAGAGCTCGAGGGTCATATCACAAACCGTCTTTACCAAAATAAGAGCTCGAGGGTCAGATCACCAACCGTCTTCACCAAAATAAGAGCTCGAGCTTCAGATCACCAACCGTCTTTACCAAAATAAGAGCTCGAGGTTCACATCACCAACCGTCTTCACCAAAATAAGAGCTCGAGCTTCAGATCACCAACCGTCTTCACCAAAATAAGAGCTCGAGCTTCAAATCACCAACCGTCTTTCCAAAATAAGAGCTCGAGGTTCAAATTAACAACCGTGTTTACCAAAATAAGAGCTCGAGCTTCAGATCACCAACTGTCTTCACCAAAATAAGAGCTCGAGCTTCAGATCACCAACTGTCTTCACAAAAATAAGAGCTCGAGCTTCAGATCACCAACCGTCTTCACCAAAATAAGAGCTCGAGCTTCAGATCACCAACTGTCTTCACCAAAATAAGAGCTCGAGCTTCAGATCACCAACCGTCTTCACCAAAATAAGAGCTCGAGCTTCAGATCACCAACCGTTTTCACCAAAATAAGAGCTCGTGGGTCCGATCACTAACCGTCTTTACCAAAATAAGAGCTCGAGCTTCAGATCACCAACCGTCTTCACCAAAATAAGAGCTCGAGCTTCAGATCAACAACCGTCTTCACCAAAATAAGAGCTCGTGGGTCAGATCACCACCCGTCTTTACCAAAATAAGAGCTCGAGCTTCAGATCACCAACCGTCTTTACCAAAATAAGAGCTCAAGGGTCAGATCACCAACCGTCTTTACCAAAATAAGAGCTCGAGCTTCAGATCACCAACCGTCTTTACCAAAATAAGAGCTCGAGGGTCAGATCACCAACCGTCTTCACCAAAATAAGAGCTCGAGCTTCAGATCACTAACTGTCTTCACCAAAATAAGAGCTCGAGCTTCAGATCACCAACCGTCTTCACCAAAATAAGAGCTCGAGCTTTAGATCACCAACCGTCTTCACCAAAATAAGAGCTCGAGCTTCAGATCACTAACTGTCTTCACCAAAATAAGAGCTCGAGCTTCAGATCACCAACCGTCTTCACCAAAATAAGAGCTCGAGCTTTAGATCACCAACTGTCTTCACCAAAATAAGAGCTCGAGCTTCAGATCACCAACTGTCTTCACCAAAATAAGAGCTCGAGCTTCAGATCATCAACCGTCTTTACCAAAATAAGAGCTTGAGATTCAAATCACCAAATGTCTTCACCAAAATAAGATCTTGTTTGTCAGATCACCAACCGTCTTCACCAAAATAAGAGCTCGACGGTCAGATCACCAACCGTCTTCACCAAAATAAGAGCTCGTGGGTCAGATCACCAACCGTCTTTACCAAAATAAGAGCTCGAGCCTCAGATCACCAACCGTCTTTACAAAAATAAGAGCTCGAGCCTCAGATCACCAACCGTCTTTACCAAAATAAGAGCTCGAGCTTCAAATCACCAACCGTCTTTACCAAAATAAGAGCTCGAGGGTCAGATCACCAACCGTCTTCACCAAAATAAGAGCTCGAGCTTCAGATCACACACCTTCTTTACCAAAATAAGAGCTCGTGGGTCAGATCACCAACCGTCTTTACCAAAATAAGAGCTCGAGGTTCAGATCACCAACCGTCTTCACCAAAATAAGAGCTCGTGGGTCAGATCACCACCCGTCTTTACCAAAATAAGAGCTCGAGCTTCAGATCACCAACCGTCTTTACCAAAATAAGAGCTCGAGGGTCAGATCACCAACCGTCTTCACCAAAATAAGAGCTCGAGCTTCAGATCACCAACTGTCTTCACCAAAATAAGAGCTCGAGCTTCAGATCACCAACCGTCTTCACCAAAATAAGAGCTCGAGCTTCAGATCACCAACCGTCTTCACCAAAATAAGAGCTCGAGCTTCAGATCACCAACCGTCTTCACCAAAATAAGAGCTCGAGCTTCAGATCACCAACTGTCTTCACCAAAATAAGAGCTCGAGCTTCAGATCACCAACCGTCTTCACCAAAATAAGAGCTTGAGCTTCAGATCACCAACTGTCTTCACCAAAATAAGAGCTCGAGCTTCAGATCACCAACTGTCTTCACCAAAATAAGAGCTCGAGCTTCAGAACACCAACTGTCTTCACCAAAATAAGAGCTTGTGGGTCAGAAAACCAACCGTCTTCACCAAAATAAAAGCTCGTGGGTCAGATCACTAACCGTCTTCACCAAAATAAGAGCTCGAGCTTCAGATCATCAACCGTCTTTACCAAAATAAGAGCTCGAGGTTCAAATCACCAACTGTCTTCACCAAAATAAGAGCTCGTGGGTCAGATCACCAACCGTCTTTACCAAAATAAGATCTTGTTTGTCAGATCACCAACCGTCTTCACCAAAATAAGAGCTCGACGGTCAGATCACCAACCGTCTTCACCAAAATAAGAGCTCGTGGGTCAGATCACCAACCGTCTTTACCAAAATAAGAGCTCGAGCCTCAGATCACCAACCGTCTTTACAAAAATAAGAGCTCGTGGGTCAGATCACCAACCGTCTTTACCAAAATAAGAGCTCGAGCCTCAGATCACCAACCGTCTTTACAAAAATAAGAGCTCGTGGGTCAGATCACCAACCGTCTTTACCAAAATAAGAGCTCGAGGTTCAAATCACCAACTGTCTTCACCAAAATAAGATCTTGTTTGTCAGATCACCAACCGTCTTCACCAAAATAAGAGCTCGTGGGTCAGATCACCAACCGTCTTTACCAAAATAAGAGCTCGAGCCTCAGATCACCAACCGTCTTCACCAAAATAAGAGCTCGAGCTTCAAATCACCAACCGTCTTTACCAAAATAAGAGCTCATGGGTCAGATCACCAACCGTCTTTACCAAAATAAGAGCTCGAGGGTCAGATCACCAACCGTCTTCACCAAAATAAGAGCTCGAGCTTCAGATCACACACCGTCTTCACCAAAATAAGAGCTCCTGGGTCAGATCACCAACCGTCTTCACCAAAATAAAAGCTCGTGTGTCAGATCACCAACCGTCTTTACCAAATTAAGAGCTCGAGCTTCAGAACACCAACTGTCTTCACCAAAATAAGAGCTCGAGCGTCAGATCACCAACCGTCTTCACCAAAATAAGAGCTCGAGCTTCAGATCACCAACCGTCTTTACCAAAATAAGAGCTCGAGGTTCACATCACCAACCGTCTTCACCAAAATAAGAGCTCGAGCTTCAGATCACCAACCGTCTTCACCAAAATAAGAGCTCGAGCTTCAAATCACCAACCGTCTTTCCAAAATAAGAGCTCGAGGTTCAAATTACCAACCGTCTTTCTAAAAATAAGAGCTCGAGGTTCAAATTACCAACCGTGTTTACCAAAATAAGAGCTCGAGCTTCAGATCACCAACTGTCTTCACCAAAATAAGAGCTCGAACTTCAGATCACCAACTGTCTTCACAAAAATAAGAGCTCGAGCTTCAGATCACCAACCGTCTTCACCAAAATAAGAGCTCGAGCTTCAGATCACCAACCGTCTTCACCAAAATAAGAGCTCGAGCTTCAGATCACCAACTGTCTTCACCAAAATAAGAGCTCGAGCTTCAGATCACCAACCGTCTTCACCAAAATAAGAGCTTGTGGGTCAGATCACCAACCGTCTTTACCAAAATAGGAGCTCGAGCTTCAGATCACCAACCGTCTTCACCAAAATAAGAGCTCGAGCTTCAGATCACCAACCGTCTTCACCAAAATAAGAGCTCGAGCTTCAGATCAACAACCGTCTTCACCAAAATAAGAGCTTGTGGGTCAGATCACCAACCGTCTTTACCAAAATAAGAGCTCGAGCCTCAGATCACCAACCGTCTTTACAAAAATAAGAGCTCGTGGGTCAGATCACCAACCGTCTTTACCAAAATAAGAGCTCGAGGTTCAAATCACCAACTGTCTTCACCAAAATAAGATCTTGTTTGTCAGATCACCAACCGTCTTCACCAAAATAAGAGCTCGTGGGTCAGATCACCAACCGTCTTTACCAAAATAAGAGCTCGAGCCTCAGATCACAAACCGTCTTCACCAAAATAAGAGCTCGAGCTTCAAATCACCAACCGTCTTTACCAAAATAAGAGCTCATGGGTCAGATCACCAACCGTCTTTACCAAAATAAGAGCTCGAGGGTCAGATCACCAACCGTCTTCACCAAAATAAGAGCTCGAGCTTCAGATCACACACCGTCTTCACCAAAATAAGAGCTCCTGGGTCAGATCACCAACCGTCTTCACCAAAATAAAAGCTCGTGTGTCAGATCACCAACCGTCTTTACCAAATTAAGAGCTCGAGCTTCAGAACACCAACTGTCTTCACCAAAATAAGAGCTCGAGCGTCAGATCACCAACCGTCTTCACCAAAATAAGAGCTCGAGCTTCAGATCACCAACCGTCTTTACCAAAATAAGAGCTCGAGGTTCACATCACCAACCGTCTTCACCAAAATAAGAGCTCGAGCTTCAGATCACCAACCGTCTTCACCAAAATAAGAGCTCGAGCTTCAAATCACCAACCGTCTTTCCAAAATAAGAGCTCGAGGTTCAAATTACCAACCGTCTTTCTAAAAATAAGAGCTCGAGGTTCAAATTACCAACCGTGTTTACCAAAATAAGAGCTCGAGCTTCAGATCACCAACTGTCTTCACCAAAATAAGAGCTCGAACTTCAGATCACCAACTGTCTTCACAAAAATAAGAGCTCGAGCTTCAGATCACCAACCGTCTTCACCAAAATAAGAGCTCGAGCTTCAGATCACCAACCGTCTTCACCAAAATAAGAGCTCGAGCTTCAGATCACCAACTGTCTTCACCAAAATAAGAGCTCGAGCTTCAGATCACCAACCGTCTTCACCAAAATAAGAGCTTGTGGGTCAGATCACCAACCGTCTTTACCAAAATAGGAGCTCGAGCTTCAGATCACCAACCGTCTTCACCAAAATAAGAGCTCGAGCTTCAGATCACCAACCGTCTTCACCAAAATAAGAGCTCGAGCTTCAGATCAACAACCGTCTTCACCAAAATAAGAGCTCGTGGGTCAGATCACCACCCGTCTTTACCAAAATAAGAGCTCGAGCTTCAGATCACCAACCGTCTTTACCAAAATAAGAGCTCGAGGGTCAGATCACCAACCGTCTTCACCAAAATAAGAGCTCGAGCTTCAGATCACCAACTGTCTTCACCAAAATAAGAGCTCAAGCTTCAGATCACCAACCGTCTTCACCAAAATAAGAGCTCGAGCTTCAGATCACCAACCGTCTTCACCAAAATAAGAGCTCGAGCTTCAGATCACCAACCGTCTTCACCAAAATAAGAGCTCGAGCTTCAGATCACCAACTGTCTTCACCAAAATAAGAGCTCGAGCTTCAGATCACCAACCGTCTTCACCAAAATAAGAGCTCGAGCTTCAGATCACCAACTGTTTTCACCAAAATAAGAGCTCGAGCTTTAGATCACCAACTGTCTTCACCAAAATAAGAGCTCGAGCTTCAGATCACCAACTATCTTCACCAAAATAAGAGCTCGAGCTTCAGAACACCAACTGTCTTCACCAAAATAAGAGCTCGTGGGTCAGATAACCAACCGTCTTCACCAAAATAAAAGCTCGTGGGTCAGATCACCAACCGTCTTCACCAAAATAAGAGCTCGAGCTTCAGATCATCAACCGTCTTTACCAAAATAAGAGCTCGAGGTTCAAATCACCAAATGTCTTCACCAAAATAAGATCTTGTTTGTCAGATCAGCAACCGTCTTCACCAAAATAAGAGCTCGACGGTCAGATCACCAACCGTCTTCACCAAAATAAGAGCTCGTGGGTCAGATCACCAACCGTCTTTACCAAAATAAGAGCTCGAGCCTCAGATCACCAACCGTCTTTACAAAAATAAGAGCTTGAGCCTCAGATCACCAACCGTCTTTACAAAAATAAGAGCTCGTGGGTCAGATCACCAACCGTCTTTACCAAAATAAGAGCTCGAGCTTCAAATCACCAACCGTCTTTACCAAAATAAGATCTCAAGGGTCAGATCACCAACCGTCTTTACCAAAATAAGAGCTCGAGGGTCAGATCACCAACCGTCTTCACCAAAATAAGAGCTCGTGGGTCAGATCACCACCCGTCTTTACCAAAATAAGAGCTCGAGCTTCAGATCACCAACCGTCTTTACCAAAATAAGAGCTCGAGGGTCAGATCACCAACCGTCTTCACCAAAATAAGAGCTCGAGCTTCAGATCACCAACCGTCTTCACCAAAATAAGAGCTCGAGCTTCAGATCACCAACTGTCTTCACCAAAATAAGAGCTCGAGCTTCAGATCACCAACCGTCTTCACCAAAATAAGAGCTTGAGCTTCAGATCACCAACTGTCTTCACCAAAATAAGAGCTCGAGCTTCAGATCACCAACTGTCTTCACCAAAATAAGAGCTCGAGCTTCAGAACACCAACTGTATTCACCAAAATAAGAGCTTGTGGGTCAGAAAACCAACCGTCTTCACCAAAATAAAAGCTCGTGGGTCAGATCACCAACCGTCTTCACCAAAATAAGAGCTCGAGCTTCAGATCATCAACCGTCTTTACCAAAATAAGAGCTCGAGGTTCAAATCACCAACTGTCTTCACCAAAATAAGATCTTGTTTGTCAGATCACCAACCGTCTTCACCAAAATAAGAGCTCGACGGTCAGATCACCAACCGTCTTCACCAAAATAAGAGCTCGTGGGTCAGATCACCAACCGTCTTTACCAAAATAAGAGCTCGAGCCTCAGATCACCAACCGTCTTTACAAAAATAAGAGCTCGTGGGTCAGATCACCAACCGTCTTCACCAAAATAAGAGCTCGAGCTTCAAATCACCAACCGTCTTTACCAAAATAAGAGCTCATGGGTCAGATCACCAACCGTCTTCACCAAAATAAAAGCTCGTGGGTCAGATCACCAACCGTCTTTACCAAATTAAGAGCTCGAGCTTCAGAACACCAACTGTCTTCACCAAAATAAGAGCTCGAGCTTCAGATCACAAACCGTCTTCACCAAAATAAAAGCTTGTGGGTCAGATCAACAACCGTCTTTACCAAAATAAGAGCTCATGGGTCAGATCACCAACCGTCTTTACCAAAATAAGAGCTCGAGGTTCAGATCACCAACCGTCTTCACCAAAATAAGAGCTCGAGCTTCAGATAAACAACCGTCTTTACCAAAATAAGAGCTCGAGGTTCAGATCACCAACCGTCTTCACCAAAATAAGAGCTCGTGGGTCAGATCACCACCCGTATTTACCAAAATAAGAGCTCGAGCTTCAGATCACCAACCGTCTTTACCAAAATAAGAGCTCGAGGGTCAGATCACCAACCGTCTTCACCAAAATAAGAGCTCGAGCTTCAGATCACCAACCGTCTTCACCAAAATAAGAGCTCGAGCTTCAGATCACCAACCGTTTTCACCAAAATAAGAGCTCGAGCTTCACCAAAATAAGAGCTCGAGCTTCAGATCACCAACCGTCTTCACCAAAATAAGAGCTCGAGCTTCAGATCACCAACTTTCTTCACCAAAATAAGAGCTCGAGCTTCAGATCACCAACCGTCTTCACCAAAATAAGAGCTCGAGCTTCAGATCACCAACCGTCTTCACCAAAATAAGAGCTCGAGCTTCAGATCACCAACCGTCTTCACCAAAATAAGAGCTCGAGCTTCAAATCACCAACCGTCTTTACCAAAATAAGAGCTCATGGGTCAGATCACCAACTGTCTTTACCAAAATAAGAGCTCGAGCTTCAGATCACCAACTGTCTTCACCAGAATAAGAGCTCGAGCTTCAAATCACCAACTGTCTTCACCAAAATAAGAGCTCGAGCTTCAGAACACCAACTGTCTTCACCAAAATAAGAGCTCGTGGGTCAGATAACCAACCGTCTTCACCAAAATAAAAGCTCGTGGGTCAGATCACCAACCATCTTCACAAAAATAAGAGCTCGTGGGTCAGATCACCAACCGTCTTTACCAAAATAAGAGCTCGAGCTTCAGATCATCAACCGTCTTTACCAAAATAAGAGCTTGAGGTTCAAATTACCAACTGTCTTCACCAAAATAAGAGCTTGTTTGTCAGATCACCAACCGTCTTCACCAAAATAAGAGCTTGAGGGTCAGATCACCAACCGTCTTCACCAAAATAAGAGCTCGTGGGTCAGATCACCAACCGTCTTTACCAAAATAAGAGCTCGAGCCTCAGATCACCAACCGTCTTTACAAAAATAAGAGCTCGTGGGTCAGATCACCAACCGTCTTCACCAAAATAAGAGCTCGAGCTTCAAATCACCAACCGTCTTTACCAAAATAAGAGCTCATGGGTCAGATCACCAACCGTCTTTACCAAAATTAGAGCTCGAGGGTCAGATCACCAACCGTCTTCACCAAAATAAGAGCTCGAGCTTCAGATCACCAACCGTCTTCACCAAAATAAGAGCTCGTGGGTCAAATCACCAACCATCTTCACCAAAATAAGAGCTCGTTGGTCAGATCACCAACCGTCTTTACCAAATTAAGAGCTCAAGCTTCAGAACACCAACTGTCTTCACCAAAATAAGAACTCGTGGGTCAGATAACCAACCGTCTTCACCAAAATAAAAGCTCGTGGGTCAGATCACCAACCATCTTCACCAAAATAAGAGCTCGTGGGTCAGATCACCAACCGTCTTTACCAAAATAAAAGCTCGAGGTTCAGATCACCAACCGTCTTCACCAAAATAAGAGCTCGAGGGTCAGATCACCAACCGTCTTCACCAAAATAAGAGCTCGAGGGTCAGATCACCAACCGTCTTCACCAAAATAAGAGCTCGTGGGTCAGATCACCAACCGTCTTTACCAAATTAAGAGCTCGAGCTTCAGAACACCAACTGTCTTCACCAAAATAAGAGCTCGTGGGTCAGATCACCAACCATCTTCACCAAAATAAGAGCTCGTGGGTCAGATCACCAACCGTCTTCACCAAAATAAGAGCTCGAGGGTCAGATCACCAACCGTCTTCACCAAAATAAGAGCTCGTGGGTCAGATCACCAACCGTCTTTACCAAAATAAGAGCTCGAGCCTCAGATCACCAACCGTCTTTACTAAAATAAGAGCTCGAGCTTCAGATCATCAACCGTCTTTACCAAAATAAGAGCTCGAGGTTCAGATCACCAACTGTGTTCACCAAAATAAGAGCTCCTGGGTCAGATCACCACCCGTCTTTACCAAAATAAGAGCTCGAGCTTCAGATCACCAACCTTCTTTACCAAAATAAGAGCTCGAGGTTCAGATCACCAAACGTCTTCACCAAAATAAGAGCTCGAGCTTCAGATCACCAACCGTCTTTACCATAATAAGAGCTCGAGGTTCACATCACCAACCGTCTTCACCAAAATAAGAGCTCATGGGTCAGATCACCAACCGTCTTTACCAAAATAAGAGCTCGAGGGTCAGATCACCAACCGTCTTCACCAAAATAAGAGCTCGAGCTTCAGATCACCAACCGTCTTCACCAAAATAAGAGCTCGTGGGTCAGATCACCAACCGTCTTCACCAAAATAAGAGCTCGTGGGTCAGATCACCAACCGTCTTTACCAAATTAAGAGCTCGAGCTTCAGAACACCAACTGTCTTTACCAAAATAAGAGCTCGTGGGTCAGATCACCAACCGTCTTCACCAAAATAAGAGCTCGTGGGTCAGATCACCAACCGTCTTTACCAAAATAAGAGCTCGAGCCTCAGATCACCAACCGTCTTTACAAAAATAAGAGCTCGTGGGTCAGATCACCAACCGTCTTCACCAAAATAAGAGCTCGAGCTTCAAATCACCAACCGTCTTTACCAAAATAAGAGCTCATGGGTCAGATCACCAACCGTCTTCACCAAAATAAAAGCTCGTGGGTCAGATCACCAACCGTCTTTACCAAATTAAGAGCTCGAGCTTCAGAACACCAACTGTCTTCACCAAAATAAGAGCTCGAGCTTCAGATCACAAACCGTCTTCACCAAAATAAAAGCTTGTGGGTCAGATCAACAACCGTCTTTACCAAAATAAGAGCTCATGGGTCAGATCACCAACCGTCTTTACCAAAATAAGAGCTCGAGGTTCAGATCACCAACCGTCTTCACCAAAATAAGAGCTCGAGCTTCAGATAAACAACCGTCTTTACCAAAATAAGAGCTCGAGGTTCAGATCACCAACCGTCTTCACCAAAATAAGAGCTCGTGGGTCAGATCACCACCCGTATTTACCAAAATAAGAGCTCGAGCTTCAGATCACCAACCGTCTTTACCAAAATAAGAGCTCGAGGGTCAGATCACCAACCGTCTTCACCAAAATAAGAGCTCGAGCTTCAGATCACCAACCGTCTTCACCAAAATAAGAGCTCGAGCTTCAGATCACCAACCGTTTTCACCAAAATAAGAGCTCGAGCTTCACCAAAATAAGAGCTCGAGCTTCAGATCACCAACCGTCTTCACCAAAATAAGAGCTCGAGCTTCAGATCACCAACTTTCTTCACCAAAATAAGAGCTCGAGCTTCAGATCACCAACCGTCTTCACCAAAATAAGAGCTCGAGCTTCAGATCACCAACCGTCTTCACCAAAATAAGAGCTCGAGCTTCAGATCACCAACCGTCTTCACCAAAATAAGAGCTCGAGCTTCAAATCACCAACCGTCTTTACCAAAATAAGAGCTCATGGGTCAGATCACCAACTGTCTTTACCAAAATAAGAGCTCGAGCTTCAGATCACCAACTGTCTTCACCAGAATAAGAGCTCGAGCTTCAAATCACCAACTGTCTTCACCAAAATAAGAGCTCGAGCTTCAGATCACCAACTGTCTTCACCAAAATACGAGCTCGAGCTTCAGAACACCAACTGTCTTCACCAAAATAAGAGCTCGTGGGTCAGATAACCAACCGTCTTCACCAAAATAAAAGCTCGTGGGTCAGATCACCAACCATCTTCACAAAAATAAGAGCTCGTGGGTCAGATCACCAACCGTCTTTACCAAAATAAGAGCTCGAGCTTCAGATCATCAACCGTCTTTACCAAAATAAGAGCTTGAGGTTCAAATTACCAACTGTCTTCACCAAAATAAGAGCTTGTTTGTCAGATCACCAACCGTCTTCACCAAAATAAGAGCTTGAGGGTCAGATCACCAACCGTCTTCACCAAAATAAGAGCTCGTGGGTCAGATCACCAACCGTCTTTACCAAAATAAGAGCTCGAGCCTCAGATCACCAACCGTCTTTACAAAAATAAGAGCTCGTGGGTCAGATCACCAACCGTCTTCACCAAAATAAGAGCTCGAGCTTCAAATCACCAACCGTCTTTACCAAAATAAGAGCTCATGGGTCAGATCACCAACCGTCTTTACCAAAATTAGAGCTCGAGGGTCAGATCACCAACCGTCTTCACCAAAATAAGAGCTCGAGCTTCAGATCACCAACCGTCTTCACCAAAATAAGAGCTCGTGGGTCAAATCACCAACCGTCTTCACCAAAATAAGAGCTCGTTGGTCAGATCACCAACCGTCTTTACCAAATTAAGAGCTCAAGCTTCAGAACACCAACTGTCTTCACCAAAATAAGAACTCGTGGGTCAGATAACCAACCGTCTTCACCAAAATAAAAGCTCGTGGGTCAGATCACCAACCATCTTCACCAAAATAAGAGCTCGTGGGTCAGATCACCAACCGTCTTTACCAAAATAAAAGCTCGAGGTTCAGATCACCAACCGTCTTCACCAAAATAAGAGCTCGAGGGTCAGATCACCAACCGTCTTCACCAAAATAAGAGCTCGAGGGTCAGATCACCAACCGTCTTCACCAAAATAAGAGCTCGTGGGTCAGATCACCAACCGTCTTTACCAAATTAAGAGCTCGAGCTTCAGAACACCAACTGTCTTCACCAAAATAAGAGCTCGTGGGTCAGATCACCAACCATCTTCACCAAAATAAGAGCTCGTGGGTCAGATCACCAACCGTCTTCACCAAAATAAGAGCTCGAGGGTCAGATCACCAACCGTCTTCACCAAAATAAGAGCTCGTGGGTCAGATCACCAACCGTCTTTACTAAAATAAGAGCTCGAGCTTCAGATCATCAACCGTCTTTACCAAAATAAGAGCTCGAGGTTCAGATCACCAACTGTGTTCACCAAAATAAGAGCTCCTGGGTCAGACCACCACCCGTCTTTACCAAAATAAGAGCTCGAGCTTCAGATCACCAACCTTCTTTACCAAAATAAGAGCTCGAGGTTCAGATCACCAAACGTCTTCACCAAAATAAGAGCTCGAGCTTCAGATCACCAACCGTCTTTACCATAATAAGAGCTCGAGGTTCACATCACCAACCGTCTTTACCAAAATAAGAGCTCATGGGTCAGATCACCAACCGTCTTTACCAAAATAAGAGCTCGAGGGTCAGATCACCAACCGTCTTCACCAAAATAAGAGCTCGAGCTTCAGATCACCAACCGTCTTCACCAAAATAAGAGCTCGTGGGTCAGATCACCAACCGTCTTCACCAAAATAAGAGCTCGTGGGTCAGATCACCAACCGTCTTTACCAAATTAAGAGCTCGAGCTTCAGAACACCAACTGTCTTTACCAAAATAAGAGCTCGTGGGTCAGATAACCAACCGTCTTCACCAAAATAAAAGCTCGAGGTTCAGATCACTCACCGTCTTCACCAAAATAAGAGCTTGAGGGTCAGATCACCAACCGTCTTCACCAAAATAAGAGCTTGTGGGTCAGATCACCAACCTTCTTCACCAAAATAAGAGCTCGTGTGTCAGATCACCAACCGTCTTTACCAAATTAAGAGCTCGAGCTTCAGAACACCAACTGTCTTCATCAAAATAAGAGCTCGTGGGTCAGATAACCAACCGTCTTCACCAAAATAAAAGCTCGTGGGTCAGATCACCAACCATCTTCATCAAAATGAGAGCTCGTGGGTCAGATCACCAACCGTCTTCACCAAAATAAGAGCTCGAGGGTCAGATCACCAACCGTCTTCACCAAAATAAGAGCTTGTGGGTCAGATCACCAACCGTCTTTACCAAAATAAGAGCTCGAGCCTCAGATCACCAACCGTCTTTACTAAAATAAGAGCTCGAGCTTCAGATCATCAACCGTCTTTACCAAAATAAGAGCTCGAGGTTCAGATCACCAACTGTGTTCACCAAAATAAGAGCTCCTGGGTCAGATCACCACCCGTCTTTACCAAAATAAGAGCTCGAGCTTCAGATCACCAACCTTCTTTACCAAAATAAGAGCTCGAGGGTCAGATCACCAACCGTCTTCACCAAAATAAGAGCTCGAGCTTCAGATCACCAACCGTCTTTACCAAAATAAGAGCTCGAGGTTCACATCACCAACCGTCTTTACCAAAATAAGAGCTTATGGGTCAGATCACCAACCGTCTTTACCAAAATAAGAGCTCGAGGGTCAGATCACCAACCGTCTTCACCAAAATAAGAGCTCGAGCTTCAGATCACCAACCGTCTTCACCAAAATAAGAGCTCGTGGGTCAGATCACCAACCGTCTTCACCAAAATAAGAGCTCGTGGGTCAGATCACCAACCGTCTTCACCAAAATAAGAGCTCGTGGGTCAGATCACCAACCTTCTTCACCAAAATAAGAGCTCGTGGGTCAGATCACCAACCGTCTTTACCAAATTAAGAGCTCGAGCTTCAGAACACCAACTGTCTTCACCAAAATAAGAGCTCGTGGGTCAGATAACCAACCGTCTTCACAAAAATAAAAGCTCGTGGGTCAGATCACCAACCATCTTCACCAAAATAAGAGCTCGTGTGTCAGATCACCAACCGTCTTTACTAAAATAAGAGCTCGAGCTTCAGATCATCAACCGTCTTTACCAAAATAAGAGCTCGAGGTTCAGATCACCAACTGTCTTCACCAAAATAAGAGCTTGTTTGTCAGATCACCAACCGTCTTTACCAAAATAAGAGCTCGTGGGTCAGATCACCAACCGTCTTTACCAAAATAAGAGCTCGAGCCTCAGATCACCAACCGTCTTTACAAAAATAAGAGCTCGTGGGTCAGATCACCAACCGTCTTCACCAAAATAAGAGCTCGAGCTTCAAATCACCAACCGTCTTTACCAAAATAAGAGCTCATGGGTCAGATCACCAACTGTCTTTACCAAAATAAGAGCTCGAGCTTCAAATCACCAACCGTCTTTACCAAAATAAGAGCTCATGGGTCAGATCACCAACCGTCTTCACCAAAATAAGAGCTCGTGGGTCAGATCACCAACCGTCTTCACCAAAATAAGAGCTTGAGCTTCAGATCACCAACCGTCTTTACCAAAATAAGAGCTCGAGCTTCAGATCACCAACCGTCTTTACCAAAATAAGAGCTCGAGGGTCATATCACAAACCGTCTTCATCAAAATAAGATCTCGAGGTTCAGATCACCAACTGTGTTCACCAAAATAAGAGCTCCTGGGTCAGATCACCACCCGTCTTTACCAAAATAAGAGCTCGAGCTTCAGATCACCAACCTTCTTTACCAAAATAAGAGCTCGAGGGTCAGATCACCAACCGTCTTCACGAAAATAAGAGCTCGAGCTTCAGATCACCAACCGTCTTTACCAAAATAAGAGCTCGAGGTTCACATCACCAACCGTCTTTACCAAAATAAGAGCTCATGGGTCAGATCACCAACCGTCTTTACCAAAATAAGAGCTCGAGGGTCAGATCACCAACCGTCTTCACCAAAATAAGAGCTCGAGCTTTAGATCACCAACCGTCTTCACCAAAATAAGAGCTCGTGGGTCAGATCACCAACCTTCTTCACCAAAATAAGAGCTCGAGGGTCAGATCACCAACCGTCTTTACCAAATTAAGAGCTCGAGCTTCAGAACACCAACTGTCTTCACCAAAATAAGAGCTCGTGGGTCAGATAACCAACCGTCTTCACCAAAATAAAAGCTCGAGGTTCGGATCACTCACCGTCTTCACCAAAATAAGAGCTCGTGGGTCAGATCACCAATCTTCTTCACCAAAATAAGAGCTCGTGGGTCAGATCACCAACCGTCTTTACCAAATTAAGAGCTCGAGCTTCAGAACACCAACTGTCTTCACCAAAATAAGAGCTCGTGGGTCAGATAACCAACCGTCTTCACCAAAATAAAAGCTCGTGGGTCAGATCACCAACCATCTTCACCAAAATAAGAGCTCGTGTGTCAGATCACCAACCGTCTTTACTAAAATAAGAGCTCGAGCTTCAGATCATCAACCGTCTTTACCAAAATAAGAGCTCGAGGTTCAGATCACCAACTGTCTTCACCAAAATAAGAGCTTGTTTGTCAGATCACCAACCGTCTTCACCAAAATAAGAGCTTGAGGGTCAGATCACCAACCGTCTTCACCAAAATAAGAGCTCGTGGGTCAGATCACCAACCGTCTTTACCAAAATAAGAGCTCGAGCCTCAGATCACCAACCGTCTTTACAAAAATAAGAGCTCGTGGGTCAGATCTCCAACCGTCTTCACCAAAATAAGAGCTCGAGCTTCAAATCACCAACCGTCTTTACCAAAATAAGAGCTCATGGGTCAGATCACCAACCGTCTTTACCAAAATAAGAGCTCGAGCTTCAAATCACCAACCGTCTTTACCAAAATAAGAGCTCATGGGTCAGATCACCAACCGTCTTCACCAAAATAAGAGCTCGAGCTTCAGATCACCAACCGTCTTTACCAAAATAAGAGCTCGAGCTTCAGATCACCAACCGTCTTTACCAAAATAAGAGCTCGAGGGTCATATCACAAACCGTCTTCATCAAAATAAGAGCTCGAGGTTCAGATCACCAACTGTGTTCACCAAAATAAGAGCTCCTGGGTCAGATCACCACCCGTCTTTACCAAAATAAGAGCTCGAGCTTCAGATCACCAACCGTCTTTACCAAAATAAGAGCTCGAGGGTCAGATCACCAACCGTCTTCACCAAAATAAGAGCTCGAGCTTCAGATCACCAACCGTCTTTACCAAAATAAGAGCTCGAGGTTCACATCACCAACCGTCTTCACCAAAATAAGAGCTCGAGCTTCAGATCACCAACCGTCTTCACCAAAATAAGAGCTCGAGCTTCAAATCACCAACCGTCTTTCCAAAATAAGAGCTCGAGGTTCAAATTACCAACCGTCTTTCTAAAAATAAGAGCTCGAGCTTCAGATCACCAACTGTCTTCACCAAAATAAGAGCTCGAGCTTCAGATCACCAACTGTCTTCACCAAAATAAGAGCTCGAGCTTCAGATCACCAACTGTCTTCACCAAAATAAGAGCTCGAGCTTCAGATCACCAACCGTCTTCACCAAAATAAGAGCTCGTAGGTCAGATCACCAACCGTCTTTACCAAAATAAGAGCTCGTGGGTCAGATCACCAACCGTCTTTACCAAAATAAGAGCTCGAGGTTCAGATCACCAACTTCTTCACCAAAATAAGAGCTCGTGGGTCAGATCACCAACCGTCTTTACCAAATTAAGAGCTCGAGCTTCAGATCACCAACTGTCTTCACCAAAATAAGAGCTCGAGCTTCAGATCACCAACCGTCTTCACCAAAATAAAAGCTCGTGGGTCAGATCACCAACCGTCTTTACCAAAATAAGAGCTCATGGGTCAGATCACCAACTGTCTTCACCAAAATAAGAGCTCCTGGGTCAGATCACCACCCGTCTTTACCAAAATAAGAGCTCGAGCTTCAGATCACCAACCGTCTTTACCAAAATAAGAGCTCGAGGTTCAGATCACCAACCGTCTTCACCAAAATAAGAGCTCGTGGGTCAGATCACCAACCGTCTTTACCAAAATAAGAGCTCGAGGTTCAGATCACTAACTTCTTCACCAAAATAAGAGCTCGTGGGTCAGATCACCATCCGTCTTTACCAAATTAAGAGCTCGAGCTTCAGATCACAAACTGTCTTCACCAAAATAAGAGCTCGAGCTTCAGATCACCAACCGTCTTCACCAAAATAAGAGCTTGTGGGTCAGATCACCAACCGTCTTTACCAAAATAGGAGCTCGAGCTTCAGATCACCAACTGTCTTCACCAAAATAAGAGCTCGAGCTTCAGATCACCAACCGTCTTCACCAAAATAAGAGCTCGAGCTTCAGATCACCAACTGTCTTCACCAAAATAAGAGTTCGTGGGTCAGATCACCAACCGTCTTCACCAAAATAAGAGCTCGTGGGTCAGATCACCAACCGTCTTTACCAAAATAAGAGCTCGTGGGTCAGATCACCAACCGTCTTTACCAAAATAAGAGCTCATGGGTCAGATCACCAACCGTCTTTACTAAAATAAGAGCTCGAGCTTCAGATCATCAACCGTCTTTACCAAAATAAGAGCTCGAGGTTCAGATCACCAACTGTCTTCACCAAAATAAGAGCTTGTTTGTCAGATCACCAACCGTCTTCACCAAAATAAGAGCTCGAGGGTCAGATCACCAACCGTCTTCACCAAAATAAGAGCTCGTGGGTCAGATCACCAACCGTCTTTACCAAAATAAGAGCTCGAGCCTCAGATCACCAACCGTCTTTACAAAAATAAGAGCTCGTGGGTCAGATCACCAACCGTCTTCACCAAAATAAGAGCTCGAGCTTCAAATCACCAACCGTCTTTACCAAAATAAGAGCTCATGGGTCAGATCACCAACTGTCTTTACCAAAATAAGAGCTCGAGCTTCAAATCACCAACCGTCTTTACCAAAATAAGAGCTCATAGGTCAGATCACCAACCGTCTTCACCAAAATAAGAGCTCGTGGGTCAGATCACCAACAGTCTTCACCAAAATAAGAGCTCGAGCTTCAGATCACCAACCGTCTTTACCAAAATAAGAGCTCGAGCTTCAGATCACCAACCGTCTTTACCAAAATAAGAGCTCGAGGGTCATATCACAAACCGTCTTCATCAAAATAAGATCTCGAGGTTCAGATCACCAACTGTGTTCACCAAAATAAGAGCTCCTGGGTCAGATCACCACCCGTCTTTACCAAAATAAGAGCTCGAGCTTCAGATCACCAACCTTCTTTACCAAAATAAGAGCTCGAGGGTCAGATCACCAACCGTCTTCACCAAAATAAGAGCTCGAGCTTCAGATCACCAACCGTCTTTACCAAAATAAGAGCTCGAGGTTCACATCACCAACCGTCTTTACCAAAATAAGAGCTCATGGGTCAGATCACCAACCGTCTTTACCAAAATAAGAGCTCGAGGGTCAGATCACCAACCGTCTTCACCAAAATAAGAGCTCGAGCTTTAGATCACCAACCGTCTTCACCAAAATAAGAGCTCGTGGGTCAGATCACCAACCGTCTTCAACAAAATAAGAGCTCGTGGGTCAGATCACCAACCGTCTTTACCAAATTAAGAGCTCGAGCTTCAGAACACCAACTGTCTTCACCAAAATAAGAGCTCGTGGGTCAGATAACCAACCGTCTTCACCAAAATAAAAGCTCGAGGTTCAGATCACTCACCGTCTTCACCAAAATAAGAGCTCGTGGGTCAGATCACCAATCTTCTTCACCAAAATAAGAGCTCGTGGGTCAGATCACCAACCGTCTTTACCAAATTAAGAGCTCGAGCTTCAGAACACCAACTGTCTTCACCAAAATAAGAGCTCGTGGGTCAGATAACCAACCGTCTTCACCAAAATAAAAGCTCGTGGGTCAGATCACCAACCATCTTCACCAAAATAAGAGCTCGTGTGTCAGATCACCAACCGTCTTTACTAAAATAAGAGCTCGAGCTTCAGATCATCAACCGTCTTTACCAAAATAAGAGCTCGAGGGTCAGATCACCAACCGTCTTCACCAAAATAAGAGCTCGTGGGTCAGATCACCAACCGTCTTTACCAAAATAAGAGCTCGAGCCTCAGATCACCAACCGTCTTTTCAAAAATAAGAGCTCGTGGGTCAGATCACCAACCGTCTTCACCAAAATAAGAGCTCGAGGTTCAGATCACCAACTGTCTTCACCAAAATAAGAGCTTGTTTGTCAGATCACCAACCGTCTTCACCAAAATAAGAGCTCGAGGGTCAGATCACCAACCGTCTTCACCAAAATAAGAGCTCGTGGGTCAGATCACCAACCGTCTTTACCAAAATAAGAGCTCGAGCCTCAGATCACCAACCGTCTTTTCAAAAATAAGAGCTCGTGGGTCAGATCACCAACCGTCTTCACCAAAATAAGAGCTCGAGCTTCAAATCACCAACCGTCTTTACCAAAATAAGAGCTCATGGGTCAGATCACCAACCGTCTTTACCAAAATAAGAGCTCGAGCTTCAAATCACCAACCGTCTTTACCAAAATAAGAGCTCATGGGTCAGATCACCAACCGTCTTCACCAAAATAAGAGCTCGTGGGTCAGATAACCAACCGTCTTCACCAAAATAAGAGCTCGAGCTTCAGATCACCAACTGTCTTTACCAAAATAAGAGCTCGAGCTTCAGATCACCAACCGTCTTTACCAAAATAAGAGCTCGAGGGTCATATCACAAACCGTCTTTACCAAAATAAGAGCTCGAGCTTCAAATCACCAACCGTCTTTACCAAAATAAGAGCTCATGGGTCAGATCACCAACCGTCTTCACCAAAATAAGAGCTCGTGGGTCAGATCACCAACCATCTTCACCAAAATAAGAGCTCGTGTGTCAGATCACCAACCGTCTTTACTAAAATAAGAGCTCGAGGTTCAGATCACCAACTGTCTTCACCAAAATAAGAGCTCGTGGGTCAGATCACCAACCGTCTTCACCAAAATAAGAGCTCGAGGGTCAGATCACCAACCGTCTTCATCAAAATAAGAGCTCGTGGGTCAGATCACCAACCGTCTTTACCAAAATAAGAGCTCGAGCCTCAGATCACCAACCGTCTTTTCAAAAATAAGAGCTCGTGGGTCAGATCACCAACCGTCTTCACCAAAATAAGAGCTCGAGCTTCAAATCACCAACCGTCTTTACCAAAATAAGAGCTCATGGGTCAGATCACCAACCGTCTTTACCAAAATAAGAGCTCGAGCTTCAAATCACCAACCGTCTTTACCAAAATAAGAGCTCATGGGTCAGATCACCAACCGTCTTCACCAAAATAAGAGCTCGTGGGTCAGATCACCAACCGTCTTCACCAAAATAAGAGCTCGTGGGTCAGATCACCAACCGTCTTCACCAAAATAAGAGCCCGAGCTTCAGATCACCAACCGTCTTTACCAAAATAAGAGCTCGAGCTTCAGATCACCAACCGTCTTTACCAAAATAAGAGCTCGAGGGTCATATCACAAACCGTCTTCATCAAAATAAGAGCTCGAGGTTCAGATCACCAACTGTGTTCAGCAAAATAAGAGCTCCTGGGTCAGATCACCACCCGTCTTTACCAAAATAAGAGCTCGAGCTTCAGATCACCAACCGTCTTTACCAAAATAAGAGCTCGAGGGTCAGATCACCAACCGTCTTCACCAAAATAAGAGCTCGAGCTTCAGATCACCAACCGTCTTTACCAAAATAAGAGCTCGAGGTTCACATCACCAACCGTCTTCACCAAAATAAGAGCTCGAGCTTCAGATCACCAACCGTCTTCACCAAAATAAGAGCTCGAGCTTCAAATCACCAACCGTCTTTCCAAAATAAGAGCTCGAGGTTCAAATTACCAACCGTCTTTCTAAAAATAAGAGCTCGAGGTTCAAATTACCAACCGTGTTTACCAAAATAAGAGCTCGAGCTTCAGATCACCAACTGTCTTCACCAAAATAAGAGCTCGAGCTTCAGATCACCAACTGTCTTCACCAAAATAAGAGCTCGAGCTTCAGATCACCAACTGTCTTCACCAAAATAAGAGCTCGAGCTTCAGATCACCAACCGTCTTCACCAAAATAAGAGCTCGTGGGTCAGATCACCAACCGTCTTCACCAAAATAAGAGCTCGAGGTTCAGATCACCAACTTCTTCACCAAAATAAGAGCTCGTGGGTCAGATCACCACCCGTCTTTACCAAAATAAGAGCTCGAGCTTCAGATCACCAACCGTCTTTACCAAAATAAGAGATCAAGCTTCAGATCACCAACCGTCTTCACCAAAATAAGAGCTCAAGGTTCAGATCACCAACTGTCTTCACCAAAATAAGAGCTCCTGGGTCAGATCACCACCCGTCTTTACCAAAATAAGAGCTCGAGCTTTAGATCACCAACCGTCTTTACCAAAATAAGAGCTCATGGGTCAGATCACCAACCGTCTTCACCAAAATAAGAGCTCGTGGGTCAGATCACCAACCGTCTTCACCAAAATAAGAGCTCGAGCTTCAGATCACCAACCGTCTTTACCAAAATAAGAGCTCGAGCTTCAGATCACCAACTGTGTTCAGCAAAATAAGAGCTCCTGGGTCAGATCACCACCCGTCTTTACCAAAATAAGAGCTTGTTTGTCAGATCACCAACCGTCTTTACCAAAATAAGAGCTCGTGGGTCAGATCACCAACCGTCTTTACCAAAATAAGAGCTCGAGCCTCAGATCACCAACCGTCTTTACAAAAATAAGAGCTCGTGGGTCAGATCACCAACCGTCTTCACCAAAATAAGAGCTCGAGCTTCAAATCACCAACCGTCTTTACCAAAATAAGAGCTCATGGGTCAGATCACCAACTGTCTTTACCAAAATAAGAGCTCGAGCTTCAAATCACCAACCGTCTTTACCAAAATAAGAGCTCATGGGTCAGATCACCAACCGTCTTCACCAAAATAAGAGCTCGTGGGTCAGATCACCAACCGTCTTCACCAAAATAAGAGCTTGAGCTTCAGATCACCAACCGTCTTTACCAAAATAAGAGCTCGAGCTTCAGATCACCAACCGTCTTTACCAAAATAAGAGCTCGAGGGTCATATCACAAACCGTCTTCATCAAAATAAGATCTCGAGGTTCAGATCACCAACTGTGTTCACCAAAATAAGAGCTCCTGGGTCAGATCACCACCCGTCTTTACCAAAATAAGAGCTCGAGCTTCAGATCACCAACCTTCTTTACCAAAATAAGAGCTCGAGGGTCAGATCACCAACCGTCTTCACGAAAATAAGAGCTCGAGCTTCAGATCACCAACCGTCTTTACCAAAATAAGAGCTCGAGGTTCACATCACCAACCGTCTTTACCAAAATAAGAGCTCATGGGTCAGATCACCAACCGTCTTTACCAAAATAAGAGCTCGAGGGTCAGATCACCAACCGTCTTCACCAAAATAAGAGCTCGAGCTTTAGATCACCAACCGTCTTCACCAAAATAAGAGCTCGTGGGTCAGATCACCAACCTTCTTCACCAAAATAAGAGCTCGAGGGTCAGATCACCAACCGTCTTTACCAAATTAAGAGCTCGAGCTTCAGAACACCAACTGTCTTCACCAAAATAAGAGCTCGTGGGTCAGATAACCAACCGTCTTCACCAAAATAAAAGCTCGAGGTTCGGATCACTCACCGTCTTCACCAAAATAAGAGCTCGTGGGTCAGATCACCAATCTTCTTCACCAAAATAAGAGCTCGTGGGTCAGATCACCAACCGTCTTTACCAAATTAAGAGCTCGAGCTTCAGAACACCAACTGTCTTCACCAAAATAAGAGCTCGTGGGTCAGATAACCAACCGTCTTCACCAAAATAAAAGCTCGTGGGTCAGATCACCAACCATCTTCACCAAAATAAGAGCTCGTGTGTCAGATCACCAACCGTCTTTACTAAAATAAGAGCTCGAGCTTCAGATCATCAACCGTCTTTACCAAAATAAGAGCTCGAGGTTCAGATCACCAACTGTCTTCACCAAAATAAGAGCTTGTTTGTCAGATCACCAACCGTCTTCACCAAAATAAGAGCTTGAGGGTCAGATCACCAACCGTCTTCACCAAAATAAGAGCTCGTGGGTCAGATCACCAACCGTCTTTACCAAAATAAGAGCTCGAGCCTCAGATCACCAACCGTCTTTACAAAAATAAGAGCTCGTGGGTCAGATCTCCAACCGTCTTCACCAAAATAAGAGCTCGAGCTTCAAATCACCAACCGTCTTTACCAAAATAAGAGCTCATGGGTCAGATCACCAACCGTCTTTACCAAAATAAGAGCTCGAGCTTCAAATCACCAACCGTCTTTACCAAAATAAGAGCTCATGGGTCAGATCACCAACCGTCTTCACCAAAATAAGAGCTCGAGCTTCAGATCACCAACCGTCTTTACCAAAATAAGAGCTCGAGCTTCAGATCACCAACCGTCTTTACCAAAATAAGAGCTCGAGGGTCATATCACAAACCGTCTTCATCAAAATAAGAGCTCGAGGTTCAGATCACCAACTGTGTTCACCAAAATAAGAGCTCCTGGGTCAGATCACCACCCGTCTTTACCAAAATAAGAGCTCGAGCTTCAGATCACCAACCGTCTTTACCAAAATAAGAGCTCGAGGGTCAGATCACCAACCGTCTTCACCAAAATAAGAGCTCGAGCTTCAGATCACCAACCGTCTTTACCAAAATAAGAGCTCGAGGTTCACATCACCAACCGTCTTCACCAAAATAAGAGCTCGAGCTTCAGATCACCAACCGTCTTCACCAAAATAAGAGCTCGAGCTTCAAATCACCAACCGTCTTTCCAAAATAAGAGCTCGAGGTTCAAATTACCAACCGTCTTTCTAAAAATAAGAGCTCGAGCTTCAGATCACCAACTGTCTTCACCAAAATAAGAGCTCGAGCTTCAGATCACCAACTGTCTTCACCAAAATAAGAGCTCGAGCTTCAGATCACCAACTGTCTTCACCAAAATAAGAGCTCGAGCTTCAGATCACCAACCGTCTTCACCAAAATAAGAGCTCGTAGGTCAGATCACCAACCGTCTTTACCAAAATAAGAGCTCGTGGGTCAGATCACCAACCGTCTTTACCAAAATAAGAGCTCGAGGTTCAGATCACCAACTTCTTCACCAAAATAAGAGCTCGTGGGTCAGATCACCAACCGTCTTTACCAAATTAAGAGCTCGAGCTTCAGATCACCAACTGTCTTCACCAAAATAAGAGCTCGAGCTTCAGATCACCAACCGTCTTCACCAAAATAAAAGCTCGTGGGTCAGATCACCAACCGTCTTTACCAAAATAAGAGCTCATGGGTCAGATCACCAACTGTCTTCACCAAAATAAGAGCTCCTGGGTCAGATCACCACCCGTCTTTACCAAAATAAGAGCTCGAGCTTCAGATCACCAACCGTCTTTACCAAAATAAGAGCTCGAGGTTCAGATCACCAACCGTCTTCACCAAAATAAGAGCTCGTGGGTCAGATCACCAACCGTCTTTACCAAAATAAGAGCTCGAGGTTCAGATCACTAACTTCTTCACCAAAATAAGAGCTCGTGGGTCAGATCACCATCCGTCTTTACCAAATTAAGAGCTCGAGCTTCAGATCACAAACTGTCTTCACCAAAATAAGAGCTCGAGCTTCAGATCACCAACCGTCTTCACCAAAATAAGAGCTTGTGGGTCAGATCACCAACCGTCTTTACCAAAATAGGAGCTCGAGCTTCAGATCACCAACTGTCTTCACCAAAATAAGAGCTCGAGCTTCAGATCACCAACCGTCTTCACCAAAATAAGAGCTCGAGCTTCAGATCACCAACTGTCTTCACCAAAATAAGAGTTCGTGGGTCAGATCACCAACCGTCTTCACCAAAATAAGAGCTCGTGGGTCAGATCACCAACCGTCTTTACCAAAATAAGAGCTCGTGGGTCAGATCACCAACCGTCTTTACCAAAATAAGAGCTCATGGGTCAGATCACCAACCGTCTTTACTAAAATAAGAGCTCGAGCTTCAGATCATCAACCGTCTTTACCAAAATAAGAGCTCGAGGTTCAGATCACCAACTGTCTTCACCAAAATAAGAGCTTGTTTGTCAGATCACCAACCGTCTTCACCAAAATAAGAGCTCGAGGGTCAGATCACCAACCGTCTTCACCAAAATAAGAGCTCGTGGGTCAGATCACCAACCGTCTTTACCAAAATAAGAGCTCGAGCCTCAGATCACCAACCGTCTTTACAAAAATAAGAGCTCGTGGGTCAGATCACCAACCGTCTTCACCAAAATAAGAGCTCGAGCTTCAAATCACCAACCGTCTTTACCAAAATAAGAGCTCATGGGTCAGATCACCAACTGTCTTTACCAAAATAAGAGCTCGAGCTTCAAATCACCAACCGTCTTTACCAAAATAAGAGCTCATAGGTCAGATCACCAACCGTCTTCACCAAAATAAGAGCTCGTGGGTCAGATCACCAACAGTCTTCACCAAAATAAGAGCTCGAGCTTCAGATCACCAACCGTCTTTACCAAAATAAGAGCTCGAGCTTCAGATCACCAACCGTCTTTACCAAAATAAGAGCTCGAGGGTCATATCACAAACCGTCTTCATCAAAATAAGATCTCGAGGTTCAGATCACCAACTGTGTTCACCTAAATAAGAGCTCCTGGGTCAGATCACCACCCGTCTTTACCAAAATAAGAGCTCGAGCTTCAGATCACCAACCTTCTTTACCAAAATAAGAGCTCGAGGGTCAGATCACCAACCGTCTTCACCAAAATAAGAGCTCGAGCTTCAGATCACCAACCGTCTTTACCAAAATAAGAGCTCGAGGTTCACATCACCAACCGTCTTTACCAAAATAAGAGCTCATGGGTCAGATCACCAACCGTCTTTACCAAAATAAGAGCTCGAGGGTCAGATCACCAACCGTCTTCACCAAAATAAGAGCTCGAGCTTTAGATCACCAACCGTCTTCACCAAAATAAGAGCTCGTGGGTCAGATCACCAACCGTCTTCAACAAAATAAGAGCTCGTGGGTCAGATCACCAACCGTCTTTACCAAATTAAGAGCTCGAGCTTCAGAACACCAACTGTCTTCACCAAAATAAGAGCTCGTGGGTCAGATAACCAACCGTCTTCACCAAAATAAAAGCTCGAGGTTCAGATCACTCACCGTCTTCACCAAAATAAGAGCTCGTGGGTCAGATCACCAATCTTCTTCACCAAAATAAGAGCTCGTGGGTCAGATCACCAACCGTCTTTACCAAATTAAGAGCTCGAGCTTCAGAACACCAACTGTCTTCACCAAAATAAGAGCTCGTGGGTCAGATAACCAACCGTCTTCACCAAAATAAAAGCTCGTGGGTCAGATCACCAACCATCTTCACCAAAATAAGAGCTCGTGTGTCAGATCACCAACCGTCTTTACTAAAATAAGAGCTCGAGCTTCAGATCATCAACCGTCTTTACCAAAATAAGAGCTCGAGGGTCAGATCACCAACCGTCTTCACCAAAATAAGAGCTCGTGGGTCAGATCACCAACCGTCTTTACCAAAATAAGAGCTCGAGCCTCAGATCACCAACCGTCTTTTCAAAAATAAGAGCTCGTGGGTCAGATCACCAACCGTCTTCACCAAAATAAGAGCTCGAGGTTCAGATCACCAACTGTCTTCACCAAAATAAGAGCTTGTTTGTCAGATCACCAACCGTCTTCACCAAAATAAGAGCTCGAGGGTCAGATCACCAACCGTCTTCACCAAAATAAGAGCTCGTGGGTCAGATCACCAACCGTCTTTACCAAAATAAGAGCTCGAGCCTCAGATCACCAACCGTCTTTTCAAAAATAAGAGCTCGTGGGTCAGATCACCAACCGTCTTCACCAAAATAAGAGCTCGAGCTTCAAATCACCAACCGTCTTTACCAAAATAAGAGCTCATGGGTCAGATCACCAACCGTCTTTACCAAAATAAGAGCTCGAGCTTCAAATCACCAACCGTCTTTACCAAAATAAGAGCTCATGGGTCAGATCACCAACCGTCTTCACCAAAATAAGAGCTCGTGGGTCAGATCACCAACCGTCTTCACCAAAATAAGAGCTCGAGCTTCAGATCACCAACTGTCTTTACCAAAATAAGAGCTCGAGCTTCAGATCACCAACCGTCTTTACCAAAATAAGAGCTCGAGGGTCATATCACAAACCGTCTTTACCAAAATAAGAGCTCGAGCTTCAAATCACCAACCGTCTTTACCAAAATAAGAGCTCATGGGTCAGATCACCAACCGTCTTCACCAAAATAAGAGCTCGTGGGTCAGATCACCAACCATCTTCACCAAAATAAGAGGTCGTGTGTCAGATCACCAACCGTCTTTACTAAAATAAGAGCTCGAGGTTCAGATCACCAACTGTCTTCACCAAAATAAGAGCTCGTGGGTCAGATCACCAACCGTCTTCACCAAAATAAGAGCTCGAGGGTCAGATCACCAACCGTCTTCACCAAAATAAGAGCTCGTGGGTCAGATCACCAACCGTCTTTACCAAAATAAGAGCTCGAGCCTCAGATCACCAACCGTCTTTTCAAAAATAAGAGCTCGTGGGTCAGATCACCAACCGTCTTCACCAAAATAAGAGCTCGAGCTTCAAATCACCAACCGTCTTTACCAAAATAAGAGCTCATGGGTCAGATCACCAACCGTCTTTACCAAAATAAGAGCTCGAGCTTCAAATCACCAACCGTCTTTACCAAAATAAGAGCTCATGGGTCAGATCACCAACCGTCTTCACCAAAATAAGAGCTCGTGGGTCAGATCACCAACCGTCTTCACCAAAATAAGAGCTCGTGGGTCAGATCACCAACCGTCTTCACCAAAATAAGAGCCCGAGCTTCAGATCACCAACCGTCTTTACCAAAATAAGAGCTCGAGCTTCAGATCACCAACCGTCTTTACCAAAATAAGAGCTCGAGGGTCATATCACAAACCGTCTTCATCAAAATAAGAGCTCGAGGTTCAGATCACCAACTGTGTTCAGCAAAATAAGAGCTCCTGGGTCAGATCACCACCCGTCTTTACCAAAATAAGAGCTCGAGCTTCAGATCACCAACCGTCTTTACCAAAATAAGAGCTCGAGGGTCAGATCACCAACCGTCTTCACCAAAATAAGAGCTCGAGCTTCAGATCACCAACCGTCTTTACCAAAATAAGAGCTCGAGGTTCACATCACCAACCGTCTTCACCAAAATAAGAGCTCGAGCTTCAGATCACCAACCGTCTTCACCAAAATAAGAGCTCGAGCTTCAAATCACCAACCGTCTTTCCAAAATAAGAGCTCGAGGTTCAAATTACCAACCGTCTTTCTAAAAATAAGAGCTCGAGGTTCAAATTACCAACCGTGTTTACCAAAATAAGAGCTCGAGCTTCAGATCACCAACTGTCTTCACCAAAATAAGAGCTCGAGCTTCAGATCACCAACTGTCTTCACCAAAATAAGAGCTCGAGCTTCAGATCACCAACTGTCTTCACCAAAATAAGAGCTCGAGCTTCAGATCACCAACCGTCTTCACCAAAATAAGAGCTCGTGGGTCAGATCACCAACCGTCTTCACCAAAATAAGAGCTCGTGGGTCAGATCACCAACCGTCTTTACCAAAATAAGAGCTCGTGGGTCAGATCACCAACTGTCTTTACCAAAATAAGAGCTCGAGGTTCAGATCACCAACTTCTTCACCAAAATAAGAGCTCGTGGGTCAGATCACCACCCGTCTTTACCAAAATAAGAGCTCGAGCTTCAGATCACCAACCGTCTTTACCAAAATAAGAGATCAAGCTTCAGATCACCAACCGTCTTCACCAAAATAAGAGCTCAAGGTTCAGATCACCAACTGTCTTCACCAAAATAAGAGCTCCTGGGTCAGATCACCACCCGTCTTTACCAAAATAAGAGCTCGAGCTTTAGATCACCAACCGTCTTTACCAAAATAAGAGCTCATGGGTCAGATCACCAACCGTCTTCACCAAAATAAGAGCTCGTGGGTCAGATCACCAACCGTCTTCACCAAAATAAGAGCTCGAGCTTCAGATCACCAACCGTCTTTACCAAAATAAGAGCTCGAGCTTCAGATCACCAACTGTGTTCAGCAAAATAAGAGCTCCTGGGTCAGATCACCACCCGTCTTTACCAAAATAAGAGCTCGAGCTTCAGATCACCAACCGTCTTTACCAAAATAAGAGCTCGAGGGTCAGATCACCAACCGTCTTCACCAAAATAAGAGCTCGAGCTTCAGATCACCAACCGTCTTTACCAAAATAAGAGCTCGAGGTTCACATCACCAACCGTCTTCACCAAAATAAGAGCTCGAGCTTCAGATCACCAACCGTCTTCACCAAAATAAGAGCTCGAGCTTCAAATCACCAACCGTCTTTCCAAAATAAGAGCTCGAGGTTCAAATTACCAACCGTCTTTCTAAAAATAAGAGCTCGAGGTTCAAATTACCAACCGTGTTTACCAAAATAAGAGCTCGAGCTTCAGATCACCAACTGTCTTCACCAAAATAAGAGCTCGAGCTTCAGATCACCAACTGTCTTCACCAAAATAAGAGCTCGAGCTTCAGATCACCAACTGTCTTCACCAAAATAAGAGCTCGAGCTTCAGATCACCAACCGTCTTCACCAAAATAAGAGCTCGTGGGTCAGATCACCAACCGTCTTTACCAAAATAAGAGCTCGTGGGTCAGATCACCAACCGTCTTTACCAAAATAAGAGCTCGAGGTTCAGATCACCAACTTCTTCACCAAAATAAGAGCTCGTGGGTCAGATCACCACCCGTCTTTACCAAAATAAGAGCTCGAGCTTCAGATCACCAACCGTCTTTACCAAAATAAGAGATCAAGCTTCAGATCACCAACCGTCTTCACCAAAATAAGAGCTCAAGGTTCAGATCACCAACTGTCTTCACCAAAATAAGAGCTCCTGGGTCAGATCACCACCCGTCTTTACCAAAATAAGAGCTCGAGCTTTAGATCACCAACCGTCTTTACCAAAATAAGAGCTCATGGGTCAGATCACCAACCGTCTTCACCAAAATAAGAGCTCGTGGGTCAGATCACCAACCGTCTTCACCAAAATAAGAGCTCGAGCTTCAGATCACCAACCGTCTTTACCAAAATAAGAGCTCGAGCTTCAGATCACCAACCGTCTTTACCAAAATAAGAGCTCGAGGGTCATATCACAAACCGTCTTCATCAAAATAAGAGCTCGAGGTTCAGATCACCAACTGTGTTCAGCAAAATAAGAGCTCCTGGGTCAGATCACCACCCGTCTTTACCAAAATAAGAGCTCGAGCTTCAGATCACCAACCGTCTTTACCAAAATGAGAGCTCGAGGGTCAGATCACCAACCGTCTTCACCAAAATAAGAGCTCGAGTTTCAGATCACCAACCGTCTTTACCAAAATAAGAGCTCGAGGTTCACATCACCAACCGTCTTCACCAAAATAAGAGCTCGAGCTTCAGATCACCAACCGTCTTCACCAAAATAAGAGCTTGAGCTTCAAATCACCAACCGTCTTTCCAAAATAAGAGCTCGAGGTTCAAATTACCAACCGTCTTTCTAAAAATAAGAGCTCGAGGTTCAAATTACCAACCGTGTTTACCAAAATAAGAGCTCGAGCTTCAGATCACCAACTGTCTTCACCAAAATAAGAGCTCGAGCTTCAGATCACCAATTGTCTTCACCAAAATAAGAGCTCGAGCTTCAGATCACCAACTGTCTTCACCAAAATAAGAGCTCGAGCTTCAGATCACCAACCGTCTTCACCAAAATAAGAGCTCGTGGGTCAGATCACCAACCGTCTTTACCAAAATAAGAGCTCGTGGGTCAGATCACCAACCGTCTTTACCAAAATAAGAGCTCGAGGTTCAGATCACCAACTTCTTCACCAAAATAAGAGCTCGTGGGTCAGATCACCACCCGTCTTTACCAAAATAAGAGCTCGAGCTTCAGATCACCAACCGTCTTTACCAAAATAAGAGATCAAGCTTCAGATCACCAACCGTCTTCACCAAAATAAGAGCTCAAGGTTCAGATCACCAACTGTCTTCACCAAAATAAGAGCTCCTGGGTCAGATCACCACCCGTCTTTACCAAAATAAGAGCTCGAGCTTTAGATCACCAACCGTCTTTACCAAAATAAGAGCTCGAGGTTCAGATCACCAACCGTCTTCACCAAAATAAGAGCTCGTGGGTCAGATCACCAACCGTCTTTACCAAAATAAGAGCTCGAGGTTCAGATCACTAACTTCTTCACCAAAATAAGAGCTCGTGGGTCAGATCACCAACCGTCTTCACCAAAATAAGAGCTTGAGCTTCAGATCACCAACCGTCTTCACCAAAATAAGAGCTCGAGCTTCAGATCACCAACCGTCTTTACCAAAATAAGAGCTCGAGCTTCAGATCACCAACTGTCTTCACCAAAATAAGAGCTCGAGCTTCAGATCACCAACCGTCTTCACCAAAATAAGAGCTCGAGCTTCAGATCACAAACTGTCTTCACCAAAATAAGAGCTCGAGCTTCAGATCACCAACCGTCTTCACCAAAATAAGAGCTTGAGGGTCAGATCACCAACCGTCTTCACCAAAATAAGAGCTCGTGGGTCAGATCACCAACCGTCTTTACCAAAATAAGAGCTCGAGCCTCAGATCACCAACCGTCTTTACAAAAATAAGAGCTCGTGGGTCAGATCTCCAACCGTCTTCACCAAAATAAGAGCTCGAGCTTCAAATCACCAACCGTCTTTACCAAAATAAGAGCTCATGGGTCAGATCACCAAGTTTTTACCAAAATAAGAGCTCGAGCTTCAAATCACCAACCGTCTTTACCAAAATAAGAGCTCATGGGTCAGATCACCAACCGTCTTCACCAAAATAAGAGCTCGAGCTTCAGATCACCAACCGTCTTTACCAAAATAAGAGCTCGAGCTTCAGATCACCAACCGTCTTTACCAAAATAAGAGCTCGAGGGTCATATCACAAACCGTCTTCATCAAAATAAGAGCTCGAGGTTCAGATCACCAACTGTGTTCACCAAAATAAGAGCTCCTGGGTCAGATCACCACCCGTCTTTACCAAAATAAGAGCTCGAGCTTCAGATCACCAACCGTCTTTACCAAAATAAGAGCTCGAGGGTCAGATCACCAACCGTCTTCACCAAAATAAGAGCTCGAGCTTCAGATCACCAACCGTCTTTACCAAAATAAGAGCTCGAGGTTCACATCACCAACCGTCTTCACCAAAATAAGAGCTCGAGCTTCAGATCACCAACCGTCTTCACCAAAATAAGAGCTCGAGCTTCAAATCACCAACCGTCTTTCCAAAATAAGAGCTCGAGGTTCAAATTACCAACCGTCTTTCTAAAAATAAGAGCTCGAGCTTCAGATCACCAACTGTCTTCACCAAAATAAGAGCTCGAGCTTCAGATCACCAACTGTCTTCACCAAAATAAGAGCTCGAGCTTCAGATCACCAACTGTCTTCACCAAAATAAGAGCTCGAGCTTCAGATCACCAACCGTCTTCACCAAAATAAGAGCTCGTAGGTCAGATCACCAACCGTCTTTACCAAAATAAGAGCTCGTGGGTCAGATCACCAACCGTCTTTACCAAAATAAGAGCTCGAGGTTCAGATCACCAACTTCTTCACCAAAATAAGAGCTCGTGGGTCAGATCACCAACCGTCTTTACCAAATTAAGAGCTCGAGCTTCAGATCACCAACTGTCTTCACCAAAATAAGAGCTCGAGCTTCAGATCACCAACCGTCTTCACCAAAATAAAAGCTCGTGGGTCAGATCACCAACCGTCTTTACCAAAATAAGAGCTCATGGGTCAGATCACCAACTGTCTTCACCAAAATAAGAGCTCCTGGGTCAGATCAGAGCTCGAGCTTCAGATCACCAACCGTCTTTACCAAAATAAGAGCTCGAGGTTCAGATCACCAACCGTCTTCACCAAAATAAGAGCTCGTGGGTCAGATCACCAACCGTCTTTACCAAAATAAGAGCTCGAGGTTCAGATCACTAACTTCTTCACCAAAATAAGAGCTCGTGGGTCAGATCACCATCCGTCTTTACCAAATTAAGAGCTCGAGCTTCAGATCACAAACTGTCTTCACCAAAATAAGAGCTCGAGCTTCAGATCACCAACCGTCTTCACCAAAATAAGAGCTTGTGGGTCAGATCACCAACCGTCTTTACCAAAATAGGAGCTCGAGCTTCAGATCACCAACTGTCTTCACCAAAATAAGAGCTCGAGCTTCAGATCACCAACCGTCTTCACCAAAATAAGAGCTCGAGCTTCAGATCACCAACTGTCTTCACCAAAATAAGAGTTCGTGGGTCAGATCACCAACCGTCTTCACCAAAATAAGAGCTCGTGGGTCAGATCACCAACCGTCTTTACCAAAATAAGAGCTCGTGGGTCAGATCACCAACCGTCTTTACCAAAATAAGAGCTCATGGGTCAGATCACCAACCGTCTTTACTAAAATAAGAGCTCGAGCTTCAGATCATCAACCGTCTTTACCAAAATAAGAGCTCGAGGTTCAGATCACCAACTGTCTTCACCAAAATAAGAGCTTGTTTGTCAGATCACCAACCGTCTTCACCAAAATAAGAGCTCGAGGGTCAGATCACCAACCGTCTTCACCAAAATAAGAGCTCGTGGGTCAGATCACCAACCGTCTTTACCAAAATAAGAGCTCGAGCCTCAGATCACCAACCGTCTTTACAAAAATAAGAGCTCGTGGGTCAGATCACCAACCGTCTTCACCAAAATAAGAGCTCGAGCTTCAAATCACCAACCGTCTTTACCAAAATAAGAGCTCATGGGTCAGATCACCAACTGTCTTTACCAAAATAAGAGCTCGAGCTTCAAATCACCAACCGTCTTTACCAAAATAAGAGCTCACAGGTCAGATCACCAACCGTCTTCACCAAAATAAGAGCTCGTGGGTCAGATCACCAACAGTCTTCACCAAAATAAGAGCTCGAGCTTCAGATCACCAACCGTCTTTACCAAAATAAGAGCTCGAGCTTCAGATCACCAACCGTCTTTACCAAAATAAGAGCTCGAGGGTCATATCACAAACCGTCTTCATCAAAATAAGATCTCGAGGTTCAGATCACCAACTGTGTTCACCAAAATAAGAGCTCCTGGGTCAGATCACCACCCGTCTTTACCAAAATAAGAGCTCGAGCTTCAGATCACCAACCTTCTTTACCAAAATAAGAGCTCGAGGGTCAGATCACCAACCGTCTTCACCAAAATAAGAGCTCGAGCTTCAGATCACCAACCGTCTTTACCAAAATAAGAGCTCGAGGTTCACATCACCAACCGTCTTTACCAAAATAAGAGCTCATGGGTCAGATCACCAACCGTCTTTACCAAAATAAGAGCTCGAGGGTCAGATCACCAACCGTCTTCACCAAAATAAGAGCTCGAGCTTTAGATCACCAACCGTCTTCACCAAAATAAGAGCTCGTGGGTCAGATCACCAACCGTCTTCAACAAAATAAGAGCTCGTGGGTCAGATCACCAACCGTCTTTACCAAATTAAGAGCTCGAGCTTCAGAACACCAACTGTCTTCACCAAAATAAGAGCTCGTGGGTCAGATAACCAACCGTCTTCACCAAAATAAAAGCTCGAGGTTCAGATCACTCACCGTCTTCACCAAAATAAGAGCTCGTGGGTCAGATCACCAATCTTCTTCACCAAAATAAGAGCTCGTGGGTCAGATCACCAACCGTCTTTACCAAATTAAGAGCTCGAGCTTCAGAACACCAACTGTCTTCACCAAAATAAGAGCTCGTGGGTCAGATAACCAACCGTCTTCACCAAAATAAAAGCTCGTGGGTCAGATCACCAACCATCTTCACCAAAATAAGAGCTCGTGTGTCAGATCACCAACCGTCTTTACTAAAATAAGAGCTCGAGCTTCAGATCATCAACCGTCTTTACCAAAATAAGAGCTCGAGGGTCAGATCACCAACCGTCTTCACCAAAATAAGAGCTCGTGGGTCAGATCACCAACCGTCTTTACCAAAATAAGAGCTCGAGCCTCAGATCACCAACCGTCTTTTCAAAAATAAGAGCTCGTGGGTCAGATCACCAACCGTCTTCACCAAAATAAGAGCTCGAGGTTCAGATCACCAACTGTCTTCACCAAAATAAGAGCTTGTTTGTCAGATCACCAACCGTCTTCACCAAAATAAGAGCTCGAGGGTCAGATCACCAACCGTCTTCACCAAAATAAGAGCTCGTGGGTCAGATCACCAACCGTCTTTACCAAAATAAGAGCTCGAGCCTCAGATCACCAACCGTCTTTTCAAAAATAAGAGCTCGTGGGTCAGATCACCAACCGTCTTCACCAAAATAAGAGCTCGAGCTTCAAATCACCAACCGTCTTTACCAAAATAAGAGCTCATGGGTCAGATCACCAACCGTCTTTACCAAAATAAGAGCTCGAGCTTCAAATCACCAACCGTCTTTACCAAAATAAGAGCTCATGGGTCAGATCACCAACCGTCTTCACCAAAATAAGAGCTCGTGGGTCAGATCACCAACCGTCTTCACCAAAATAAGAGCTCGAGCTTCAGATCACCAACTGTCTTTACCAAAATAAGAGCTCGAGCTTCAGATCACCAACCGTCTTTACCAAAATAAGAGCTCGAGGGTCATATCACAAACCGTCTTTACCAAAATAAGAGCTCGAGCTTCAAATCACCAACCGTCTTTACCAAAATAAGAGCTCATGGGTCAGATCACCAACCGTCTTCACCAAAATAAGAGCTCGTGGGTCAGATCACCAACCATCTTCACCAAAATAAGAGCTCGTGTGTCAGATCACCAACCGTCTTTACTAAAATAAGAGCTCGAGGTTCAGATCACCAACTGTCTTCACCAAAATAAGAGCTCGTGGGTCAGATCACCAACCGTCTTCACCAAAATAAGAGCTCGAGGGTCAGATCACCAACCGTCTTCACCAAAATAAGAGCTCGTGGGTCAGATCACCAACCGTCTTTACCAAAATAAGAGCTCGAGCCTCAGATCACCAACCGTCTTTTCAAAAATAAGAGCTCGTGGGTCAGATCACCAACCGTCTTCACCAAAATAAGAGCTCGAGCTTCAAATCACCAACCGTCTTTACCAAAATAAGAGCTCATGGGTCAGATCACCAACCGTCTTTACCAAAATAAGAGCTCGAGCTTCAAATCACCAACCGTCTTTACCAAAATAAGAGCTCATGGGTCAGATCACCAAACGTCTTCACCAAAATAAGAGCTCGTGGGTCAGATCACCAACCGTCTTCACCAAAATAAGAGCTCGTGGGTCAGATCACCAACCGTCTTCACCAAAATAAGAGCCCGAGCTTCAGATCACCAACCGTCTTTACCAAAATAAGAGCTCGAGCTTCAGATCACCAACCGTCTTTACCAAAATAAGAGCTCGAGGGTCATATCACAAACCGTCTTCATCAAAATAAGAGCTCGAGGTTCAGATCACCAACTGTGTTCAGCAAAATAAGAGCTCCTGGGTCAGATCACCACCCGTCTTTACCAAAATAAGAGCTCGAGCTTCAGATCACCAACCGTCTTTACCAAAATAAGAGCTCGAGGGTCAGATCACCAACCGTCTTCACCAAAATAAGAGCTCGAGCTTCAGATCACCAACCGTCTTTACCAAAATAAGAGCTCGAGGTTCACATCACCAACCGTCTTCACCAAAATAAGAGCTCGAGCTTCAGATCACCAACCGTCTTCACCAAAATAAGAGCTCGAGCTTCAAATCACCAACCGTCTTTCCAAAATAAGAGCTCGAGGTTCAAATTACCAACCGTCTTTCTAAAAATAAGAGCTCGAGGTTCAAATTACCAACCGTGTTTACCAAAATAAGAGCTCGAGCTTCAGATCACCAACTGTCTTCACCAAAATAAGAGCTCGAGCTTCAGATCACCAACTGTCTTCACCAAAATAAGAGCTCGAGCTTCAGATCACCAACTGTCTTCACCAAAATAAGAGCTCGAGCTTCAGATCACCAACCGTCTTCACCAAAATAAGAGCTCGTGGGTCAGATCACCAACCGTCTTTACCAAAATAAGAGCTCGTGGGTCAGATCACCAACCGTCTTTACCAAAATAAGAGCTCGAGGTTCAGATCACCAACTTCTTCACCAAAATAAGAGCTCGTGGGTCAGATCACCACCCGTCTTTACCAAAATAAGAGCTCGAGCTTCAGATCACCAACTGTCTTTACCAAAATAAGAGATCAAGCTTCAGATCACCAACCGTCTTCACCAAAATAAGAGCTCAAGGTTCAGATCACCAACTGTCTTCACCAAAATAAGAGCTCCTGGGTCAGATCACCACCCGTCTTTACCAAAATAAGAGCTCGAGCTTTAGATCACCAACCGTCTTTACCAAAATAAGAGCTCATGGGTCAGATCACCAACCGTCTTCACCAAAATAAGAGCTCGTGGGTCAGATCACCAACCGTCTTCACCAAAATAAGAGCTCGAGCTTCAGATCACCAACCGTCTTTACCAAAATAAGAGCTCGAGCTTCAGATCACCAACTGTGTTCAGCAAAATAAGAGCTCCTGGGTCAGATCACCACCCGTCTTTACCAAAATAAGAGCTCGAGCTTCAGATCACCAACCGTCTTTACCAAAATAAGAGCTCGAGGGTCAGATCACCAACCGTCTTCACCAAAATAAGAGCTCGAGCTTCAGATCACCAACCGTCTTTACCAAAATAAGAGCTCGAGGTTCACATCACCAACCGTCTTCACCAAAATAAGAGCTCGAGCTTCAGATCACCAACCGTCTTCACCAAAATAAGAGCTCGAGCTTCAAATCACCAACCGTCTTTCCAAAATAAGAGCTCGAGGTTCAAATTACCAACCGTCTTTCTAAAAATAAGAGCTCGAGGTTCAAATTACCAACCGTGTTTACCAAAATAAGAGCTCGAGCTTCAGATCACCAACTGTCTTCACCAAAATAAGAGCTCGAGCTTCAGATCACCAACTGTCTTCACCAAAATAAGAGCTCGAGCTTCAGATCACCAACTGTCTTCACCAAAATAAGAGCTCGAGCTTCAGATCACCAACCGTCTTCACCAAAATAAGAGCTCGTGGGTCAGATCACCAACCGTCTTTACCAAAATAAGAGCTCGTGGGTCAGATCACCAACCGTCTTTACCAAAATAAGAGCTCGAGGTTCAGATCACCAACTTCTTCACCAAAATAAGAGCTCGTGGGTCAGATCACCACCCGTCTTTACCAAAATAAGAGCTCGAGCTTCAGATCACCAACCGTCTTTACCAAAATAAGAGATCAAGCTTCAGATCACCAACCGTCTTCACCAAAATAAGAGCTCAAGGTTCAGATCACCAACTGTCTTCACCAAAATAAGAGCTCCTGGGTCAGATCACCACCCGTCTTTACCAAAATAAGAGCTCGAGCTTTAGATCACCAACCGTCTTTACCAAAATAAGAGCTCATGGGTCAGATCACCAACCGTCTTCACCAAAATAAGAGCTCGTGGGTCAGATCACCAACCGTCTTCACCAAAATAAGAGCTCGAGCTTCAGATCACCAACCGTCTTTACCAAAATAAGAGCTCGAGCTTCAGATCACCAACCGTCTTTACCAAAATAAGAGCTCGAGGGTCATATCACAAACCGTCTTCATCAAAATAAGAGCTCGAGGTTCAGATCACCAACTGTGTTCAGCAAAATAAGAGCTCCTGGGTCAGATCACCACCCGTCTTTACCAAAATAAGAGCTCGAGCTTCAGATCACCAACCGTCTTTACCAAAATGAGAGCTCGAGGGTCAGATCACCAACCGTCTTCACCAAAATAAGAGCTCGAGTTTCAGATCACCAACCGTCTTTACCAAAATAAGAGCTCGAGGTTCACATCACCAACCGTCTTCACCAAAATAAGAGCTCGAGCTTCAGATCACCAACCGTCTTCACCAAAATAAGAGCTTGAGCTTCAAATCACCAACCGTCTTTCCAAAATAAGAGCTCGAGGTTCAAATTACCAACCGTCTTTCTAAAAATAAGAGCTCGAGGTTCAAATTACCAACCGTGTTTACCAAAATAAGAGCTCGAGCTTCAGATCACCAACTGTCTTCACCAAAATAAGAGCTCGAGCTTCAGATCACCAATTGTCTTCACCAAAATAAGAGCTCGAGCTTCAGATCACCAACTGTCTTCACCAAAATAAGAGCTCGAGCTTCAGATCACCAACCGTCTTCACCAAAATAAGAGCTCGTGGGTCAGATCACCAACCGTCTTTACCAAAATAAGAGCTCGTGGGTCAGATCACCAACCGTCTTTACCAAAATAAGAGCTCGAGGTTCAGATCACCAACTTCTTCACCAAAATAAGAGCTCGTGGGTCAGATCACCACCCGTCTTTACCAAAATAAGAGCTCGAGCTTCAGATCACCAACCGTCTTTACCAAAATAAGAGATCAAGCTTCAGATCACCAACCGTCTTCACCAAAATAAGAGCTCAAGGTTCAGATCACCAACTGTCTTCACCAAAATAAGAGCTCCTGGGTCAGATCACCACCCGTCTTTACCAAAATAAGAGCTCGAGCTTTAGATCACCAACCGTCTTTACCAAAATAAGAGCTCGAGGTTCAGATCACCAACCGTCTTCACCAAAATAAGAGCTCGTGGGTCAGATCACCAACCGTCTTTACCAAAATAAGAGCTCGAGGTTCAGATCACTAACTTCTTCACCAAAATAAGAGCTCGTGGGTCAGATCACCAACCGTCTTCACCAAAATAAGAGCTTGAGCTTCAGATCACCAACCGTCTTCACCAAAATAAGAGCTCGAGCTTCAGATCACCAACCGTCTTTACCAAAATAAGAGCTCGAGCTTCAGATCACCAACTGTCTTCACCAAAATAAGAGCTCGAGCTTCAGATCACCAACCGTCTTCACCAAAATAAGAGCTCGAGCTTCAGATCACAAACTGTCTTCACCAAAATAAGAGCTCGAGCTTCAGATCACCAACCGTCTTCACCAAAATAAGAGCTCGAGCTTCAGATCACCAACTGTCTTTACCAAAATAAGAGCTCGAGCTTCAGATCACCAACCGTCTTCACCAAAATAAGAGCTCGAGCTTCAGATCACCAACCGTCTTCACCAAAATAAGAGCTCGAGCTTCAGATCAACAACCGTCTTCACCAAAATAAGAGCTTGTGGGTCAGATCACCAACCGTCTTCACCAAAATAAGAGCTCGAGCTTCAGATCACCAACCGTCTTCACCAAAATAAGAGCTCGAGCTTCAGATCACCAACCGTCTTTCCAAAATAAGAGCTCGAGGTTCAAATTACCAACCGTCTTCACCAAAATAAGAGCTCGAGCTTCAGATCACCAACTGTCTTCACCAAAATAAGAGCTCGTGGGTCAGATCACCAACCGTCTTCACCAAAATAAGAGCTCGTGGGTCAGATCACCAACCGTCTTTACCAAAATAAGAGCTCGTGGGTCAGATCACCAACCGTCTTCACCAAAATAAGAGCTCGAGCTTCAAATCACCAACCGTCTTTACCAAAATAAGAGCTCGAGCTTCAAATCACCAACCGTCTTTACCAAAATAAGAGCTCGAGCTTCAGATCACCAACCGTCTTCACCAAAATAAGAGCTCATGGGTCAGATCACCAACTGTCTTCACCAAAATAAGAGCTCGAGCTTCAGATCACCAACCGTCTTCACCAAAATAAGAGCTCGTGGGTCAGATCACCAACCGTCTTTACCAAAATAAGAGCTCGTGGGTCAGATCACCAACCGTCTTTACCAAAATAAGAGCTCGAGGTTCAGATCACCAACTTCTTCACCAAAATAAGAGCTCGTGGGTCAGATCACCACCCGTCTTTACCAAAATAAGAGCTCGAGCTTCAGATCACCAACCGTCTTTACCAAAATAAGAGATCAAGCTTCAGATCACCAACCGTCTTCACCAAAATAAGAGCTCAAGGTTCAGATCACCAACTGTCTTCACCAAAATAAGAGCTCCTGGGTCAGATCACCACCCGTCTTTACCAAAATAAGAGCTCGAGCTTTAGATCACCAACCGTCTTTACCAAAATAAGAGCTCATGGGTCAGATCACCAACCGTCTTCACCAAAATAAGAGCTCGTGGGTCAGATCACCAACCGTCTTCACCAAAATAAGAGCTCGAGCTTCAGATCACCAACCGTCTTTACCAAAATAAGAGCTCGAGCTTCAGATCACCAACCGTCTTTACCAAAATAAGAGCTCGAGGGTCATATCACAAACCGTCTTCATCAAAATAAGAGCTCGAGGTTCAGATCACCAACTGTGTTCAGCAAAATAAGAGCTCCTGGGTCAGATCACCACCCGTCTTTACCAAAATAAGAGCTCGAGCTTCAGATCACCAACCGTCTTTACCAAAATGAGAGCTCGAGGGTCAGATCACCAACCGTCTTCACCAAAATAAGAGCTCGAGTTTCAGATCACCAACCGTCTTTACCAAAATAAGAGCTCGAGGTTCACATCACCAACCGTCTTCACCAAAATAAGAGCTCGAGCTTCAGATCACCAACCGTCTTCACCAAAATAAGAGCTTGAGCTTCAAATCACCAACCGTCTTTCCAAAATAAGAGCTCGAGGTTCAAATTACCAACCGTCTTTCTAAAAATAAGAGCTCGAGGTTCAAATTACCAACCGTGTTTACCAAAATAAGAGCTCGAGCTTCAGATCACCAACTGTCTTCACCAAAATAAGAGCTCGAGCTTCAGATCACCAATTGTCTTCACCAAAATAAGAGCTCGAGCTTCAGATCACCAACTGTCTTCACCAAAATAAGAGCTCGAGCTTCAGATCACCAACCGTCTTCACCAAAATAAGAGCTCGTGGGTCAGATCACCAACCGTCTTTACCAAAATAAGAGCTCGTGGGTCAGATCACCAACCGTCTTTACCAAAATAAGAGCTCGAGGTTCAGATCACCAACTTCTTCACCAAAATAAGAGCTCGTGGGTCAGATCACCACCCGTCTTTACCAAAATAAGAGCTCGAGCTTCAGATCACCAACCGTCTTTACCAAAATAAGAGATCAAGCTTCAGATCACCAACCGTCTTCACCAAAATAAGAGCTCAAGGTTCAGATCACCAACTGTCTTCACCAAAATAAGAGCTCCTGGGTCAGATCACCACCCGTCTTTACCAAAATAAGAGCTCGAGCTTTAGATCACCAACCGTCTTTACCAAAATAAGAGCTCGAGGTTCAGATCACCAACCGTCTTCACCAAAATAAGAGCTCGTGGGTCAGATCACCAACCGTCTTTACCAAAATAAGAGCTCGAGGTTCAGATCACTAACTTCTTCACCAAAATAAGAGCTCGTGGGTCAGATCACCAACCGTCTTCACCAAAATAAGAGCTTGAGCTTCAGATCACCAACCGTCTTCACCAAAATAAGAGCTCGAGCTTCAGATCACCAACCGTCTTTACCAAAATAAGAGCTCGAGCTTCAGATCACCAACTGTCTTCACCAAAATAAGAGCTCGAGCTTCAGATCACCAACCGTCTTCACCAAAATAAGAGCTCGAGCTTCAGATCACAAACTGTCTTCACCAAAATAAGAGCTCGAGCTTCAGATCACCAACCGTCTTCACCAAAATAAGAGCTCGAGCTTCAGATCACCAACTGTCTTTACCAAAATAAGAGCTCGAGCTTCAGATCACCAACCGTCTTCACCAAAATAAGAGCTCGAGCTTCAGATCACCAACCGTCTTCACCAAAATAAGAGCTCGAGCTTCAGATCAACAACCGTCTTCACCAAAATAAGAGCTTGTGGGTCAGATCACCAACCGTCTTCACCAAAATAAGAGCTCGAGCTTCAGATCACCAACCGTCTTCACCAAAATAAGAGCTCGAGCTTCAGATCACCAACCGTCTTTCCAAAATAAGAGCTCGAGGTTCAAATTACCAACCGTCTTCACCAAAATAAGAGCTCGAGCTTCAGATCACCAACTGTCTTCACCAAAATAAGAGCTCGTGGGTCAGATCACCAACCGTCTTCACCAAAATAAGAGCTCGTGGGTCAGATCACCAACCGTCTTTACCAAAATAAGAGCTCGTGGGTCAGATCACCAACCGTCTTCACCAAAATAAGAGCTCGAGCTTCAAATCACCAACCGTCTTTACCAAAATAAGAGCTCGAGCTTCAAATCACCAACCGTCTTTACCAAAATAAGAGCTCGAGCTTCAGATCACCAACCGTCTTCACCAAAATAAGAGCTCATGGGTCAGATCACCAACCGTCTTCACCAAAATAAGAGCTCATGGGTCAGATCACCAACCATCTTCACCAAAATAAGAGCTCGAGCTTCAAATCACCAACCGTCTTTACCAAAATAAGAGCTCGAGCTTCAGATCACCAACCGTCTTCACCAAAATAAGAGCTCATGGGTCAGATCACCAACCGTCTTCACCAAAATAAGAGCTCATGGGTCAGATCACCAACCATCTTCACCAAAATAAAGCTACATTTGACTCAAACAGATGGATCAAAAATGTTTTTAAATTGAAGTGTGTTTTTTGGGTCATAAATTGAACTAAAAATATTGCATTTTTCTTCTAAAATGTAAGGATTATTATTTTTTGCTTCTCACGATTATATTGTGACCTGAACAATCACGTTAATCACACAAAGGAACTCATGACCTAAAATAACAGCTGAATAGCCCCAAGTGTTGAGTTGAAGTTTCCTTTATCTCCCCCTGTCATTAGTCCAATCTAACTTTTATAAAACACAACTGTGTCCAAAGAGCTGCACACACACAACACACACACGAAACACACAACACACACACACACAACAAAAACACACACAACACAAAACACACACAACACACAAAACACACACAACACACACACAACACAAAACACAAAACACACAACACAAAACACACAACACAAAACACACAACACAAAACACACAACACAAAACACACAAAACACACACACACAACACACTACACAAAACACACACACAAAACACACAAAACACACACACAAAACACACAAAAGTCCTAAAAGTGTAAAAGAGTCAAACAGTAAAATCCTAAAAAAAATCATGAAACGGCAAAAAAAGAATTGATTCAAATAAAAGAAGAATAAAACTGTCCTTAACGAGAGACGTCTGGAGTTTAGGGCCGACCACAGAGACGGCCCGAGCAACAGGCTAAAGCTAATCAAGCTAATCAAGCTAATCAAGCTAATCAAGCTAATCAAGTTCATCTCTGCGCAGCAAACCACGATGAACTTGACACTTGAACAGTTCATTTGAAGCGCTGCAGTTTGTGCTGCTCAGACGTCGACGCTTCTGTAAAAGTCTGAATAATGTTATAATTCATCTCATAAAACGTCCGATATGAAGAGATGAGGATCCGGGGCCCGATCCGTGGACGCCGCTCGCCTCAGCCGCAGCTCTCACGTGTTGAATAATGAAAACGCCGCTGTTCGGCTGATGGCGAGGGCAGTTTTTAGACCTTTTTATGCGGATCGACCCGAGAGCGCTGGAGCGCGAGGAACACGCCATTATCTGAGCTTTTACCGAGAACACGGAGCGGCGTGGGGGCGGGGGCGGGGGGCGGGGGGGCGGGGCTGAAGCACACGACCACGCCCGTGAACGTGTGAAACTCAGACAAATGTGAAATGAGCAGAAATATCACGGGAAACAACTTAAATAAAGGTCGTTTTCGCTGCATTTCTGTTTTTGTAAAAGTTAAACTCGATTTTCAGATTTTTCTTTTCCTTTTACATTGTTTTGTGCTTCAAAACAACATTCATGATGTTTGCCCAGGAACGCATCCTAAATGAGAATATTGAAACCTGAAGCTTTAATATCTATAGAACTTGAATCATAAACGTAATCGACTGAATATATCAAGAATAACTGGTATAAGTAATATTTGTCTCATGATGATGCTGGTCTGGACTCTAAAAAGAGCTTTTATAACAAAATAAGAATAAGAAACAATTGTTCCGCCTCGAGAAGCGTCAGTCACAGATTAACACTTTTATTTGGTTCAAATGTGTTTAAATTGTCAATATTCAATAGAAATATTAGTTTGTTCTTTTCTTATGACGTCATTTTCACTAAAGTTTGGACGTGTCTCAAAGGGAAGTTTCCCATGATCCCTTGCTGCAGCTGTCGTCCTGAATGTCCTCAGAGCCTCGTGAATATGCATGAGCTCATTAGCATACGTCTCATTAGCATATCGTCTGGTCGGTGAGTCGGACGCTGCGGGCGACGCGGGTCACAACACATCAACGACAAGAGGAAGAACATCAAGAAACAGACCAGGACCAGGACCAGGACTAGGACCAGGACCAGGACCAGGACCAGGACCAGGACCAGGACTGACCAGGGGCAGACATTGGTTTAATCCTGGTTTAGTCCTGGTTGAGTCCTGGTTTAGTCCTGGTTTAGTCCTGGTTTAGTCCTGCAGCAGATAAAAGGACAGAGTGGACTCATGTGTTATTGATGCAGAGGACGATCCTCTAATGGGTTGGACTCTTTTAGACTTTTAGACTTTTAGTCTGGATTTGACTCATGAAAACTGAAGGTGACATTATCGTCTTCTTCACAGTAAAATATCATATTTGAGTGAAAACAGTAACATTACGACATGGAAATACTTGAAAAAATACAAAACAATAATGTAATAAACAAACGAGGAGAAGTTCCTCTGAAACGTCTCGGCTGAAACGTCTCGGCTGAAACGTCTCGGCTGAAACGTCTCGGCTGAAACGTCTCGGCTGAAACGTCTCGGCTGAAACACGGAGCAGGTCACATGTTGGTCGGATCTGTCTCCATAAGTATGATGTACTCATGAGTAACTATCGCTGTAGGATTACAATGATAATCTTTGAGCAGGGCTCCCCCTGGTGGACATCTGTGAAAGTACAAGGCAAGTTTATTTGTGTCGCACGTTTCACACTCGAAGTGCTTCACAGCAAGAACATGCATCAAATCACAAAGAAATCACAGACATAAAAGAGAAAAGAGCAAAAAAAAATCCTCTCAGTCACAAACACAGTTAAACAAAACTGTTTTTATCTTAGATTTGAACATTGTCAGAGCAGAACCCTGACTCTAGCACCAGCAGGAGTCCTGACTCTAGCACCAGCAGGAGTCCTGACTCTAGCACCAGCAGGAGTCCTGACTCTAGCACCAGCAGGAGTCCTGACTCTGGCACCAGCAGGAGTCCTGACTCTAGCACCAGCAGGAGTCCTGACTCTAGCACCAGCAGGAGTCCTGACTCTGGCACCAGCAGGAGTCCTGACTCTGGCACCAGCAGGAGTCCTGACTCTAGCACCAGCAGGAGTCCTGACTCTGGCACCAGCAGGAGTCCTGACTCTGGCACCAGCAGGAGTCCTGACTCTAGCACCAGCAGGAGTCCTGACTCTGGCACCAGCAGGAGTCCTGACTCTAGCACCAGCAGGAGTCCTGACTCTAGCACCAGCAGGAGTCCTGACTCTGGCACCAGCAGGAGTCCTGACTCTGGCACCAGCAGGAGTCCTGACTCTAGCACCAGCAGGAGTCTTGACTCTGGCACCAGCAGGAGTCCTGACTCTGGCACAAGCAGGAGTCCTGACTCTAGCACCAGCAGGAGTCCTGACTCTGGCACCAGCAGGAGTCCTGACTCTGGCACCAGCAGGAGTCCTGACTCTGGCACCAGCAGGAGTCCTGACTATGGTTTTTGCCAGAGGAAAATAGCGACTGATGGGCGCAATCTCGAGCGCCCTTTTGAACGTAGTAGTTACGCCATGGAGCTACGCTTTTTACGCTAGAAACTGAGGCATGTGCGCGTGCCTACAGGAAGTGCCACACGCGCCTACAGGAAGTGCCACACGCGCCTACAGGAAGTGCCACACGTGCCTACAGGAAGTGCCACACGCGCCTACAGGAAGTGCCACACGCGCCTACAGGAAGTGCCACACGCTGTGTTTTCCGTGTTTACGTCTTAAATCTGCATCTACAGACGTCTGTGACAAAAGGTACGACCAAAACGACTCAAAATTAGCTGCTCAACTGTTTCCTGCTTTATTCGTGTTGAAAGCGGCTGATTTCGTATCAATCTGAGCCGAGACATGTGCCTGTCAAACCCTGTGCTACGTTACCATGACAACAAACACGCAGTTTTTTTTAGTTTATTACTTACATAAGGCTAACGCTAAGCAGTAAGTATCGCTTAACTCATAACTTATCATTAACAAAAGTGGAAATAAAGTGTGTTTATTTAATTAATTCAGTTGTAAATGTGTATTTAAAATATGTATCAAACAGTCAATATTAGAAATTTCTTTTTTGGACATTTAATAAAACAAAAAAACACGGTCATGTCAAATAGCGCCCCCTATAATTTGTACCACCAGCCGCCACTGAGCAGGAGGCCGGTCCAAGGAATCAGAATCAGAATTTTTGGTCATACATATGAACAATCGTATTACCTTTAACAGCAAGTGGTTATCAAAGCCTGCCACATTATGAGTAATAAACTTATAATCACGTCATTTGCCCAAGATAAGGGCAAACTCTGGCACCAGCAGGAGGCCGGTCCATGTTTAGTCCTGACTCTGGCACCAGCAGGAGGCCAATCCATGTTTAGTCCTGACTCTGGCACCAGCAGGAGGCCAATCCATGTTTAGTCCTGACTCTGGCACCAGCAGGAGGCCGGTCCATGTTTAGTCCTGACTCTGGCACCAGCAGGAGGCCAGTCCATGTTTAGTCCTGACTCTGGCACCAGCAGGAGGCCGGTCCATGTTTAGTCCTGACTCTGGCACCAGCAGGAGGCCGGTCCATGTTTAATCCTGACTCTGGCACCAGCAGGAGGCCGGTCCATGTTTAGTCCTGACTCTGGCACCAGCAGGAGGCCAATCCATGTTTAGTCCAGACTCTGGCACCAGCAGGAGGCCGGTCCATGTTTAGTTATGACTCTGACACCAGCAGGAGGCCAGTCCATGTTTAGTCCTGACTCTGGCACCAGCAGGAGGCCGGTCCATGTTTAGTTATGACTCTGGCACCAGCAGGAGGCCGGTCCATGTTTAGTCCTGACTCTGGCACCAGCAGGAGGCCGGTCCATGTTTAGTCCTGACTCTGGCACCAGCAGGAGGCCAATCCATGTTTAGTCCTGACTCTGGCACCAGCAGGAGGCCAATCCATATTTAGTCCTGACTCTGGCACCAGCAGGAGGCCGGTCCATGTTTAGTCCAGACTCTGGCACCAGCAGGAGGCCGGTCCATGTTTAGTCCAGACTCTGGCACCAGCAGGAGGCCGGTCCATGTTTAGTTATGACTCTGACACCAGCAGGAGGCCAGTCCATGTTTAGTCCTGACTCTGGCACCAGCAGGAGGCTGGTCCATGTTTAGTCCTGACTCTGGCACCAGCGGGAGGCCGGTCCATGTTTAGTCCTGACTCTGCCACCAGCAGGAGGCCGGTCCATGTTTAGTCCTGACTCTGGCACCAGCAGGAGGCTGGTCCATATTTAGTCCTGACTCTGGCACCAGCAGGAGGCCGCTCCATGTTTAGTCCTGACTCTGGCACCAGCAGGAGGCCGGTCCATGTTTAGTCCTGACTCTGGCACCAGCAGGAGGCCAATCCATGTTTAGTCCTGACTCTGGCACCAGCAGGAGGCCAATCCATGTTTAGTCCAGACTCTGGCACCAGCAGGAGGCCGGTCCATGTTTAGTTATGACTCTGACACCAGCAGGAGGCCAGTCCATGTTTAGTCCTGACTCTGGCACCAGCAGGAGGCTGGTCCATGTTTAGTCCTGACTCTGGCACCAGCAGGAGGCCGGTCCATGTTTAGTCCTGACTCTGGCACCAGCAGGAGGCCAATCCATGTTTAGTCCTGACTCTGGCACCAGCAGGAGGCCAATCCATATTTAGTCCTGACTCTGGCACCAGCAGGAGGCCGGTCCATGTTTAGTCCTGACTCTGGCACCAGCAGGAGGCCAATCCATGTTTAGTCCTGACTCTGGCACCAGCAGGAGGCCAATCCATGTTTAGTCCTGACTCTGGCACCAGCAGGAGGCCGGTCCATGTGTAGTCCTGACTCTAGCACCAGCAGGAGGCCGGTCCATGTTTAGTCCTGACTCTGGCACCAGCAGGAGGCTGGTCCATGTTTAGTCCTGACTCTGGAACCAGCAGGAGGCCGGTCCATGTTTAGTCCTGACTCTGGAACCAGCAGGAGGCCAATCCATGTTTAGTCCTGACTCTGGCACCAGCAGGAGGACAATCCATGTTTAGTCCAGACTCTGGCACCAGCAGGAGGCCGGTCCATGTTTAGTTATGACTCTGACACCAGCAGGAGGCCAGTCCATGTTTAGTCCTGACTCTGGCACCAGCAGGAGGCCGGTCCATGTTTAGTCCTGACTCTGGCACCAGCAGGAGGCCAATCCATGTTTAGTCCTGACTCTGGCACCAGCAGGAGGCCAATCCATGTTTAGTCCTGACTCTGGCACCAGCAGGAGGCCAATCCATATTTAGTCCTGACTCTGGCACCAGCAGGAGGCCGGTCCATGTTTAGTCCTGACTCTGGCACCAGCAGGAGGCCAATCCATGTTTAGTCCTGACTCTGGCACCAGCAGGAGGCCAATCCATGTTTAGTCCAGACTCTGGCACCAGCAGGAGGCCGGTCCATGTTTAGTTATGACTCTGACACCAGCAGGAGGCCGGTCCATGTTTAGTCCTGACTCTGGCACCAGCAGGAGGCCGCTCTATGTTTAGTCCTGACTCTGGCACCAGCAGGAGGCCGGTCCATGTTTAGTCCTGACTCTGGCACCAGCAGGAGGCCGGTCCATGTTTAGTCCTGACTCTGGGCACCAGCAGGAGGCCGGTCCATGTTTAGTCCTGACTCTGGCACCAGCAGGAGGCCAATCCATGTTTAGTCCAGACTCTGGCACCAGCAGGAGGCCAATCGATGTTTAGTCCTGACTCTGGCACCAGCAGGAGGCCAATCCATGTTTAGTCCAGACTCTGGCACCAGCAGGAGGCCGGTCCATGTTTAGTTATGACTCTGACACCAGCAGGAGGCCAGTCCATGTTTAGTCCTGACTCTGGCACCAGCAGGAGGCCAATCCATGTTTAGTCCTGACTCTGGCACCAGCAGGAGGCCGGTCCATGTTTAGTCCTGACTCTGGCACCAGCAGGAGGCTGGTCCATGTTTAGTCCTGACTCTGGCACCAGCAGGAGGCCGGTCCATGTTTAGTCCTGACTCTGGCACCAGCAGGAGGTCGGTCCATGTTTAGTCCTGACTCTGGCACCAGCAGGAGGCCGGTCCATGTTTAGTCCTGACTCTGGCACCAGCAGGAGGCCGGTCCATGTTTAGTCCTGACTCTGGCACCAGCAGGAGGCCGGTCCATGTTCAGTCCTGACGATGGCACCAGCAGGAGGCCGGTCCATGTTTAGTCCTGACTCTGGGCACCAGCAGGAGGCCGGTCCATGTTTAGTCCTGACTCTGGCACCAGCAGGAGGCCGGTCCATGTTTAGTCCTGACTCTGGCACCAGCAGGAGGCTGGTCCATGTTTAGTCCTGACTCTGGCACCAGCAGGAGGCCGCTCCATTTTTAGTCCTGACTCTGGCACCAGCAGGAGGCCGCTCCATTTTTAGTCCTGACTCTGGCACCAGCAGGAGGCCGGTCCATGTTTAGTCCAGACTCTGGCACCAGCAGGAGGCCGGTCCATGTTTAGTTATGACTCTGACACCAGCAGGAGGCCAGTCCATGTTTAGTCCTGACTCTGGCACCAGCAGGAGGCTGGTCCATGTTTAGTCCTGACTCTGGCACCAGCAGGAGGCCGGTCCATGTTTAGTCCTGACTCTGGCACCAGCAGGAGGCCAATCCATGTTTAGTCCTGACTCTGGCACCAGCAGGAGGCCAATCCATATTTAGTCCTGACTCTGGCACCAGCAGGAGGCCGGTCCATGTTTAGTCCTGACTCTGGCACCAGCAGGAGGCCAATCCATGTTTAGTCCTGACTCTGGCACCAGCAGGAGGCCAATCCATGTTTAGTCCTGACTCTGGCACCAGCAGGAGGCCGGTCCATGTGTAGTCCTGACTCTAGCACCAGCAGGAGGCCGGTCCATGTTTAGTCCTGACTCTGGCACCAGCAGGAGGCTGGTCCATGTTTAGTCCTGACTCTGGAACCAGCAGGAGGCCGGTCCATGTTTAGTCCTGACTCTGGCACCAGCAGGAGGCCAATCCATGTTTAGTCCTGACTCTGGCACCAGCAGGAGGACAATCCATGTTTAGTCCAGACTCTGGCACCAGCAGGAGGCCGGTCCATGTTTAGTTATGACTCTGACACCAGCAGGAGGCCAATCCATGTTTAGTCCTGACTCTGGCACCAGCAGGAGGCCGGTCCATGTTTAGTCCTGACTCTGGCACCAGCAGGAGGCCAATCCATGTTTAGTCCTGACTCTGGCACCAGCAGGAGGCCAATCCATGTTTAGTCCTGACTCTGGCACCAGCAGGAGGCCAATCCATATTTAGTCCTGACTCTGGCACCAGCAGGAGGCCGGTCCATGTTTAGTCCTGACTCTGGCACCAGCAGGAGGCCAATCCATGTTTAGTCCTGACTCTGGCACCAGCAGGAGGCCAATCCATGTTTAGTCCAGACTCTGGCACCAGCAGGAGGCCGGTCCATGTTTAGTTATGACTCTGACACCAGCAGGAGGCCGGTCCATGTTTAGTCCTGACTCTGGCACCAGCAGGAGGCCGCTCTATGTTTAGTCCTGACTCTGGCACCAGCAGGAGGCCGGTCCATGTTTAGTCCTGACTCTGGCACCAGCAGGAGGCCGGTCCATGTTTAGTCCTGACTCTGGGCACCAGCAGGAGGCCGGTCCATGTTTAGTCCTGACTCTGGCACCAGCAGGAGGCCAATCCATGTTTAGTCCAGACTCTGGCACCAGCAGGAGGCCAATCCATGTTTAGTCCTGACTCTGGCACCAGCAGGAGGCCAATCCATGTTTAGTCCAGACTCTGGCACCAGCAGGAGGCCGGTCCATGTTTAGTTATGACTCTGACACCAGCAGGAGGCCAGTCCATGTTTAGTCCTGACTCTGGCACCAGCAGGAGGCCAATCCATGTTTAGTCCTGACTCTGGCACCAGCAGGAGGCCGGTCCATGTTTAGTCCTGACTCTGGCACCAGCAGGAGGCTGGTCCATGTTTAGTCCTGACTCTGGCACCAGCAGGAGGCCGGTCCATGTTTAGTCCTGACTCTGGCACCAGCAGGAGGTCGGTCCATGTTTAGTCCTGACTCTGGCACCAGCAGGAGGCCGGTCCATGTTTAGTCCTGACTCTGGCACCAGCAGGAGGCCGGTCCATGTTTAGTCCTGACTCTGGCACCAGCAGGAGGCCGGTCCATGTTCAGTCCTGACGATGGCACCAGCAGGAGGCCGGTCCATGTTTAGTCCTGACTCTGGGCACCAGCAGGAGGCCGGTCCATGTTTAGTCCTGACTCTGGCACCAGCAGGAGGCCGGTCCATGTTTAGTCCTGACTCTGGCACCAGCAGGAGGCTGGTCCATGTTTAGTCCTGACTCTGGCACCAGCAGGAGGCCGCTCCATTTTTAGTCCTGACTCTGGCACCAGCAGGAGGCCGCTCCATTTTTAGTCCTGACTCTGGCACCAGCAGGAGGCCGGTCCATGTTTAGTCCTGACTCTGGCACCAGCAGGAGGCTGGTCCATGTTTAGTCCTGACTCTGGCACCAGCAGGAGGCTGGTCCATGTTTAGTCCTGACTCTGGCACCAGCAGGAGGCTGGTCCATGTTTAGTCCTGACTCTGGCACCAGCAGGAGGCTGGTCCATGTTTAGTCCTGACTCTGGCACCAGCAGGAGGCCGGTCCATGTTTAGTCCTGACTCTGGCACCAGCAGGAGGCTGGTCCATGTTTAGTCCTGACTCTGGCACCAGCAGGAGGCTGGTCCATGTTTAGTCCTGACTCTGGCACCAGCAGGAGGCTGGTCCATGTTTAGTCCTGACTCTGGCACCAGCAGGAGGCTGGTCCATGTTTAGTCCTGACTCTGGCACCAGCAGGAGGCTGGTCCATGTTTAGTCCTGACTCTGGCACCAGCAGGAGGCTGGTCCATGTTTAGTCCTGACTCTGGCACCAGCAGGAGGCTGGTCCATGTTTAGTCCTGACTCTGGCACCAGCAGGAGGCTGGTCCATGTTTAGTCCTGACTCTGGCACCAGCAGGAGGCCGGTCCATGTTTAGTCCTGACTCTGGCACCAGCAGGAGGCTGGTCCATGTTTACAGAGTTTAACGAGTCATTGACATTAGAACATGAGACATTTTTAAGTTGATCATTTCCATAAACATGATGTCTGCTCTGAACAGCTGCAGGAGCACGTGGGCGGAGCTGAAACTACTGTTTGTGGTAATGTTTCTGCTCGTTAAAAACTGCAGTAAGTTTGAAAAGTGTTTTTAGCGTTTATTGTTTGTGATAAGAGTTTATGACGCATCATAAACAGGTTTTATAAAGAAGACGGAGCCGAGCGAGTCAGAGCGAGTCAGAGGAGCGGCTGCTGCGGTGAGACACACTTATCACTTTGTCTTTAAACTTTACCACATTCTAACTATATCACCCAGAATACATTTACTACAAATCGTGTTTTGTACTAAAACTAATCCTGTCACAATAATTATTACATCGAATAAACGTTCAATAAATTCAAACTTGAACAATATTTCTTGGGCTCAGTATTTATTGGGAATATGTTTACTTTTCTTCTACTTAGTGAAAAGTACTTTCATTATTGTTGTTTATCAGATATTTTCTGTAAATATTGCACTTCAAAATGTGTGATGTCTAATTAAGTGGGTGTAATCCCTCATTGGTCCAGGCGTGTTCATCGTAGAAAAAGCTTCAGTTGTTTCATCTGGACTCACTAACTCTTAACTGAGTCCAGATGAAACAACTGAAGCTTTTTCTACGATGTCTAATTCAAACTACATTTGAAACGAGTTTTCAGTTTTACATTAAAACGATCAGTTCAAAATGTCTAAATATCCAGTCGTTTGAAAATAACCTCAAACTGTTTTCTGATGGTTTGTTTGTTTGTTTGTTTGTTTGTTTGTTTCTTCTCCTACCTCAGATGCGCTGCTGCGGTGGGTTTGTGCTTTTGGTCAGTTTGGCCTTGGCCTCGGCCAAAGTCCAGGACGTGCTCATGAGGAAGAGCGCCCCCGTCAGGACAGATGACGTGCTCATGAGGAAGAACGCCCCCGTCAGGACAGATGACGTGCTCATGAGGAAGAGCGCCCCCGTCAGGACAGATGACGTGCTCATGAGGAAGAGCGCCCCCGTCAGGACAGATGACGTGCTCATGAGGAAGAGCGCCCCCGTCAGGACACATGACGTGCTCATGAGGAAGAGCGCCCCCGTCAGGACAGATGACGTGCTCATGAGGAAGAGCGCCCCCGTCAGGACAGATGACGTGCTCATGAGGAAGAGCGCCCCCGTCAGGACAGATGACGTGCTCATGAGGAAGAACGCCCCCGTCAGGACAGATGACGTGCTCATGAGGAAGAGCGCCCCCGTCAGGACAGATGACGTGCTCATGAGGAAGAGCGCCCCCGTCAGGACACATGACGTGCTCATGAGGAAGAGCGCCCCCGTCAGGACAGATGACGTGCTCATGAGGAAGAGCGCCCCCGTCAGGACAGGTGAGGAACTACAAGCAGCGTTATGTCATTCACTCCGCACTCCACTAACCACTCTGCCACTGCGTTTGTCCCTCAGTGTCTCTTTTGAACCCGGAGCTGGAGGGGCGTGTCCCAGAGTCCTCCCTAAGCCCCTTCCTCCCCTCTGCTCTGACCCCGCCCTCCTTAGACCAGGACCAGAACCCAGCCCTGCCCGGGGACTTCCTGTTCGGGGACAATGTGAACTTGGAGTGGAAAGAGTTCGACGGTTCGATTCCCAACGGCGCCGTGTCCATCTACAACGGCTACACGGAGCGCAGCGACTACGTGTGCAAGTACCAGTGCGAGGCGGGCTTCTACCAGCCCACGCTCGGCCCGTACTGCCGCTACCCCTACGGCGACCGCGAGTACTACGCCCCCGAGTTCCAGCTGCTCACCAACAGGGACAACTTCGAGTTCCTGGAGTGGAAGGAGGACTCGTACGGCTCCGTGCCCAAACACTCGGTCCGAACCTGCGCCAACGTGGGCATCTACGTGGGCAAGAACAAGTACGGCCTGGGCAAAGTCGTGCCCCAGTTTGAGGCCTTCTTCTTACCCTGGGAAGGAGACGAGTACTGGTACAAGAAATACCAGGTATCTTCCTCTGCATCTTCTGCTCCGTTCATGTTTCCTTTGAAATGAACCCTTAGAGCCCATTTAAGGGGTCCAAAAGGCACATTTACACTGGCCCTGACCAGTTCACTTTAGAGCCCTCGGTCTGGGTCATGTTCATGTGTCTGTGCTTCCTGCTCAGGGTCTGGCTCCGCCTCCTGAGACTCTGACATCATTTAGACAGAACTCATCTTTTCTTCATAAATCTGATCTAAAGCTAGTGTGTGTGAGGGGCGTGGCTAAAGCTAGTGTGTGTGAGGGGCGTGGCTAAAGCTAGTGTGTGTGAGGGGCGTGGCTAAAGCTAGTGTGTGTGAGGGGCGTGGCTAAAGCTAGTGTGTGAGGGGCGTGGCTAAAGCTAGTGTGTGTGAGGGGCGTGGCTAAAGCTAGTGCGTGTGAGGGGCGTGGCTAAAGCTAAGTGCGTGTGAGGGGCGTGGCTAAAGCTAAGTGTATGTGAGGGGCGTGGCTAAAGCTAAGTGTATGTGAGGGGCGTGGCTAAAGCTAAGTGTATGTGAGGGGCGTGACGTTTGAACCTCTCTTTATGTCATGCTTTGGCTTTGGATCATGACAGACGCTTAATGACCTGGAAATATCAGATTGTGGCTCTTGACAAAGCGAGTGCCGTGCGGCCATAAACAGCTGTTGCTAACGTGCTTTGTTAGCTTTGTGTTGCTAACGTGCTTTGCTAGCTCTGTGTTGCTAACGTGCTTTGCTAGCTCTGTGTTGTTAACGTGCTTTGCTAGCTTTGTGTTGCTAAGGCTCCACACAGTTGTTAGCATCAGTGGAAACACAGCGCTTTAGCACGAGATAAAGTCAGAGTTTGAGACAAATTATTCTTTTGAGTCTGTGTTCTCTCTGGTCCAATCATCATCTTTGCAGAGAAGTCAAAGAAATGGGGCAAAACTGTTCCTGTACACGCTAGCTTTAGCCACGCCCCTCACACACACACACACACTGGAATGGCTAAACGTCTTTTTGTGACTCGCTCAGATCGACCTCATTTGCTTTTGTCATATTTGCTTTTCCGCGCAGGTGATGACCATAAACCGCGACATGTACACGCAGCACGTGTCTGACGTGAAGTACGCCATCGACGAGGCGGCCATCTTCCAGTACCCTCCCGAGACCATGCAGCTCTCCGGCGTCACCAACAACGAGTGCCAGAGCGTGTCCAAGATGGTGACGCTGAGCAAGACCACGGAGCTGGAGACCACGTGGAGCATCGGGCGCGGGACCATGATCGGGGTCACCGGCAGCATCACGGCTAAGATCCCGTTCATCGGCGAGGGCGGCATCGAGCTCGGGGGAGAGAAGACGCTGCAGTTCGACCGAGGTGCGGGACATTCAGTCTTTTCTGTGATTCTATGAGTACAAAAATGCACACAAATGACCACTAGAGGCAAAATCCAGTATCAGACGCTATGTGCACTTCTTTTTTCTTCTTTGATAATGTTTTGGAGGACGGAAAAAGAAAGCGTCAATCAATCAAGAGATGTCACAGTATTGCACATGAGAACAGGGCGTGGTGATGGTCTGCAGCGGCCGCATGAGGAGATCTCAGACATGTCCATGTTTGTCGTGAGTCGAAGGGCGAAAAGAGCAGTAAAAACAGCTCTGAAACCACCGCTTCTGACTGTGATTTTCCTCTGTTAACCCTGTTCTAACGGTGTTCCTCTTCAAAGACCAGGACCAGGACTGAGACCAGGACCAGGACCAGGACCAGGACTAAGACCAGGACCAGGACCAGGACCAGGACTAAGACCAGGACCAGGACCAGGACCAGGACCAGGACCAGGACTAAGACCAGGACCAGGACCAGGACCAGGACCAGGACCATGACCAGGACTGAGACCAGGACCAGGACCAGGACCAGGACTGAGACCAGGACCAGGACTAAGACCAGGACCATGACTAAGACCAGGACCAGGACCAAGACCAGGACCAGGACCATGACTAAGACCAGGACCAGGACCATGATCAGGACTAAGACCAGGACCAGGACCAGGACCATGACCAGGACCAGGACCATGATCAGGACCAGGACCAGGACTGAGACCAGGACCAGGACTAAGACCAGGACCAGGACCAGGACCATAACTATAACTAGAAACTATAACCACAACCATAACCATAACCATAACTATAACTATAACTATAACCATAAAGACCATAGGGTTAGGGTTAAAGAGACCATAAAGACCGTAACCATAACCATGACCATAACCATAACCATAACCATGACCATGACCATAACTATAACTATAACTAGAAACCATGACCATAACCATGACCATGACCATAACTATAACTATAACTAGAAACCATGACCATGACCATGACCATGACCATGACCATAACCATGACCATAACCATGACCATGACCATAACCATGACCATGACCATAATTGTGACCATAACCATGACCATAACTAGAACTAGAACTAGAAACCATGACCATGACCATGACCATGACCATAACTAGAACTAGAACTAGAAACCATGACCATGACCATGACCATGACCATGACCATAACCATGACCATAACCATGACCATGACCATAACCATGACCATAACCATGACCATAACCATGACCATAATTGTGACCATGACCATGACCATGACCATAACCATGACCATAACCATGACCATGACCATGACCATGACCATGACCATGACCATAACCATGACCATAACCATGACCATGACCATAACCATGACCATAACCATGACCATAACCATGACCATGACCATAACCATGACCATAACCATGACCATAATTGTGACCATAACCATGACCATAACTAGAACTAGAACTAGAAACCATGACCATAACCATGACCATAACCATGACCATAATTGTGACCATAACCATGACCATAACTAGAACTAGAACTAGAAACCATGACCATGACCATGACCATGACCATAACTAGAACTAGAACTAGAAACCATGACCATAACCATGACCATGACCATGACCATGACCATGACCATGACCATGACCATGACCATGACCATAACCATGACCATAACCATGACCATGACCATGACCATAACCATGACCATAACCATGACCATAACTAGAACTAGAACTAGAACTAGAAACCATGACCATGACCATAACCATAACCATAACCATGACCATAACCATGACCATAACCATAGCCATGACCATAACCATGACCATGACCATGACCATAACTATAACTATAACTATAACTAGAAACCATGACCATGACCATAACCATGACCATGACCATAACCATGACCATAACCATGACCATAACCATAGCCATGACCATAACCATGACCATAACCATGACCATAACCATAGCCATGACCATGACCATAACTAGAACTAGAACTAGAACTAGAACTAGAAACCATGACCATGACCATGACCATGACCATGACCATAACCATGACCATAATTATAACTATAACTAGAAACCATGACCATAACCATGACCATGACCATGACCATGACTAGAACTAGAACTAGAACTAGAAACCATGACCATGACCATGACAATGACCATGACCATAACCATGACCATAATTATAACTATAACTAGAAACCATGACAATGACCATGACCATGACCATGACCATGACCATAACCATAACTATAACTAGAAACTATGACCATAACCATGACCATGACCATGACTAGAACTAGAACTAGAACTAGAAACCATGACCATGACCATGACAATGACCATGACCATGACCATGACCATGACCATAACCATGACCATGACCATAACTAGAACTAGAACTAGAAACCATGACCATGACCATGACAATGACCATGACCATGACCATGACCATGACCATAACCATGACCATGACCATAACTAGAACTAGAACTAGAAACCATGACCATAACCATGACCATGACCATAATTATAACTATAACTAGAAACCATGACCATAACCATGACCATAACTAGAACTATAACTATAACTAGAAACTATGACCATAACCATGACCATGACCATGACCATGACCATAACTAGAACTATAACTATAACTAGAAACTATGACCATAACCATGACCATGACCATGACCATGACTAGAACTAGAACTAGAACTAGAAACCATGACAATAACCATAATGCTACACCTGCAGCCGCAGTTAGCTTCTCAAAAGAAGGCACCATATTAGTCCTTTAAACAAAGCTGACATCAGTGTGTCTGTGACGGTTTGTGGGTTCGATCACATGTTCAGGCAAGTTTATCCTCCGAGAGCCGGGCCGTGCGCTGTTAGCATGCTAGCCGCGACACGTCCCCTTTAAGAAGCGTGTTCCCTCTGACCCCTGACCTCTGACCCCAGGGACGACGCACGTGGAGGCCATCTCTCACTCGGTGTCGGTGGAGCTGACGGTGCCGCCGAACCACTCGTGCCGCGTGAGGATGGAAGGTCGCCGGTTCAAAGCCGACGTGCCATACAGCGCCCGCCTCAGCCGCACGTACCGCAACGGCGAGACGCAGTGGACGTCCATCGCCGGGACGTACGACGGCGTCCAGATCGGAGAGGTCAGAGCCGTGGTGGAGCGCTGCGAGCCGGTGTCCGACGCCCTGCCCTGCCCATGAGCAACACACTCCACAACAACACAAATACACTTCAGGAGCTTTATCTTCATTTCAGACGTTTTGACCAGAGATCTGTTTATTTCATTATTATTTAACTTGTCTCCATAATGTCCATAGTGTCCATAGTGTCCATAGTGTCCATACGTCACTTAGAAACCAGTGAAATATTCTACGTCACAAATGATTCATAATGAAATAATTAAATCTCATTTTGTCAAAACTGCTTAAATCGAGATTAAAATTCTGAATTCAAGGCATTTCACGCGAGATGTGAAACAGAAACAAAAATGAAACAACAATTTAATAAAAAACTTTGCACATTCATTTGTTTTATTGTGTTTTGTCATGACATATATTATATTATAAATGTTAAACATCCCAGTTCTGAGAGGGTTTGAGGTTCTGTTCCTTCATGTTGGAAAGACATTTATTGCATTAGTTTCATGCCACAGTGTGACTCAGAAAGACTAACTATAACTACACATTTTTATTCAAGTTCCAAAAAGTTAAAAAGGCAGCAATTTATTATAAAATAAGCAAAAGCTACTCTGAAGTTAATTATGACGCTTATTCTGATGCTAACGCTAGCTGATGCGCACTCTGCAGCTAACTCTGACTCTCACTCTGATGCTAACTCTGATGCTAACTCTGATGCTAACTGTGACGCTCACTCTGATGCTAACTCTGATGCTAACTCTGATGCTAACTCTGATGCTAACTCTGACGCTAACTCTGATGCTAACTCTGACGCTCACTCTGATGTTAACTCTGATGCTAACTCTGATGCTAACTCTGACGCTAACTCTGATGCTAACTCTGACGCTCACTCTGATGTTAACTCTGATGCTAACTCTGATGCTCACTCTGATGTTAACTCTGATGCTAACTCTGATGCTCACTCTGATGCTAACTCTGACACTCACTCTGATGCTAACTCTGATGCTAACTCTGACGCTAACTCTGATGTTAACTCTGATGCTAACTCTGATGCTCACTCTGATGCTAACTCTGATGCTAACTCTGATGCTAACTCTGACACTCACTCTGATGCTAACTCTGATGCTAACTCTGACGCTAACTCTGATGTTAACTCTGATGCTAACTCTGATGCTCACTCTGATGCTAACTCTGATGCTAACTCTGATGCTAACTCTGACACTCACTCTGATGCTAACTCTGATGCTAACTCTGACGCTCACTCTGACGCTCACTCTGATGCCAACTCTGATGCTAACTCTGATGCTAACTCTGACGCTCACTCTGATGCTAACTCTGATGCTAACTCTGATGCTAACTCTGACGCTCACTCTGATGCTAACTCTGATGCTAACTCTGATGCTAACTCTGACGCTCACTCTGATGCTAACTCTGATGCTAACTCTGATGCTAACTCTGACGCTCACTCTGATGCTAACTCTGATGCTAACTCTGACGCTCACTCTGACGCTCACTCTGATGCTAACTCTGATGCTAACTCTGATGCTAACTCTGACACTCACTCTGACGCTCACTCTGATGCTAACTCTGACGCTCACTCTGATGCTAACTCTGATGCTAACTCTGATGCTAATGCTGACGCTCACTCTGATGCTAACTCTGATGCTAACTCTGATGCTAACTCTGACGCTCACTCTGACGCTAACTCTGATGCTAACTCTGATGCTAACTCTGAACAGGAGCTGCTCATTCAGATGAATACGTGGAGAGAGGTGGACTTTACAAAGACAGACTGACAGCTCTGATTGGCAGATGTTAAAATACTTATTTACAACAAAAACATATAAATAAATTATTTAACAATCAGACATGGATTTGTTTGACTTTGAGCCTCTCACAGTGGAAATGCACCGACGATAAACATGTCAGAACAACATCATTTATCACAGGGAGAACGTGCAAAATCACAGGTCATGTTTATGTTTGTTTATGTCATGTTTATGTTTGTTTATGTCATGTCAGCTTCATTTGCCTCAAATACAGAACATTGTAACAACTTTAATCTGTGAGTTCAAAGTTCAGTCAAATCATAAAAAGGTTGAAGGTCGAGATTTTCCTGATATTATTTATTGCTTCTTAATAAACAGACTCAGAGTTTGTCCTTTCACTTGTATCTCACGGCCAGGCAAGATCTCTGACCCTTTCTGAGTTTATTAGAGTTTATTAGAGTTTATTAGAGTTTATGAGGGGCAGCACTTTGGACGTGAGGAAAGATCTGCTCCAGGAGAAAGTGTTTCAGAGACTGAGAGTGAACAGAGCAAACATTGAGCAAGATCGCCCCCTAGTTTAGACCTGGTTTAGTCCTGGTTTAGACCTGGTTTAGTCCTGGTTTAGTCCTGGTTTAGTCCTGGTTTAGTCCTGGTTTAGTCCTGGTTTAGACCTGGTTTAGTCCTGGTTTAGTCCTGGTTTAGTCCTGGTTTGGACCTGGTTTAGACCTGGTTTAGACCTGGTTTAGACCTGGTTTAGACCTGGTTTAGTCCTGGTTTAGACCTGGTTTAGACGTGGTTTAGACCTGGTTTAGTCCTGGTTTAGTCCTGGTTTAGACCTGGTTTAGACCTGGTTTAGTCCTAGTTTAGTCCTGGTTTAGTCCTGGTTTAGTCCTGGTTTAGACCTGGTTTAGTCCTGGTTTAGACCTGGTTTAGACCTGGTTTAGTCCTGGTTTAGTCCTGGTTTAGACCTGGTTTAGACCTGGTTTAGTCCTAGTTTAGTCCTGGTTTAGTCCTGGTTTAGTCCTGGTTTAGACCTGGTTTAGTCCTGGTTTAGTCCTGGTTTAGTCCTGGTTTAGACCTGCTTTAGTCCTGGTTTAGACCTGGTTTAGACCTGGTTTAGACCTGGTTTAGACCTGGTTTAGTCCTAGTTTAGTCCTGGTTTAGACCTGGTTTAGACGTGGTTTAGACCTGGTTTAGTCCTGGTTTAGTCCTGGTTTAGACCTGGTTTAGACCTGGTTTAGTCCTAGTTTAGTCCTGGTGTAGACCTGGTTTAGTCCTGGTTTAGTCCTGGTTTAGTCCTGGTTTAGTCCTGGTTTAGACCTGGTTTAGTCCTGGTTTAGACCTGGTTTAGACCTGGTTTAGTCCTGGTTTAGACCTGGTTTAGTCCTAGTTTAGTCCTGGTTTAGTCCTGGTTTAGTCCTGGTTTAGTCCTGGTTTAGACCCGGTTTAGACCTGGTTTAGTCCTGGTTTAGACCTGGTTTAGTCCTGGTTTAGTCCTGGTTTAGTCCTGGTTTAGACCTGGTTTAGTCCTGGTTTAGACCTGGTTTAGTCCTGGTTTAGTCCTGGTTTAGACCTGGTTTAGTCCTGGTTTAGACCTGGTTTAGACCTGGTTTAGACCTGGTTTAGTCCTGGTTTAGACCTGGTTTAGTCCTGGTTTAGTCCTGGTTTAGACCTGGTTTAGTCCTGGTTTAGACCTGGTTTAGTCCTGGTTTAGTCCTGGTTTAGACCTGGTTTAGTCCTGGTTTAGACCTGGTTTAGTCCTGGTTTAGTCCTGGTTTAGACCTGGTTTAGTCCTGGTTTAGACCTGGTTTAGACCTGGTTTAGTCCTGGTTTAGTCCTGGTTTAGTCCTGGTTTAGTCCTGGTTTAGACCTGGTTTAGTCCTGGTTTAGACCTGGTTTAGACCTGGTTTAGTCCTGGTTTAGACCTGGTTTAGTCCTGGTTTAGACCTGGTTTAGACCTGGTTTAGTCCTGGTTTAGTCCTGGTTTAGTCCTGGTTTAGACCTGGTTTAGACCTGGTTTAGTCCTGGTTTATTGGGGTCATTAATGGAGGAGGAGTAAGAGCTCAGACTCAGTGCAGCTGCAGCAGCGTCGAGGTAAGAGTCTGTGATTTATGTAAAAGAATAATAAACATATTAATCATCATCACAAACTGGGACAGAACTGGACCTGGACCTGGACCTGGACCTGGACTGGACCTGGACTGGACCTGGACCTGGACCTGGACCTGGACCTGGACTGGACCTGGACCTGGACCTGGTCTGGACCTGGACCTGGACCTGGACTGGACTGGACCTGGACTGGACCTGGACTGGACCTGGACTGGACCTGGACTGGACCTGGACCTGGTCTGGACCTGGACCTGGACTGGACCTGGACTGGACCTGGACTGGACCTGGACCTGGTCTGGACCTGGACCTGGACCTGGACTGGACTGGACCTGGACTGGACCTGGACTGGACTGGACCTGGACTGGACCTGGACCTGGTCTGGACCTGGACCTGGACCTGGACTGGACCTGGACTGGACCTGGACCTGGACTGGACCTGGACTGGACCTGGACTGGACCTGGACCTGGTCTGGACCTGGACCTGGACCTGGACTGGACCTGGTCTGGACCTGGACCTGGACTGGACTGGACCTGGACTGGACCTGGACCTGGACTGGACCTGGACTGGACCTGGACTGGACCTGGACCTGGGTCTGGGTCTGGACCTGGTCTGGACCTGGACCTGGACTGGACTGGACCTGGACTGGACCTGGACTGGACCTGGACTGGACCTGGACCTGGACCTGGACTGGACCTGGACCTGGACCTGGACCTGGACCTGGACCTGGATCTTATAGAAACAGAAGAATGTTTGAAACTTTTGAAAATATATTTTTTCAGTTGTAATTTTATTTTCACAGTTTCTATAAAAGTATTTTTAAAAAGACACATTTTCTGCAAAATCAACTGACGACCTTTGAACCCGTTGTATTTGTTTGATTCATGTTCGACTGAAACGCCAGCGTCTTCACCTTCCCCGTAGCCCCGCCCACATCCTGTACTTATGTCATTATTTAGAAATGAGGACTCTGAGTGACACCGTGAAGAGGCGGGGCTTATCACCGTGAAGAGGCGGGGCTTATCACCGTGAAGAGGCGGGGATTATCACCGTGAAGAGGCGGGGCTTGTGACAGTGAAGAGGCGGGGCTCATCACAGTGAAGAGGCGGGGCTTATGAGAGCGAAGAGGCGGGGCTCATCAAAGTGAAGAGGCGGGGCTTATGACAGTGAAGAGGCGGGGCTTATCACCGTGAAGAGGCGGGGCTTATCACCGTGAAGAGGCGGGGCTTATCACCGTGAAGAGGCGGGGATTATCACCGTGAAGAGGCGGGGCTTATGACAGTGAAGAGGCGGGGCTCATCACAGTGAAGAGGCGGGGCTTATGAGAGCGAAGAGGTGGGGCTTATGAGAGCGAAGAGGCGGGGCTCATCAAAGTGAAGAGGCGGGGCTTATGAGAGCGAAGAGGTGGGGCTTATGAGAGCGAAGAGGCGGGGCTCATCAAAGTGAAGAGGCGGGGCTTATCACCGTGAAGAGGCGGGGCTTATCACCGTGAAGAGGCGGGGATTATCACCGTGAAGAGGCGGGGCTTATGACAGTGAAGAGGCGGGGCTCATCACAGTGAAGAGGCGGGGCTTATCACCGTGAAGAGGCGGGGATTATCACCGTGAAGAGGCGGGGCTTATGACAGTGAAGAGGCGGGGCTCATCACAGTGAAGAGGCGGGGCTTATGAGAGCGAAGAGGCGGGGCTCATCAAAGTGAAGAGGCGGGGCTTATGACAGTGAAGAGGCGGGGCTCATCAAAGTGAAGAGGCGGGTGAAGAGGCGGGGCTAAGTGATGGATGTTGAGTGACTTTAACTCTTTCATGCTCGTCTGTTGCAGATGCTGTGGTGCTCCGTGCTCCCTCTGCTGGTGGCTCTGCTCCACTGCAGCTCTGTTCAGCCTGAGCCGCTGCTGTTTGTGTCTCAGGTCCAGAACCAGGACCAGAACCAGGTCCAGAACCAGGACCAGAACCAGGACCAGGAGCCCAGTGAGTTTCTCCAGTGTATGAATGTGATCCACAATGTTGTGCTCAATGGTCTTATACTGAGAGTCATGTGGTGCCTGAGGTTCCTGTACAGTTCTTATACTGAGAGTCATGTGGTGCCTGAGGTTCCTGTACAGGTCTTATACTGAGAGTCATGTGGTGCCTGAGGTTCCTGTACAGGTCTTATACTGAGAGTCATGTGGTGCCTGAGGTTCCTGTACAGGTCTTATACTGAGAGTCATGTGGTGCCTGAGGTTCCTGTACAGGTCTTATACTGAGAGTCATGTGGTGCCTGAGGTTCCTGTACAGGTCTTATACTGAGAGTCATGTGGTGCCTGAGGTTCCTGTACAGGTCTTATACTGAGAGTCATGTGGTGCCTGAGGTTCCTGTACAGGTCTTATACTGAGAGTCATGTGGTGCCGGGGGTTCCTGTACAGGTCTTATACTGAGAGTCATGTGGTGCCGGGGGTTCCTGTACAGGTCTTATACTGAGAGTCATGTGGTGCCTTAGGTTCCTGTACAGGTCTTATACTGAGAGTCATGTGGTGCCTGAGGTTCCTGTACAGGTCTTATACTGAGAGTCATGTGGTGCCTGAGGTTCCTGTACAGGTCTTATACTGAGAGTCATGTGGTGCCTGAGGTTCCTGTACAGGTCTTATACTGAGAGTCATGTGGTGCCTGAGGTTCCTGTACAGGTCTTATACTGAGAGTCATGTGGTGCCTGAGGTTCCTGTACAGGTCTTATACTGAGAGTCATGTGGTGCCTGAGGTTCCTGTACAGGTCTTATACTGAGAGTCATGTGGTGCCTGAGGTTCCTGTACAGGTCTTATACTGAGAGTCATGTGGTGCCTGAGGTTCCTGTACAGGTCTTATACTGAGAGTCATGTGGTGCCTGAGGTTCCTGTACAGGTCTTATACTGAGAGTCATGTGGTGCCGGGGGTTCCTGTACAGGTCTTATACTGAGAGTCATGTGGTGCCGGGGGTTCCTGTACAGGTCTTATACTGAGAGTCATGTGGTGCCTTAGGTTCCTGTACAGGTCTTATACTGAGAGTCATGTGGTGCCTGAGGTTCCTGTACAGGTCTTATACTGAGAGTCATGTGGTGCCTGAGGTTCCTGTACAGGTCTTATACTGAGAGTCATGTGGTGCCGGGGGTTCCTGTACAGGTCTTATACTGAGAGTCATGTGGTGCCTTAGGTTCCTGTACAGTTCTTATACTGAGAGTCATGTGGTGCCTTAGGTTCCTGTACAGGTCTTATACTGAGAGTCATGTGGTGCCGGGGGTTCCTGTACAGGTCTTATACTGAGAGTCATGTGGTGCCTGAGGTTCCTGTACAGGTCTTATACTGAGAGTCATGTGGTGCCTGAGGTTCCTGTACAGGTCTTATACTGAGAGTCATGTGGTGCCTGAGGTTCCTGTACAGGTCTTATACTGAGAGTAATGTGGTGCCTGAGGTTCCTGTACAGGTCTTATACTGAGAGTCATGTGGTGCCGGGGGTTCCTGTACAGGTCTTATACTGAGAGTCATGTGGTGCCTTAGGTTCCTGTACAGGTCTTATACTGAGAGTCATGTGGTGCCTGAGGTTCCTGTACAGGTCTTATACTGAGAGTCATGTGGTGCCTGAGGTTCCTGTACAGGTCTTAAACTGAGAGTCATGTGGTGCCTGAGGTTCCTGTACAGGTCTTATACTGAGAGTCATGTGGTGCCGGGGGTTCCTGTACAGGTCTTATACTGAGAGTCATGTGGTGCCTTAGGTTCCTGTACAGGTCTTATACTGAGAGTCATGTGGTGCCTGAGGTTCCTGTACAGGTCTTATACTGAGAGTCATGTGGTGCCTTAGGTTCCTGTACAGGTCTTATACTGAGAGTCATGTGGTGCCGGGGGTTCCTGTACAGGTCTTATACTGAGAGTCATGTGGTGCCGGGGGTTCCTGTACAGGTCTTATACTGAGAGTCATGTGGTGCCGGGGGTTCCTGTACAGGTCTTATACTGAGAGTAATGTGGTGCCTGAGGTTCCTGTACAGGTCTTATACTGAGAGTAATGTGGTGCCTGAGGTTCCTGTACAGGTCTTATACTGAGAGTCATGTGGTGCCGGGGGTTCCTGTACATGTCTTATACTGAGAGTCATGTGGTGCCTTAGGTTCCTGTACAGGTCTTATACTGAGAGTCATGTGGTGCCTGAGGTTCCTGTACAGGTCTTATACTGAGAGTCATGTGGTGCCTGAGGTTCCTGTACAGGTCTTAAACTGAGAGTCATGTGGTGCCTGAGGTTCCTGTACAGGTCTTATACTGAGAGTCATGTGGTGCCGGGGGTTCCTGTACAGGTCTTATACTGAGAGTCATGTGGTGCCTTAGGTTCCTGTACAGGTCTTATACTGAGAGTCATGTGGTGCCTGAGGTTCCTGTACAGGTCTTATACTGAGAGTCATGTGGTGCCTTAGGTTCCTGTACAGGTCTTATACTGAGAGTCATGTGGTGCCTGAGGTTCCTGTACAGGTCTTATACTGAGAGTCATGTGGTGCCTGAGGTTCCTGTACAGGTCTTATACTGACAGTCATGTGGTGCCTTAGGTTCCTGTACAGGTCTTATACTGAGTCATGTGGTGCCTGAGGTTCCTGTACAGGTCTTATACTGAGAGTCATGTGGTGCCTGAGGTTCCTGTACAGGTCTTATACTGAGAGTCATGTGGTGCCTGAGGTTCCTGTACAGGTCTTATACTGACAGTCATGTGGTGCCTTAGGTTCCTGTACAGGTCTTATACTGAGAGTCATGTGGTGCCGGGGGTTCCTGTACAGGTCTTATACTGAGAGTCATGTGGTGCCGGGGGTTCCTGTACAGGTCTTATACTGACAGTCATGTGGTGCCTGAGGTTCCTGTACAGGTCTTATACTGAGAGTCATGTGGTGCCTTAGGTTCCTGTACAGTTCTTATACTGAGAGTCATGTGGTGCCTTAGGTTCCTGTACAGGTCTTATACTGAGAGTCATGTGGTGCCGGGGGTTCCTGTACAGGTCTTATACTGAGAGTCATGTGGTGCCGGGGGTTCCTGTACAGGTCTTATACTGACAGTCATGTGGTGCCTGAGGTTCCTGTACAGGTCTTATACTGAGAGTCATGTGGTGCCGGGGGTTCCTGTACAGTTCTTATACTGAGAGTCATGTGGTGCCTGAGGTTCCTGTACAGGTCTTATACTGAGAGTCATGTGGTGCCTGAGGTTCCTGTACAGGTCTTATACTGAGAGTCATGTGGTGCCTGAGGTTCCTGTACAGGTCTTATACTGAGAGTCATGTGGTGCCTGAGGTTCCTGTACAGGTCTTATACTGAGAGTCATGTGGTGCCTCAGGTTCCTGTACAGGTCTTATACTGAGAGTCATGTGGTGCCTGAGGTTCCTGTACAGGTCTTATACTGAGAGTCATGTGGTGCCTGAGGTTCCTGTACAGGTCTTATACTGAGAGTCATGTGGTGCCTGAGGTTCCTGTACAGGTCTTATACTGAGAGTAATGTGGTGCCTGAGGTTCCTGTACAGGTCTTATACTGAGAGTCATGTGGTGCCTTAGGTTCCTGTACAGGTCTTATACTGAGAGTCATGTGGTGCCTGAGGTTCCTGTACAGGTCTTATACTGAGAGTCATGTGGTGCCTGAGGTTCCTGTACAGGTCTTATACTGAGAGTCATGTGGTGCCTTAGGTTCCTGTACAGGTCTTATACTGAGAGTCATGTGGTGCCTTAGGTTCCTGTACAGGTCTTATACTGAGAGTCATGTGGTGCCTGAGGTTCCTGTACAGGTCTTATACTGACAGTCATGTGGTGCCTTAGGTTCCTGTACAGGTCTTATACTGAGAGTCATGTGGTGCCGGGGGTTCCTGTACAGGTCTTATACTGAGAGTCATGTGGTGCCGGGGGTTCCTGTACAGGTCTTATACTGACAGTCATGTGGTGCCTGAGGTTCCTGTACAGGTCTTATACTGAGAGTCATGTGGTGCCTTAGGTTCCTGTACAGTTCTTATACTGAGAGTCATGTGGTGCCTTAGGTTCCTGTACAGGTCTTATACTGAGAGTCATGTGGTGCCGGGGGTTCCTGTACAGGTCTTATACTGAGAGTCATGTGGTGCCGGGGGTTCCTGTACAGGTCTTATACTGACAGTCATGTGGTGCCTGAGGTTCCTGTACAGGTCTCATACTGAGAGTCATGTGGTGCCGGGGGTTCCTGTACAGTTCTTATACTGAGAGTCATGTGGTGCCTGAGGTTCCTGTACAGGTCTTATACTGAGAGTCATGTGGTGCCTGAGGTTCCTGTACAGGTCTTATACTGAGAGTCATGTGGTGCCTGAGGTTCCTGTACAGGTCTTATACTGAGTCATGTGGTGCCTGAGGTTCCTGTACAGGTCTTATACTGAGAGTCATGTGGTGCCTGAGGTTCCTGTACAGGTCTTATACTGAGAGTCATGTGGTGCCTGAGGTTCCTGTACAGGTCTTATACTGAGAGTCATGTGGTGCCTCAGGTTCCTGTACAGGTCTTATACTGAGAGTCATGTGGTGCCTGAGGTTCCTGTACAGGTCTTATACTGAGAGTCATGTGGTGCCTTAGGTTCCTGTACAGGTCTTATACTGAGAGTCATGTGGTGCCTGAGGTTCCTGTACAGGTCTTTTACTGAGAGTCATGTGGTGCCGGGGGTTCCTGTACAGGTCTTATACTGAGAGTCATGTGGTGCCTGAGGTTCCTGTACAGGTCTAATACTGAGAGTCATGTGGTGCCTTAGGTTCCTGTACAGGTTTTATACTGAGAGTCATGTGGTGCCTGAGGTTCCTGTACAGGTCTTATACTGAGAGTCATGTGGTGCCTGAGGTTCCTGTACAGGTCTAATACTGAGAGTAATGTGGTGCCTGAGGTTCCTGTACAGGTCTTATACTGAGAGTAATGTGGTGCCTGAGGTTCCTGTACAGGTCTTATACTGAGAGTCATGTGGTGCCGGGGGTTCCTGTACATGTCTTATACTGAGAGTCATGTGGTGCCTTAGGTTCCTGTACAGGTCTTATACTGAGAGTCATGTGGTGCCTGAGGTTCCTGTACAGGTCTTATACTGAGAGTCATGTGGTGCCTGAGGTTCCTGTACAGGTCTTAAACTGAGAGTCATGTGGTGCCTGAGGTTCCTGTACAGGTCTTATACTGAGAGTCATGTGGTGCCGGGGGTTCCTGTACAGGTCTTATACTGAGAGTCATGTGGTGCCTTAGGTTCCTGTACAGGTCTTATACTGAGAGTCATGTGGTGCCTGAGGTTCCTGTACAGGTCTTATACTGAGAGTCATGTGGTGCCTGAGGTTCCTGTACAGGTCTTATACTGAGAGTCATGTGGTGCCTGAGGTTCCTGTACAGGTCTTATACTGACAGTCATGTGGTGCCTTAGGTTCCTGTACAGGTCTTATACTGAGTCATGTGGTGCCTGAGGTTCCTGTACAGGTCTTATACTGAGAGTCATGTGGTGCCTGAGGTTCCTGTACAGGTCTTATACTGAGAGTCATGTGGTGCCTGAGGTTCCTGTACAGGTCTTATACTGACAGTCATGTGGTGCCTTAGGTTCCTGTACAGGTCTTATACTGAGAGTCATGTGGTGCCGGGGGTTCCTGTACAGGTCTTATACTGAGAGTCATGTGGTGCCGGGGGTTCCTGTACAGGTCTTATACTGACAGTCATGTGGTGCCTGAGGTTCCTGTACAGGTCTTATACTGAGAGTCATGTGGTGCCTTAGGTTCCTGTACAGTTCTTATACTGAGAGTCATGTGGTGCCTTAGGTTCCTGTACAGGTCTTATACTGAGAGTCATGTGGTGCCGGGGGTTCCTGTACAGGTCTTATACTGAGAGTCATGTGGTGCCGGGGGTTCCTGTACAGGTCTTATACTGACAGTCATGTGGTGCCTGAGGTTCCTGTACAGGTCTTATACTGAGAGTCATGTGGTGCCGGGGGTTCCTGTACAGTTCTTATACTGAGAGTCATGTGGTGCCTGAGGTTCCTGTACAGGTCTTATACTGAGAGTCATGTGGTGCCTGAGGTTCCTGTACAGGTCTTATACTGAGAGTCATGTGGTGCCTGAGGTTCCTGTACAGGTCTTATACTGAGAGTCATGTGGTGCCTGAGGTTCCTGTACAGGTCTTATACTGAGAGTCATGTGGTGCCTCAGGTTCCTGTACAGGTCTTATACTGAGAGTCATGTGGTGCCTGAGGTTCCTGTACAGGTCTTATACTGAGAGTCATGTGGTGCCTGAGGTTCCTGTACAGGTCTTATACTGAGAGTCATGTGGTGCCTGAGGTTCCTGTACAGGTCTTATACTGAGAGTAATGTGGTGCCTGAGGTTCCTGTACAGGTCTTATACTGAGAGTCATGTGGTGCCTTAGGTTCCTGTACAGGTCTTATACTGAGAGTCATGTGGTGCCTGAGGTTCCTGTACAGGTCTTATACTGAGAGTCATGTGGTGCCTGAGGTTCCTGTACAGGTCTTATACTGAGAGTCATGTGGTGCCTTAGGTTCCTGTACAGGTCTTATACTGAGAGTCATGTGGTGCCTTAGGTTCCTGTACAGGTCTTATACTGAGAGTCATGTGGTGCCTGAGGTTCCTGTACAGGTCTTATACTGACAGTCATGTGGTGCCTTAGGTTCCTGTACAGGTCTTATACTGAGAGTCATGTGGTGCCGGGGGTTCCTGTACAGGTCTTATACTGAGAGTCATGTGGTGCCGGGGGTTCCTGTACAGGTCTTATACTGACAGTCATGTGGTGCCTGAGGTTCCTGTACAGGTCTTATACTGAGAGTCATGTGGTGCCTTAGGTTCCTGTACAGTTCTTATACTGAGAGTCATGTGGTGCCTTAGGTTCCTGTACAGGTCTTATACTGAGAGTCATGTGGTGCCGGGGGTTCCTGTACAGGTCTTATACTGAGAGTCATGTGGTGCCGGGGGTTCCTGTACAGGTCTTATACTGACAGTCATGTGGTGCCTGAGGTTCCTGTACAGGTCTCATACTGAGAGTCATGTGGTGCCGGGGGTTCCTGTACAGTTCTTATACTGAGAGTCATGTGGTGCCTGAGGTTCCTGTACAGGTCTTATACTGAGAGTCATGTGGTGCCTGAGGTTCCTGTACAGGTCTTATACTGAGAGTCATGTGGTGCCTGAGGTTCCTGTACAGGTCTTATACTGAGTCATGTGGTGCCTGAGGTTCCTGTACAGGTCTTATACTGAGAGTCATGTGGTGCCTGAGGTTCCTGTACAGGTCTTATACTGAGAGTCATGTGGTGCCTGAGGTTCCTGTACAGGTCTTATACTGAGAGTCATGTGGTGCCTCAGGTTCCTGTACAGGTCTTATACTGAGAGTCATGTGGTGCCTGAGGTTCCTGTACAGGTCTTATACTGAGAGTCATGTGGTGCCTTAGGTTCCTGTACAGGTCTTATACTGAGAGTCATGTGGTGCCTGAGGTTCCTGTACAGGTCTTTTACTGAGAGTCATGTGGTGCCGGGGGTTCCTGTACAGGTCTTATACTGAGAGTCATGTGGTGCCTGAGGTTCCTGTACAGGTCTAATACTGAGAGTCATGTGGTGCCTTAGGTTCCTGTACAGGTTTTATACTGAGAGTCATGTGGTGCCTGAGGTTCCTGTACAGGTCTTATACTGAGAGTCATGTGGTGCCTGAGGTTCCTGTACAGGTCTAATACTGAGAGTCATGTGGTGCCTTAGGTTCCTGTACAGGTTTTATACTGAGAGTCATGTGGTGCCGGGGGTTCCTGTACAGGTCTTATACTGAGAGTCATGTGGTGCCGGGGGGTTCCTGTACAGGTCTTATACTGAGAGTCATGTGGTGCCGGGGGTTCCTGTACAGGTCTTATACTGAGAGTCATGTGGTGCCGGGGGTTCCTGTACAGGTCTTATACTGAGAGTAATGTGGTGCCTGAGGTTCCTGTACAGGTCTTATACTGAGAGTCATGTGGTGCCTTAGGTTCCTGCACAGGTCTTATACTGAGAGTCATGTGGTGCCGGGGGTTCCTGTACAGTTCTTATACTGAGAGTCATGTGGTGCCTGAGGTTCCTGTACAGGTCTTATACTGAGAGTAATGTGGTGCCTGAGTTTCCTGTACAGGTCTTATACTGAGAGTCATGTGGTGCCGGGGGTTCCTGTACAGGTCTTATACTGAGAGTCATGTGGTGCCTGAGGTTCCTGTACAGGTCTTATACTGAGAGTCATGTGGTGCCTGAGGTTCCTGTACAGGTCTAATACTGAGAGTCATGTGGTGCCTGAGGTTCCTGTACAGTTCTTATACTGAGAGTCATGTGGTGCCTGAGGTTCCTGTACAGGTCTAATACTGAGAATCATGTGGTGCCTGAGGTTCCTGTACAGGTCTAATACTGAGAGTCATGTGGTGCCTGAGGTTCCTGTACAGTTCTTATACTGAGAGTCATGTGGTGCCTGAGGTTCCTGTACAGGTCTTATACTGAGAGTCATTTGGTGCCGGGGGTTCTTGTACAGGTCTTATACTGAGAGTCATGTGGTGCCTAAGGTTCCTGTACAGGTCTTATACTGAGAGTCATTTGGTGCCGGGGGTTCCTGTACAGGTCTTATACTGAGAGTCATGTGGTGCCTGAGGTTCCTGTACAGGTCTTATACTGAGAGTCATGTGGTGCCTGAGGTTCCTGTACAGTTCTTATACTGAGAGTCATGTGGTGCCTGCGGTTCCTGTACAGTTCTTACTGCAGATGACAGACGCTTGAGTCATGAGGAGGAAGTGAAGAATCCCTGGGTCAAATCTGTTCTTACGACATGGAAGGAGCTGATCAGAACAAACTAAACACAGTTGTTACAAACTTAAACTGGTAAAGTTTTATGACCAAAGGTTTTGTACAAATAGAACTGAGCTGAGACTCAAGGTCTGGAGGACAAAAGGTCTGGAGGACAAAAGGTCTAAAGGTTTTTCACCAGATGTAAAAGAGAATCACATGAAAAGATTTGAGATGTGGAAAGAGAAACAGACTTTAATTGTTTTTTACACATAAAGAGTTTTATTCAAACTACTTTAAGAATTATGAACTTGGGCCTCAAAACTTCTGCCATGGGCAAAATAAACTTTTGGAGCAAACTTCTGGCAGAGACAAAAAAGACAAAAGAAGAACGACTCAAACAGAACATGGACCAAACCAGAGGTGTTTCTGGGTCAGAGATGATTGTGAATTCAAACTTAGACAAAAGTAAAACCTGAATTAGAAACTTTAGAGTCTGTTTAGAGTCAGGGGGGTTTGAGGTTCTGTTCCTGCTTTTTGTTCCTGAAAACATTTTTCACAAAACATTTATTACAGAACAAATGAAAACAAATGGACCATAAGTCGCATTTTGGGGGGAAATTGATCAAATCCAGGACCAAGAACGACATTTAGTCTAGAAATGCAGTTCAAAATAATAACAGATGAGAACATGGTGAATAAGTGTACGTATGCTAACATGCTAACATGCTAACATGCTAACATGCTAACAAGCTAACATGCTAACAAGTTTAGCAAAGCATCACTTTTACCCCAAATCACCAAATCCACTGAATTCTTCTTCCTCTGTGTCACTCCTAAACAACTCCACAAACTCCAGAGGAAGAGGAAGTGCAGATTCTTCTTCTGCGTCGCTCAGAGCCTAGAGCGCCCTCTTGTGGTTGTCAGGGTGAAAATAACGAGCCGCTCTGGAGTATAAGTCGCACCCCTAGACTATGAAAAACATAGTCCGGAAAATACGGTCCACAAACGTCTTTTCACTCTAGTACTTCCTGTTTCCTGTACGTTTGAGTCGTAATAATATAAAGCGCTAACCGTCATTGTTCTGCTCCGTCGTCAGAGCCGTGGCTGAACCTGTCGCTGTCTGAGGTGGTTCCGTCACGCGTCTCGGACTCCGCCCCTCGTCAGCTCAACCTGCCGGACTCCGCCCCTTTCCCCGAGGAGCCGATGTTCCCTGAGCACGCCAGCCTGAAGTGGGCGCGCTTTAACGGCTCCCTGCCCAACGGCGCCGTCGCCATCTTCAACGGCTACACCCAACGCACCGACTACGTCTGCAAAGTCAACTGCGAGTCCGGCTTCTACTCGGCGAGCGGCGGGAGCGTCTGCCGTTACCCGTACGCCGACAAAGAATACGCCTCGTCCACCTTCGATGTTCTGGTGAACGTCGACCACTTTGAGTTCCTGGTGTGGGCGGAGGGTTCGTACGGCTCCGTGCCGCAGTACGCCGTCCGCACCTGCCCCAAAGTCGACATATTCGTGGGAAAAAACAAGTACGGTTTGGGCAAAGTGGTGAGTCAGCACGAGGCGTTCTTCCTGCCGTGGGAGGGCGAGGAATACTGGTACAAGAGCTACCAGGTGCTGTCCATCAACCGCGACGGCTACAGCCAGCACATCTCACACGTGGAGTACGACATCGACTACATGCAGCTCTTCCACCAGCCACCGGAGGCACTGCAGCTCGCCAGAGTCACAAACCTGGAGTGCAGCGGCGTTCAGAAGACGGTGAGACTGGAGAAGAGCACCACGCTGGACAAGCACTGGGACGTGGGACGAGAGACGAGGAACGGGACGGTGAGCACCATGAAGGCCAAAGTGCCCATCCTCGGTGAGTGACACGCCCCCTGGAGGACACGCCCCCTGGAGGACGCTCTCACCGCTCTCTCATGTGACACGCCCCCTGGAGGACGCTCACATGTGACACGCCCCCTGGAGGACGCTCTCATGTGACACGCCCCCTGGAGGACGCTCTCATGTGACACGCCCCCTGGAGGACGCTCACATGTGACACGCCCCCTGGAGGACGCTCTCATGTGACACGCCCCCTGGAAGACGCTCTCATGTGACACGCCCCCTGGAGGACGCTCTCATGTGACACGCCCCCTGGAGGACGCTCACATGTGACACGCCCCCTGGAGGACGCTCTCATGTGACACGCCCCCTGGAGGACGCTCACATGTGACATGCCCCCTGGAGGATGCTCTCATGTGACACGCCCCCTGGAGGACGCTCTCATGTGACACGCCCCCTGGAGGACGCTCTCTTGTGACACGCCCCCTGGAGGACGCGCTCATGTGACACGCCCCCTGGAGGACGCTCACATGTGACACGCCCCCTGGAGGACGCTCTCATGTGACACGCCCCCTGGAGGACGCTCTCATGTGACACGCCCCCTGGAGGACGCTCTCTCATGTGACACGCCCCCTGGAGGACGCTCTCTTATGTGACACGCCCCCTGGAGGACGCTCTCACATGTGACACGCCCTCTGGAGGACGCTCTCATGTGACACGCCCCCTGGAGGACGCTCTCATGTGACACGCCCCCTGGAGGACGCTCTCTTATGTGACACGCCCCCTGGAGGACGCTCTCATGTGACACGCCCCCTGGAGGACGCTCTCATGTGACACGCCCCCTGGAGGACGCTCTCATGTGACACGCCCCCTGGAGGACGCTCACATGTGACACGCCCCCTGGAGGACGCTCTCATGTGACACGCCCCCTGGAGGACGCTCTCTTGTGACACGCCCCCTGGAGGACGCTCACATGTGACACGCCCCCTGGAGGACGCTCTCATGTGACACGCCCCCTGGAGGACGCTCTCATGTAACACGCCCCCTGGAGGACGCTCACATGTGACACGCCCCCTGGAGGACGCTCTCTCATGTGACACGCCCCCTGGAGGACGCTCTCTTATGTGACACGCCCTCTGGAGGACGCTCTCATGTGACACGCCCCCTGGAGGACGCTCTCATGTGACACGCCCCCTGGAGGACGCTCTCATGTGACACGCCCCCTGGAGGACGCTCACATGTGACACGCCCCCTGGAGGACGCTCTCATGTGACACGCCCCCTGGAGGACGCTGAGATGTGACACGCCCCCTGGAGGACGCTCACATGTGACACGCCCCCTGGAGGACGCTGACATGTGACACGCCCCCTGGAGGACGCTCACATGTGACACGCCCCCTGGAGGACGCTGACATGTGACACGCCCCCTGGAGGACGCTGACATGTGACACGCCCCCTGGAGGACGCTCACATGTGACACGCCCCCTGGAGGACGCTGACATGTGACACGCCCCCTGGAGGACGCTCTCTCATGTGACACGCCCCCTGGAGGACGCTCTCATGTGACACGCCCCCTGGAGGACGCTCTCATGTGACACGCCCCCTGGAGGACGCTCACATGTGACACGCCCCCTGGAGGACGCTCTCATGTGACACGCCCCCTGGAGGACGCTCTCATGTGACACGCCCCCTGGAGGACGCTCTCATGTAACACGTCCCCTGGAGGACGCTCTCATGTGACACGCCCCCTGGAGGACGCTCACATGTGACACGCCCCCTGGAGGACGCTCTCATGTGACACGTCCCCTGGAGGACGCTCTCATGTGACACGCCCCCTGGAGGACGCTCACATGTGACACGCCCCCTGGAGGACGCTCTCATGTGACACGCCCCCTGGAGGACGCTCACAGGTGACACGCCCCCTGGAGGACGCTCACATGTGACACGCCCCCTGGAGGACGCTGAGATGTGACACGCCCCCTGGAGGACGCTCACATGTGACACGCCCCCTGGAGGACGCTGACATGTGACACGCCCCCTGGAGGACGCTCACATGTGACACGCCCCCTGGAGGACGCTGACATGTGACACGCCCCCTGGAGGACGCTGACATGTGACACGCCCCCTGGAGGACGCTCACATGTGACACGCCCCCTGGAGGACGCTGACATGTGACACGCCCCCTGGAGGACGCTCTCTCATGTGACACGCCCCCTGGAGGACGCTCTCATGTGACACGCCCCCTGGAGGACGCTCTCATGTGACACGCCCCCTGGAGGACGCTCACATGTGACACGCCCCCTGGAGGACGCTCTCATGTGACACGCCCCCTGGAGGACGCTCTCATGTAACACGTCCCCTGGAGGACACTCTCATGTGACACGCCCCCTGGAGGACGCTCTCATGTGACACGCCCCCTGGAGGACGCTCACATGTGACACGCCCCCTGGAGGACGCTCACATGTGACACGCCCCCTGGAGGACGCTCACATGTGACACGCCCCCTGGAGGACGCTCTCATGTGACACGCCCCCTGGAGGACGCTCACAGGTGACACGCCCCCTGGAGGACGCTCACATGTGACACGCCCCCTGGAGGACGCTCACATGTGACACGCCCCCTGGAGGACGCTCACATGTGACACGCCCCCTGGAGGACGCTCACATGTGACACGCCCCCTGGAGGACGCTGACATGTGACACGCCCCCTGGAGGACGCTGACATGTGACACGCCCCCTGGAGGACGCTGACATGTGACACGCCCCCTGGAGGACGCTGACATGTGACACGCCCCCTGGAGGACGCTCACATGTGACACGCCCCCTGGAGGACGCTGACATGTGACACGCCCCCTGGAGGACGCTCTAGTTTACACTCATGTGAATTCTCTATTTGTGAAACTCTTATCTGATCGTCAGGTCCGGGGAACGTGGACTTCACTAAAGAGCAGACGGTAACGTTCTCTGAGGGGACGTCGATGAGCGAGACCATCAGCCACATGGTGCAAGTGCAGGTGAGGAGACAGCGCCCCCTGGAGGACGCGGTGTGGTTTCAGCCTGTGGTGGTCTTACATCTCGGTCTTTCCTCCGTCAGATCCTGGTGCCCCCGAACCACTCGTGCTCCGTGCGGATGGAGGGCCGCCGTATGACCGCCGAAATCCCGTTCACGGCGCGTCTGAGTCGGACAAACCAAAACGGAGACACGCACTGGACGTCCATCGCCGGGACGTACGACGGCGTCAACGTGGGCGAGATCAACGCTGTGGTGGAGAGATGCCAGCCGCTGCCCGACGCGCCGCCCTGTGCCCCCGAGTACTGAGGCTCCGCCCCCGAGTACTGAGGGTCCGCCCCCGAGTACTGAGGGTCCGCCCCTGAGTACTGTACTGAGGCTCCGCCCCCGAGTACTGAGGGTCCGCCCCTGAGTACTGTACTGAGGCTCCGCCCCCGAGTACTGAGGGTCCGCCCCTAGGTCCTGAGGGTCCGCCCCTAGGTCCTGAGGGTCCGCCCCCGAGTACTGTACTGAGGCTCCGCCCCCGAGTACTGAGGGTCCGCCCCCGAGTACTGAGGGTCCGCCCCCAGAGGAAACATGGGGAACTCCAGTTTAACACCGATGTAAACAAAATAAAATGTTCTGAACACATGTTTTTTATGTTTTTTTATCATCACTGTCATATTGTTCAGGCCAAATGCAGCGTTTGGACTGTTTTAGCCTGGCACCCACAGGAACATGGCACCCACAGGAACATGGCACCCACAGGAACATGGCACCCACAGGAACATGGCACCCACAGGAACATGGCACCCACATGGCACCCATAGGAACATGGCACCCACAGGAACATGGCACCCACAGGAACATGGCACCCACAGGAACATGGCACCCACAGGAACATGGCACCCACAGGAACATGGCACCCACTGGAACATGGCACCCACAGGAACATGGCACCCACAGAAACATGGCACCCACATGGCACCCATAGGAACATGGCACCCACAGGAACATGGCACCCACATGGCACCCACAGGAACATGGCACCCACATGGCACCCACAGGAACATGGCACCCACAGGAACATGGCACCCATAGGAACATGGCACCCACAGGCACATGGCACCCACAGGAACATGGCACCCACATGGCACCCATAGGAACATGGCACCCATAGGAACATGGCACCCACATGGCACCCACAGGAACATGGCACCCATAGGAACATGGCACCCACAGGAACATGGCACCCACAGGAACATGGCACCCACATGGCACCCACAGGAACATGGCACCCACATGAACATGGCACCCACATGAACATGGCACCCACATGAACATGGCACCCACAGGAACATGGCACCCACATGGCACCCACAGGAACATGGCACCCACATGGCACCCACAGGAACATGGCACCCACAGGAACATCTAGTTAATAAAGTATTTTAATTTTGATCAAATGTCTTCATACAATTGTCATCTCTTTTATCAGCTCTGAAATGTCTATATGTGGACTGCGATTGCTGCCAGTCTTGTCAGAGCCCAGTGACCTCTGCAGACTTTTACCTGCTTGGCCTTGCCTAGGAGTAACTGTGCTGGGGGAAGTATGACAGCTTGAGCACTCTCCTCTTCTTCTGACTACTTATGCTATCAAACAATATTTATTTTTTAATTCCACTTGCAAACTGTTCACCGCCTTCTTTTTCTTTTCTCACTCCTGAGGACCTGTGGACCCAGATGTCCCTCTCCTGGTGAAGTGGTCCCTGCCCTGTGTGGACGGTCCCTCATCTGCCTGAAGAGTGGCTCCAGCTCCAGTCTCCCTCGTGTCCGTCTGTCCGTCTGTGAGAGTGGGATCTCTCCTTCACTGGAACTCCTCCAGGTTTCTACGCTTTTTTCCCAAAGAGGTTTTTTTTGTAGTTTTTCCTGGCCGAGAAGGAGACTCTAAGGACAGAGGACCCTGGGACATCGTCCCTCGCCACCACAGACATTGTCTGACTTCATCGCCACCACAGACATTGTTGATTCATTTCTCCCTGTGGCCCTCAGAGGCAACTGTTGTTGTGATTTTGGGCCTTACAAAAATAAATTGATTTGATTTGATTTGACATGGCACCCACAGGAACATGGCACCCACATGGCACCCACATGGAAGGATCTGCTCGTGAGACGCGTCAAAAATTAGAACTCACTGAATTCTAATTTTGAGAGAAGGTTCCATGAAAAAATATTGAAACACGGCTCAGTAGCGCCACCTTAAAAATCGATTAACATGGGGCCAATGGGAGCCCGACGCCAAAAAAAGAGGCAGTAAAAAAATGACGCTCAGTCCAAAGAATAGTTCATGTGAGGACATAACTATGGCCCCGCCCTAAGTCATACAGGAAGTCGGCCATATTGGATCAAACACTATTTGCATCTTCGACAGTTTTCATTAGCGAAATCAAACCCATGTTTGAATCTGACACGCGTTCGGGTGTGGTCCTCCCACTAACCCAATGTTTTCAACCCAAAATTTAAGATCGGTGAAAATGTTGCTTATTTGATGTCTAAAAAAATGTAAGTTGCTAATTGACTCTCTAGCGCCACCTCCAGACATACAAATATATTACAATGACGGGTCTTTTTCCTCACAGACTTATGGTACAAACACATGTCAGGACGAGTAACACATCATATTATGACCCCGCCCAGTATGGTCCAGCCCACAATGGCCGACTCCATTGTGGGCGGGACCATATTTTTTTCAATCTGGGGTTAGGGTTAGCGAGACACAGAGTGAGGAAAAGCAGAAAGTCTGTACGTGCGGAGCGTCTGGTGAATGCAGACAAACCGGTCGGACAAACGTCACGACGGGACGTCTAACATGTCTGACACTTCTCTGCAAATGTTCTGAACTATTGGAAGTGGATCGACTGGTTCTCCCGCGCTCGCGCTCGCTCAGACGGAGCCAT
>NW_027316278.1:1781907-1909407 GCF_026437365.1 Eucyclogobius newberryi | reverse complement strand
TCTGGGGCCTCACAGTTGTCTCTCTGGGGCCTCACAGTTGTCTCTCTGGGGCCTCACAGTTGTCTCTCTGGGGCCTCATAGTTGTCTCTCTGGGGCCTCACAGTTGTCTCTCTGGGGCCTCACAGTTGTCTCTCTGGGGCCTCACAGTTGTCTCTCTGGGGGTCTCACAGTTGTCTCTCTGGGGCCTCACAGTTGTCTCTCTGGGGCCTCATAGTTGTCTCTCTGGGGCCTCATAGTTGTCTCTCTGGGGCCTCACAGTTGTCTCTCTGGGGCCTCACAGTTGTCTCTCTGGGGGTCTCACAGTTGTCTCTCTGGGGCCTCACAGTTGTCTCTCTGGGGCCTCACAGTTGTCTCTCTGGGGCCTCACAGTTGTCTCTCTGGGGCCTCACAGTTGTCTCTCTGGGGGTCTCACAGTTGTCTCTCTGGGGCCTCACAGTTGTCTCTCTGGGGCCTCACAGTTGTCTCTCTGGGGCCTCACAGTTGTCTCTCTGGGGCCTCACAGTTGTCTCTCTGGGGCCTCACAGTTGTCTCTCTGGGGCCTCACAGTTGTCTCTCTGGGGCCTCACAGTTGTCTCTCTGGGGCCTCACAGTTGTCTCTCTGGGGCCTCACAGTTGTCTCTCTGGGGCCTCACAGTTGTCTCTCTGGGGCCTCACAGTTGTCTCTCTGGGGCCTCACAGTTGTCTCTCTGGGGCCTCATAGTTGTCTCTCTGGGGCCTCATAGTTGTCTCTCTGGGGCCTCACAGTTGTCTCTCTGGGGCCTCACAGTTGTCTCTCTGGGGCCTCACAGTTGTCTCTCTGGGGCCTCACAGTTGTCTCTCTGGGGGCCTCACAGTTGTCTCTCTGGGGGCCTCACAGTTGTCTCTCTGGGGCCTCACAGTTGTCTCTCTGGGGCCTCACAGTTGTCTCTCTGGGGCCTCACAGTTGTCTCTCTGGGGCCTCACAGTTGTCTCTCTGGGGCCTCACAGTTGTCTCTCTGGGGCCTCACAGTTGTCTCTCTGGGGCCTCACAGTTGTCTCTCTGGGGCCTCACAGTTGTCTCTCTGGGGCCTCATAGTTGTCTCTCTGGGGCCTCATAGTTGTCTCTCTGGGGGCCTCACAGTTGTCTCTCTGGGGCCTCACAGTTGTCTCTCTGGGGCCTCACAGTTGTCTCTCTGGGGCCTCACAGTTGTCTCTCTGGGGCCTCACAGTTGTCTCTCTGGGGCCTCACAGTTGTCTCTCTGGGGCCTCACAGTTGTCTCTCTGGGGGTCTCACAGTTGTCTCTCTGGGGCCTCACAGTTGTCTCTCTGGGGCCTCACAGTTGTCTCTCTGGGGCCTCACAGTTGTCTCTCTGGGGCCTCACAGTTGTCTCTCTGGGGCCTCACAGTTGTCTCTCTGGGGCCTCACAGTTGTCTCTCTGGGGGTCTCACAGTTGTCTCTCTGGGGCCTCACAGTTGTCTCTCTGGGGCCTCACAGTTGTCTCTCTGGGGCCTCACAGTTGTCTCTCTGGGGCCTCACAGTTGTCTCTCTGGGGCCTCACAGTTGTCTCTCTGGGGCCTCACAGTTGTCTCTCTGGGGGTCTCACAGTTGTCTCTCTGGGGCCTCACAGTTGTCTCTCTGGGGCCTCACAGTTGTCTCTCTGGGGCCTCATAGTTGTCTCTCTGGGGCCTCACAGTTGTCTCTCTGGGGCCTCACAGTTGTCTCTCTGGGGCCTCACAGTTGTCTCTCTGGGGCCTCATAGTTGTCTCTCTGGGGCCTCACAGTTGTCTCTCTGGGGCCTCACAGTTGTCTCTCTGGGGCCTCACAGTTGTCTCTCTGGGGCCTCACAGTTGTCTCTCTGGGGCCTCACAGTTGTCTCTCCTCTCACAGTAAAGTCCAGAACACTCGTCTCTTCCTCGCCTCCTTCGCTGCCGTCCTGGGGCCCCTGAGTTTTGGCTTCGTGTTGGGCTACAGTTCTCCCGCCATCCCAGACCTGATGTCCAGCACTGACCCCAAACTCCGGCTGGACGCACAGCAGGCCTCATGGTTTGGGGTGAGCAAACACACACATGAGACACACACACTCACACACACACACATGAGACACACACACTCACACACACATGAGACACACACACACATACACACACACACATGAGACACACACACTCACACACACATGAGACACACACACACATGAGACACACACACACATACACACACACACACACACACACATGAGACACACACACACACACACACACATGAGACACACACACACACACACACACAGACACACACACACACACACACACACACACATTTAAGTCACGTTGTTGAAAGTCATTTAATGTTTAAACTAAGTTTATTTCTTTGGCTCAGATAAAACTAAGATTAAAGTCACAAAGTCAAAAACTTTAATGTGTTTTTTATGATCGTTACTTTTGTATAAACCAAATACTTTTATGTCTCACTCCCACACGACTGATGTCAGGCCAGAGCCACACAATAATCTCACTCTGTCTCACCCTCTGTCTCACTCTCGCCCTCTGTCTCACTCTGTCTCACCCTTTGTCTCACCCTCTGTCTCACTCTGTGTCTCACCCTCTGTCTCACTCTGTGTCTCACCCTCTGTCTCACCCTCTGTCTCACTCTGTGTCTCAACCTCTGTCTCACCCTCTCTCGCCCTCTGTATCACTCTCTCACCCTCTGTCTCACCCTCTGTCTCTGTCTCTCGGTCTCACTCTGTCTCACTCTCTGTCTCTCTGTCTCACCCTCTGTCTCACTCTCTGTCTCACCCTCTGTCTCACCCTCTGTCTCACTCTCTGTCTCACTCTCACCCTCTGTCTCACCCTCTCTCACCCTCTGTCTCACGCTCTGTCTCTCTGTCTCACTCTCTCTCACCCTCTGTCTCACTCTGTCTCACCCTCTGTCTCTCTCTCTCTCTCACCCTCTGTCTCACTCTCTGTCTCTCTGTCTCACTCTCACCCTCTGTCTCTCTCTCCCCCTCTGTCTCTCTCTCCCCCTCTGTCTCACTCTCACCCTCTGTCTCACTCTCACCCCTCTGTCTCTCTCTCACCCTCTGTCTCACTCTGTCTCACTCTGTCTCACCCTCTGTCTCTCTCTCTCTCTCACCCTCTGTCTCACTCTCTGTCTCTCTGTCTCACTCTCACCCTCTGTCTCTCTCTCCCCCTCTGTCTCACTCTCACCCTCTGTCTCACTCTCACCCTCTGTCTCTCTCTCACCCTCTGTCTCTCTCTCCCCCTCTGTCTCACTCTCCCCCTCTGTCTCTCTCTCCCCCTCTGTCTCTCTCTCACCCTCTGTCTCACTCTCCCCCTCTGTCTCTCTCTCCCCCTCTGTCTCACTCTCACCCTCTGTCTCACTCTCCCCCTCTGTCTCTCTCTCCCCCTCTGTCTCACTCTCACCCTCTGTCTCTCTCTCCCCCTCTGTCTCTCTCTCCCCCTCTGTCTCACTCTCCCCCTCTGTCTCTCTCTCCCCCTCTGTCTCACTCTCACCCTCTGTCTCACTCTCCCCCTCTGTCTCTCTCTCCCCCTCTGTCTCTCTCTCACCCTCTGTCTCACTCTCCCCCTCTGTCTCTCTCTCCCCCTCTGTCTCACTCTCACCCTCTGTCTCACTCTCCCCCTCTGTCTCTCTCTCCCCCTCTGTCTCACTCTCCCCCTCTGTCTCTCTCTCCCCCTCTGTCTCACTCTCACCCTCTGTCTCACTCTCCCCCTCTGTCTCTCTCTCCCCCTCTGTCTCACTCTCTCCCCTCAGTCGGTGGTGACCCTGGGGGCGGCGGCTGGAGGCCTGCTCGGTGGTTGGATGGTTCAGAGGTTTGGGAGGAAACTGTCTCTGATGATGTCGTCGGTGCCGTTCGTTTGTGGCTTCACCGTCATCGTGGCCGCTCAGAACGTGTGGATGCTTTACGCCGGGCGAGTGCTGACCGGCCTCGCCAGCGGAGTCACGTCGCTCGCCGTGCCCGTGCGTCCTCACACACTACACGCACACACTACACACATACGCTACACGCACACACTACACACACACGCTACACGCACACACTACACACACACGCTACACGCACACACTACACACACACGCTACACGCACACACTACACACATACGCTACACGCACACACTACACACACACGCTACACGCACACACTACACACACACGCTACACGCACACACTACACACACACGCTACACGCACACGCTACACACATACGCTACACGCACACGCTACACACACACGCTACACGCACACGCTACACACACACGCTACACGCACACGCTACACACACACGCTACACGCACACACTACACACACACGCTACACGCACACACTACACACACACGCTACACGCACACACTACACACACACACTACATGCACACGCTACATGCACATGCTACACAAAACACACACGATACACGCACACGCTACACACACACGCTACACGCACACACTACACACACACGCTACACGCACACACTACACACACACACTACATGCACACGCTACATGCACATGCTACACAAAACACACACGATACACGCACACGCTACACACACACGATACACGCACACGCTACACACACACGCTACACGCACACACTACACACACACGCTACACGCACACACTACACACACACACTACATGCACACGCTACATGCACATGCTACACAAAACACACACGATACACGCACACGCTACACACACACGCTACACGCACACACTACACACACACACTACATGCACACGCTACATGCACATGCTACATGCACACACTACACACACACACTACATGCACACGCTACATGCACATGCTACATGCACATGCTACACGCTACACACACGATACACACACATGATACACGCTACATGCACATGCTACACACACACGCTACACGCACACGCTACACACACACACTACACGCACACACTACATGCGCACAGCTGCACGCTCCCTCTTCCACAGCTGGACAATGCCCTGCATCTGTTCCTCTTCATTTCTCCGCCCCGGACCATCAGCTCCCCACTTCGCCTGTACTCACCCATCCCCCCAGCACACAGTCCCCCTGCCAACCACTGACTGTCACAGCAGCACAGGTGAGGAGTGAGCTGAAGAGGATTAAAGTGAGGAAGGAGCAGGACCTGAGGCATCAGCCCCAGGCTCCTTAAGTCCTGCAGATGAACTGTGTGGAGTTATGGAGCATGTCTTCAACATGAGCCTGAAGCTGAGGCTGGTACCACAGGTCTGAAGACCTCCTGTCTGGTACCACAGGTCTGAAGACTTCCTGTCTGGTACCACAGGTCTGAAGACCTCCTGTCTGGTACCACAGGTCTGAAGACCTCCTGTCTGGTACCACAGGTCTGAAGACCTCCTGTCTGGTACCTGTGCCTAAGACACAGCGCCCCAAAGACTTCAACAGCTTCAGGCCGGTGTCTCTCACGTCCTGATGAAGACACTGGAGCTGGTCCTGGACCACCTCCGCTCCACCGTGAGCTCAGCCATGGACCCGCTGCAGTTTGCATATCGGTCTGGCATCGGAGTGGAGGACGCCGTCATCTCCTGCTGCACCGCTCTCTCTCTCACCTGGAAAAGCCTGGCAGCTCTGTGAGGATTCTGTTCTTCGATCTTTCCAGCGCCTTCAACACCATCAGCTCCTGAGGGACAAGCTGGAGACGGCTCCTGAGGGACAAGCTGGAGACGGCTGGTGTGGAGTATGACCTGGCAGAGTGGATCCTGGACGACCTCACAGACCGACCCCAGTTTGTGAGAGCCCGGAACTGTGTGTCTGACACTCGGACCTGCAGTGTGGGGACCTGCAGTGTGGGGACCTGCAGTGTGGGGACCTGCAGTGTGGGGACCTGCAGTGTGGGGACCTGCAGTGTGGGGACCTGCAGTATGGGGACCTGCAGTGTGGGGGCCCCAGGGCACTGTCCTCGCGCCCTCTCTTCACCCTTTACACTGCAGACTTCAGACATGACACGGACAGCTGTGTCCTGCAGAAGTTCTCTGACGACTCTCATCATCATCGGACTCATCACGGAGGACGATGACGCGGAGGACAGAGGACTGGCGCAGGACTTTGTGGACTGGTGTCAGCGGAACCACCTCCTCATCAACGCGAGGAAGACCAAGGAGATGGTGGTGGTTTTCCGCAGACGCCACCCCACTGCCCCCTCACCAGTGAACATCCAGGGACGGGACATTGAGAGAGTGACTCATACAAGGACCTGGTGTTCATCTGAACCACAAACTGGACTCATAACACAGACTGTACAGGAAGAGCCAGAGTCGGCTCTACCTCCTGAGAAGACTCAGGTCTTTTGGAGTGACAGGGCCACTCCTGACAGGGCCGCTCCTGACAGGGCCGCTCCTGACAAGGCCACTCCTGAAGACCTTCTCCTCCTCTGTGGTGCATCAGCTCCTGTAGGTGTGGCCTGCTGGAGCAGCAGCATCACAGAGAGGGAGAGGAAGAAGCTGGACAGAGTCATCAAGAAGTCCAGCTCCGTCCTGGGCTGTCCTCTGGACTCGGGGCAGGAGGTGGGGGACAGGAGGGTCCTGGCTAGATTCACATCCATGCTGGACCATGAGTCTCACCCCCTGCAGGACACTCTGTCCCCTGCAGGACACTCTGTCCCCTGCAGGACACTCTGTCCCCTGCAGGACACTCTGTCCGCTCTGGAGAGCAGCTTCAGTGAGAGACTGATCCACCCTCTGTGGGAGGTAAAGGTTCCGTAGGTCTTTCCTTCCTGCTGCTGTCAGACTTTATAACAAACACTGTTGGTCCTGAACACTCACAATACTGACCTAAGCATGTGCAATACTGAGCTAACCATGTGCAATACTGACCTAACCATGTGCAATTCTGTCATATGTGCAATTACTGTTGGAATTCATGTGCAATCTATGTGCTGTCGTGATCACATGCAATGGTATTTATGTATTTATTTATTTATTTGTCTATGGGAGTTTTTATTTATTTATAGTAGATCTTCTACTGAAAGTGTTTTTCAGACTTCCTATAAGTGATCTGTTCTTCTGGATCTACCTGCGTTGCAACAATAACATTTCCCCATGTGGGACAATAAAGGATGATCTTATCTTATCTTATCTTACATGCACATGCTACACACACAGTGAACGCTCTGGTGTGTTTCAGCTGTACATCTCGGAGACGGCTCATGAGCGAGTGCGAGGGCTCCTGGGCTCCTGCGTCCAGCTCATGGTGGTGCTCGGCATCATGGGAGTTTACCTGGCAGGTCAGACTCAACCTGTTCTAATGTTCTAATGTTCCGCAGTGCAGCTTTAACCCTGTTCTACAGCTGTTCTGCTTCACAAACATCCTGGAGTTTGGGCTCCTCGGGGTTTCTAAAGCGTCTCACACACGGTCTAAGTCTGTGTGAGATTTCTCCCAAACTCGACTCCAGATGTTTGTCGTCTTCTCTCGACACGATCACGTCTGTGGATCTGAACAAGGGCTTCACTGTAGCGATCACAGACACCTGACCTCTGACCCCTGACCCCTGACCTCTGACCCCTGACCTCTGACAGTTTACCTGAGGATTCTGACCGAACCAGAGGCAGATTTCAGGTGAAATCTCAGTGTTTCTTTGTGGTCAGTTTTATGAAGCTGGACTTTAGAGACCGACCTGACCCTGGTGATGCAGAGATGACCTTTGACCTCCTGGTGATGCCGAGATGACCTTTGACCTCCTGGTGATGCCGAGATGACCTTTGACCGGAGCAAACGCAGGCTCATGTGTCTGTGCAGCGCGTGTGTTCAGGCTCATGTGAAACGAATGTTCAGTGTCGCACAAAACGTGAACATGAAGCAGAAATATCTGTTATTTAGTTTATTTAGTTTATTTAGTTTATTTAGTTTATTTAGTTTATTTAGTTTATTTAGTTTATTTAGTTTATTTCTTGTATGTGACACTTTTACTTCTGTTCGTTCAGGTTCATAATCTGAACGTCTCGTGTTTCGTAGAAAATACAGAAAACGAAGCATAAAATCTGCTGCAGTATTTTTAGACTCCAAGCCTCAGTTTGTGCCTGAACACGGCCTGAACACGGCCTGAACACGGCCTGAACACGGCCTGAACACGGCCTGGACACGGCCTGAACACGGCCTGAACACGGCCTGAACACGGCCTGAACACGGCCTGGACACGGCCTGAACACGGCCTGAACACGGCCTGAACACGGCCTAGACACGGCCTAGACACGGCCTAGACACGGCCTGGACACGGCCTGAACACGGCCTGGACACGGCCTGAACACGGCCTGAACACGGCCTGGACACGGCCTAGACACGGCCTGGACACGGCCTGAACACGGCCTGAACACGGCCTGGACACGGCCTGGACACGGCCTGGACACGGCCTGAACACACTGAACACGGACTGAACACGGCCTGAACACGGCCTGAACACGGCCTAGACACGGCCTGGACACGGCCTGAACACGGCCTGAACACGGCCTGAACACGGCCTGAACACGGCCTGAACACGGCCTGGACACGGCCTGAACACGGCCTGAACACAGCCTAGACACGGCCTGAACACGGCCTGGACACGGCCTGAACACGGCCTGGACACGGCCTGAACACGGCCTGGACACGGCCTGAACACACTGAACACGGCCTGAACACGGCCTGAACACGGCCTGAACACGGCCTGAACACGGCCTGGACACGGCCTGGACACGGCCTGAACACACTGAACACGGCCTAGACACGGCCTGAACACGGCCTGAACACGGCCTGAACACGGCCTGGACACGGCCTGAACACGGCCTGAACACGGCCTGAACACGGCCTGAACACGGCCTGGACACGGCCTGAACACGGCCTGAACACGGCCTGAACACGGCCTAGACACGGCCTAGACACGGCCTGAACACGGCCTGGACACGGCCTAGACACGGCCTGGACACGGCCTGAACACGGCCTGAACACGGCCTGGACACGGCCTGGACACGGCCTGGACACGGCCTGAACACACTGAACACGGACTGAACACGGCCTGAACACGGCCTGAACACGGCCTAGACACGGCCTGGACACGGCCTGAACACGGCCTGAACACGGCCTGAACACGGCCTGGACACGGCCTGGACACGGACTGAACACGGACTGAACACGGCCTGAACACGGCCTGAACACGGCCTGAACACGGCCTGGACACGGCCTGAACACGGCCTGAACACAGCCTAGACACGGCCTGAACACGGCCTGGACACGGCCTGAACACGGCCTGGACACGGCCTGAACACGGCCTGGACACGGCCTGAACACACTGAACACGGCCTGAACACGGCCTGAACACGGCCTGAACACGGCCTGGACACGGCCTGGACACGGCCTGAACACACTGAACACGGCCTAGACACGGCCTGAACACGGCCTGAACACGGCCTGGACACGGCCTGAAATCGGCCTGAACACGGCCTGAACACGGCCTGAACACGGCCTGAACACGGCCTAGACACGGCCTGAACACGGCCTGGACACGGCCTGAACACGGCCTAGACACGGCCTGAACACGGCCTGGACACGGCCTGAACACGGCCTGAACACGGCCTGGACACGGCCTGAACACGGCCTGAACACGGCCTGGACACGGCCTGAACACGGCCTGAACACGGCCTGAACACGGCCTAGACACGGCCTGAACACGGCCTAGACACGGCCTGAACACGGCCTAGACACGGCCTGAACACGGCCTGGACACGGCCTGAACACGGCCTGAACACGGCCTGGACACGGCCTGGACACGGCCTGAACACACTGAACACGGCCTGAACACGGCCTGAACACGGCCTGGACACGGCCTGGACACGGCCTGAACACGGCCTGAACACAGCCTAGACACGGCCTGAACACGGCCTGGACACGGCCTGAACACGGCCTGGACACGGCCTGAACACGGCCTGGACACGGCCTGAACACGGCCTGGACACGGCCTGAACACACTGAACACGGCCTGAACACACTGAACACGGCCTGAACACGGCCTGAACACGGCCTGAACACGGCCTGAACACGGCCTGAACACGGCCTGAACACACTAAACACGGCCTGAACACGGCCTGAACACACTGAACACGGCCTAGACACGGACTGAACACGGCCTGAACACACTGAACACGGACTGAACACTGCCTGGACACGGCCTGAACACGGCCTGAACACGGCCTGAACACGGCCTGGACACGGCCTGAACACGGCCTGAACACGGCCTGAACACGGCCTGAACACGGCCTGAACACGGCCTGGACACGGCCTAGACACGGCCTGAACACGGCCTGAACACGGCCTGGACACGGCCTGAAATCGGCCTGAACACGGCCTGAACACGGCCTGAACACGGCCTGAACACGGCCTAGACACGGCCTGAACACGGCCTGAACACGGCCTGAACACGGCCTAGACACGGCCTGAACACGGCCTGGACACGGCCTGAACACGGCCTGAACACGGCCTGGACACGGCCTGAACACGGCCTGAACACGGCCTGGACACGGCCTGAACACACTGAACACGGACTGAACACGGCCTGAACACGGCCTGAACACGGCCTAGACACGGCCTGAACACGGCCTGAACACGGCCTGAACACGGCCTGGACACGGCCTGAACACACTGAACACGGACTGAACACGGCCTGAACACGGCCTGAACACGGCCTGAACACGGCCTGGACACGGCCTGAACACGGCCTGAACACAGCCTAGACACGGCCTGAACACGGCCTGGACACGGCCTGAACACGGCCTGGACACGGCCTGAACACGGCCTGGACACGGCCTGAACACACTGAACACGGCCTGAACACGGCCTGAACACGGCCTGAACACACTGAACACGGCCTGAACACGGCCTGAACACGGCCTGAACACGGCCTGGACACGGCCTGGACACGGCCTGAACACACTGAACACGGCCTAGACACGGCCTGAACACGGCCTGAACACGGCCTGAAATCGGCCTGAAATCGGCCTGAACACGGCCTGAACACGGCCTGAACACGGCCTGAACACGGCCTAGACACGGCCTGAACACGGCCTGGACACGGCCTGAACACGGCCTAGACACGGCCTGAACACGGCCTGGACACGGCCTGAACACGGCCTGAACACGGCCTGGACACGGCCTGAACACGGCCTGAACACGGCCTGGACACGGCCTGAACACGGCCTGAACACGGCCTGAACACGGCCTAGACACGGCCTGAACACGGCCTAGACACGGCCTGAACACGGCCTAGACACGGCCTGAACACGGCCTAGACACGGCCTGAACACGGCCTGGACACGGCCTGAACACGGCCTGAACACGGCCTGGACACGGCCTGGACACGGCCTGAACACACTGAACACGGCCTGAACACGGCCTGAACACGGCCTGGACACGGCCTGGACACGGCCTGAACACGGCCTGAACACAGCCTAGACACGGCCTGAACACGGCCTGGACACGGCCTGAACACGGCCTGGACACGGCCTGAACACGGCCTGGACACGGCCTGAACACACTGAACACGGCCTGAACACACTGAACACGGCCTGAACACACTGAACACGGCCTGAACACGGCCTGAACACGGCCTGAACACGGCCTGAACACACTAAACACGGCCTGAACACGGCCTGAACACGGCCTGAACACACTGAACACGGCCTAGACACGGACTGAACACGGCCTGAACACACTGAACACGGACTGAACACGGACTGAACACTGCCTGAACACGGCCTGAACACGGCCTGAACACGGCCTGGACACGGCCTGGACACGGCCTGAACACGGCCTGAACACGGCCTGAACACGGCCTGAACACGGCCTGGACACGGCCTAGACACGGCCTGAACACGGCCTGAACACGGCCTGGACACGGCCTGAAATCGGCCTGAACACGGCCTGAACACGGCCTGAACACGGCCTAGACACGGCCTGAACACGGCCTGAACACGGCCTGAACACGGCCTAGACACGGCCTGAACACGGCCTGGACACGGCCTGGACACGGCCTGAACACGGCCTGGACACGGCCTGAACACGGCCTGAACACGGCCTGGACACGGCCTGAACACGGCCTGAACACGGCCTGGACACGGCCTGAACACGGCCTGAACACGGCCTGAACACGGCCTAGACACGGCCTGAACACGGCCTAGACACGGCCTGAACACGGCCTAGACACGGCCTGAACACGGCCTAGACACGGCCTGAACACGGCCTGGACACGGCCTGAACACGGCCTGGACACGGCCTGAACACGGCCTGGACACGGCCTGGACACGGCCTGAACACACTGAACACGGACTGAACACGGCCTGAACACGGCCTGAACACGGCCTGGACACGGCCTGGACACGGCCTGGACACGGCCTGAACACGGCCTGGACACGGCCTGGACACGGCCTGAACACGGCCTGGACACGGCCTGGACACGGCCTGGACACGGCCTGAACACGGCCTGGACACGGCCTGAACACACTGAACACGGCCTGAACACGGCCTGAACACGGCCTGAACACGGCCTGAACACGGCCTGAACACGGCCTGAACACGGCCTGAACACACTGAACACGGCCTAGACACGGCCTGAACACGGCCTGAACACGGCCTGGACACGGCCTGAAATCGGCCTGAACACGGCCTGAACACGGCCTGGACACGGCCTGAACACGGCCTGAACACGGCCTGGACACGGCCTAGACACGGCCTGAACACGGCCTGGACACGGCCTGAACACGGCCTGAACACGGCCTGAACACGGCCTGAACACGGCCTGGACACGGCCTGAACACGGCCTGAACACGGCCTGGACACGGCCTAGACACGGCCTGAACACGGCCTAGACACGGCCTGAACACGGCCTGGACACGGCCTGAACACGGCCTGGACACGGCCTGAACACGGCCTGGACACGGCCTGGACACGGCCTGGACACGGCCTGAACACACTGAACACGGACTGAACACGGCCTGGACACGGCCTGAACACGGCCTGAACACGGCCTGGACACGGCCTGGACACGGCCTGAACACGGCCTGAACACGGCCTAGACACGGCCTGAACACGGCCTGGACACGGCCTGGACACGGCCTGAACACGGCCTGGACACGGCCTGAACACGGCCTGGACACGGCCTGAACACACTGAACACGGCCTGAACACACTGAACACGGCCTGAACACACTGAACACGGCCTGAACACGGCCTGAACACGGCCTGAACACACTAAACACGGCCTGAACACGGCCTGAACACACTGAACACGGCCTGAACACACTGAACACGGCCTGAACACGGCCTGAACACACTGAACACATCCTGAACACACTGAACATGTCCTGAACACACTGAACACGGCCTGAACACACTGAACACGGCCTGAACACTGCCTGAACACGGCCTGAACACGGACTGGACACGGCCTGGACACGGGCTGAACACTGCCTGAACACTGCCTGAACACGGCCTGAACACGGCCTGAACATGGCCTGAACACGGACTGGACACGGCCTGGACACGGCCTGGACACGGCCTGAACACTGCCTGAACACGGCCTGAACACTGCCTGAACACGGCCTGAACACGGCCTGGACACACTGAACACGGCCTGAAAACACTGAACACGGACTGAACACAGACTGAACACAGCCTGAACACGGCCTGAACACGGCCTGAACACTGCCTGGACACGGCCTGAACGCGGACTGAACACGGACTGAACACGGCCTGAACACGGACTGAACACGGTCTGGACTGGACACGGCCTGAACACGGACTGGACTGGACACGGCCTGAACACGGACTGAACACGGCCTGAACACGGCCTGAACACGGACTGGACTGGACACGGACTGAACACTGCCTGAACACTGCCTGAACACGGACTGAACACGGCCTGGACACACTGAACACGGACTGAACACGGCCTGGACACGGACTGAACACGGCCTGGACACGGACTGAACACGGCCTGGACACGGCCTGGACACGGCCTGGACACGGCCTGAACACGGCCTGAACACACTGAACACGGACTGAACACGGCCTGGACACGGCCTGAACACGGCCTGGACACGGCCTGAACACACTGAACACGGACTGAACACGGCCTGGACACGGCCTGGACACGGCCTGGACACGGCCTGGACACGGCCTGAACACACTGAACACGGACTGAACACACTGAACACGGCCTGAACACACTGAACACGACCTGAACACGGCCTGAACACGGCCTGCACACGGCCTGAACACACTGAACACGGCCTGAACACACTGAACACGGCCTGAACACGGCCTGAACACACTGAACACGGCCTGAACACACTGAACACGGCCTGAACACGGCCTGAACACAGCCTGAACACAGCCTGAACACACTGAACACGGCCTGAACACACTGAACACGACCTGAACACACTGAACACGGCCTGAACACACTGAACACGGCCTGAACACACTGAACACGGACTGAACACGGACTGAACACGGCCTGGACACGGACTGAACACGGCCTGGACACGGACTGAACACACTGAACACTGCCTGAACACGGCCTGAACACGGCCTGAACACGGCCTGAACACGGCCTGGACACGGCCTGGACACGGACTGAACACGGCCTGAACACGGCCTGGACACACTGAACACGGCCTGAAAACACTGAACCACGGACTGAACACAGCCTGAACACAGACTGAACACGGCCTGGACACAGACTGAACACGGCCTGAACACGGCCTGAACACGGCCTGAACACGGCCTGAACACGGACTGAACACGGACTGAACACTGCCTGGACACGGACTGAACACTGCCTGGACACGGCCTGAACGCGGACTGAACACGGACTGAACACGGCCTGAACACGGACTGAACACGGCCTGAACACGGCCTGAACACGGACTGGACTGGACACGGACTGAACACTGCCTGAACACTGCCTGAACACTGCCTGAACACGGCCTGGACACACTGAACACGGCCTGAACACACTGAACACGGACTGGACACAGACTGAACACGGCCTGGACACGGACTGAACACGGCCTGAACACGGACTGAACACGGACTGAACACGGACTGGACACGGACTGAACACGGCCTGGACACGGACTGAACACGGACTGAACACGGACTGAACACGGCCTGGACACGGCCTGAACACACTGAACACGGCCTAGACACGGCCTGAACACGGCCTGAACACACTGAACACGGACTGAACACACTGAACACGGCCTGAACACACTGAACACGGCCTGAACACACTGAACACGGCCTGAACACACTGAACACGACCTGAACACGGCCTGAACACGGCCTGAACACACTGAACACGGCCTGAACACACTGAACACGGCCTGAACACGGCCTGAACACACTGAACACGGCCTGAACACACTGAACACGGCCTGAACACGGCCTGAACACAGCCTGAACACAGCCTGAACACACTGAACACGGCCTGAACACACTGAACACGACCTGAACACACTGAACACGGCCTGAACACACTGAACACGGCCTGAACACGGCCTGGACACGGACTGAACACGGCCTGGACACGGCCTGAACACACTGAACACTGCCTGAACACTGCCTGAACACGGCCTGAACACGGCCTGAACACGGCCTGAACACGGCCTGGACACGGCCTGGACACGGACTGAACACGGCCTGAACACGGCCTGGACACACTGAACACGGCCTGAAAACACTGAACCACGGACTGAACACGGCCTGGACACAGACTGAACACGGCCTGAACACGGCCTGAACACGGCCTGAACACGGCCTGAACACGGACTGAACACGGACTGAACACTGCCTGGACACGGACTGAACACTGCCTGGACACGGCCTGAACGCGGACTGAACACGGACTGAACACGGCCTGAACACGGACTGAACACGGCCTGAACACGGCCTGAACACGGACTGGACTGGACACGGACTGAACACTGCCTGAACACTGCCTGAACACTGCCTGAACACACTGAACACGGACTGGACACGGACTGAACACGGCCTGGACACGGACTGAACACGGCCTGAACACGGACTGAACACGGACTGGACACGGACTGAACACGGCCTGGACACGGACTGAACACGGACTGAACACGGACTGAACACGGACTGAACACGGCCTGGACACACTGAACACGGCCTGAACACACTGAACACGGACTGAACACGGCCTGGACACGGACTGAACACTGCCTGAACACGGCCTGAACACGGCCTGTACACGGACTGAACACGGCCTGGACACGGCCTGAACACGGACTGAACACGGCCTGAACACGGACTGGACTGGACACGGCCTGGACACGGACTGAACACGGCCTGAACACACTGAACACGGACTGAACACTGCCTGGACACGGCCTGAACACGGCCTGGACACGGACTGGACACGGCCTGGACACGGCCTGAACACGGACTGAACATGGCCTGAACACAGACTGAGCACGGACTGGACTGGACACGGACTGGACACGGACTGAACACGGACTGAACACGGCCTGGACACACTGAACACGGCCTGAACACACTGAACACGGACTGGACACGGCCTGGACACGGACTGAACACTGCCTGAACACTGCCTGAACACGGCCTGAACACGGCCTGGACACGGCCTGGACACGGACTGAACACGGACTGAACACGGACTGAACACGGACTGAACACGGCCTGAACACACTGAACACGGACTGAACACGGCCTGGACACGGACTGAACACTGCCTGAACACTGCCTGAACACGGCCTGAACACGGCCTGAACACGGCCTGGACACGGCCTGGACACGGACTGAACACGGACTGAACACGGACTGAACACGGACTGAACACGGACTGAACACAGCTTCTTCTGCTGGACGAGTGTTAATGAGCGTGTGGTTTATAATGAACACATTTCCACAGTGAGGTCAGGTTTGTGCACTTTAGATTTGAGCTTTATTTTAATTTAATAAAGTTCTTTTTTACTTTAGTTTATTCATATTATTTTCTCTCACATATCGTACTAAATGAACCGTTTGTGTTCAGGATCGTGGTTCTGGTTCCTCATGTTCTGGTGGTTCTGGTTCCAGGTCTGGTTCCTCATGTTCTGGTGGTTCTGGTTCCAGGTCTGGTTCTGGTTCCTCATGTTCTGGTGGTTCTGGTTCCTCATGTTCTGGTGATTCTGGTTCCTCATGTTCTGGTGGTTCTGGTTCCAGGTCTGGTTCTGTTTCCTCATGTTCTGGTGGTTCTGGTTCCTCATGTTCTGGTGGTTCCGGTTCCTCATGTTCTGGTGGTTCTGGTTCCAGGTCTGGTTCTGGTTCCTCATGTTCTGGTGGTTCTGGTTCCAGGTCTGGTTCTGGTTCCTCATGTTCTGGTGGTTCTGGTTCCTCATGTTCTGGTGGTTCTGGTTCCAGGTCTGGTTCTGGTTCCTCATGTTCTGGTGGTTCTGGTTCCTCATGTTCTGGTGGTTCCGGTTCCTCATGTTCTGGTGGTTCTGGTTCCAGGTCTGGTTCTGGTTCCTCATGTTCTGGTGGTTCTGGTTCCTCATGTTCTGGTGGTTCTGGTTCCAGGTCTGGTTTTGGTTCCTCATATTCTGGTGGTTCTGGTTCCTCATGTTCTGGTGATTCTGGTTCCTCATGTTCTGGTGGTTCTGGTTCCAGGTCTGGTTCTGGTTCCTCATGTTCTGGTGGTTCTGGTTCCTCATGTTCTGGTGGTTCTGGTTCCAGGTCTGGTTCCTCATGTTCTGGTGGTTCTGGTTCCTCATTTTCTGGTGGTTCTGGTTCCAGGTCTGGTTCTGGTTCCTCATGTTCTGGTGATTCTGGTTCCTCATGTTCTGGTGGTTCTGGTTCCAGGTTTGGTTCTGGTTCCTCATGTTCTGGTGGTTCTGGTTCCAGGTCTGGTTCTGGTTCCTCATGTTCTGGTGGTTCTGGTTCCAGGTCTGGTTCCTCATGTTCTGGTGGTTCTGGTTCCTCATGTTCTGGTGGTTCTGGTTCCTCATGTTCTGGTGGTTCTGGTTCCAGGTCTGGTTCCTCAAGTTCTGGTGGTTCTGGTTCCTCATGTTCTGGTGGTTCTGGTTCCTCATGTTCTGGTGGTTCTGGTTCCAGGTCTGGTTCTGGTTCCTCATGTTCTGGTGGTTCTGGTTCCAGGTCTGGTTCTGGTTCCTCATGTTCTGGTGGTTCTGGTTCCTCATGTTCTGGTGGTTCTGGTTCCAGGTCTGGTTCCTCATGTTCTGGTGGTTCTGGTTCCTCATTTTCTGGTGGTTCTGGTTCCAGGTCTGGTTCTGGTTCCTCATGTTCTGGTGATTCTGGTTCCTCATGTTCTGGTGGTTCTGGTTCCAGGTCTGGTTCTGGTTCCTCATGTTCTGGTGGTTCTGGTTCCAGGTCTGGTTCTGGTTCCTCATGTTCTGGTGGTTCTGGTTCCTCATGTTCTGGTGGTTCTGGTTCCAGGTCTGGTTCCTCATGTTCTGGTGGTTCTGGTTCCTCATTTTCTGGTGGTTCTGGTTCCAGGTCTGGTTCTGGTTCCTCATGTTCTGGTGATTCTGGTTCCTCATGTTCTGGTGGTTCTGGTTCCAGGTCTGGTTCTGGTTCCTCATGTTCTGGTGGTTCTGGTTCCAGGTCTGGTTCTGGTTCCTCATGTTCTGGTGGTTCTGGTTCCAGGTCTGGTTCTGGTTCCTCATGTTCTGGTGGTTCTGGTTCCTCATGTTCTGGTGGTTCTGGTTCCAGGTCTGGTTCTGGTTCCTCATGTTCTGGTGGTTCTGGTTCCAGGTCTGGTTCTGGTTCCTCATGTTCTGGTGATTCTGGTTCCTCATGTTCTGGTGGTTCTGGTTCCAGGTCTGGTTCTGGTTCCTCATGTTCTGGTGGTTCTGGTTCCAGGTCTGGTTCTGGTTCCTCATGTTCTGGTGGTTCTGGTTCCTCATGTTCTGGTGATTCTGGTTCCAGGTCTGGTTCTGGTTCCTCATGTTCTGGTGGTTCTGGTTCCTCATGTTCTGGTGGTTCTGGTTCCAGGTCTGGTTTTGGTTCCTCATATTCTGGTGGTTCTGGTTCCTCATGTTCTGGTGATTCTGGTTCCTCATGTTCTGGTGGTTCTGGTTCCAGGTCTGGTTCTGGTTCCTCATGTTCTGGTGGTTCTGGTTCCAGGTCTGGTTCTGGTTCCTCATGTTCTGGTGGTTCTGGTTCCTCATGTTCTGGTGGTTCTGGTTCCAGGTCTGGTTCCTCATGTTCTGGTGGTTCTGGTTCCTCATTTTCTGGTGGTTCTGGTTCCAGGTCTGGTTCTGGTTCCTCATGTTCTGGTGATTCTGGTTCCTCATGTTCTGGTGGTTCTGGTTCCAGGTTTGGTTCTGGTTCCTCATGTTCTGGTGGTTCTGGTTCCAGGTCTGGTTCTGGTTCCTCATGTTCTGGTGGTTCTGGTTCCAGGTCTGGTTCCTCATGTTCTGGTGGTTCTGGTTCCTCATGTTCTGGTGGTTCTGGTTCCAGGTCTGGTTCCTCATGTTCTGGTGGTTCTGGTTCCTCATGTTCTGGTGGTTCTGGTTCCTCATGTTCTGGTGGTTCTGGTTCCAGGTCTGGTTCTGGTTCCTCATGTTCTGGTGGTTCTGGTTCCAGGTCTGGTTCTGGTTCCTCATGTTCTGGTGGTTCTGGTTCCTCATGTTCTGGTGGTTCTGGTTCCAGGTCTGGTTCCTCATGTTCTGGTGGTTCTGGTTCCTCATTTTCTGGTGGTTCTGGTTCCAGGTCTGGTTCTGGTTCCTCATGTTCTGGTGATTCTGGTTCCTCATGTTCTGGTGGTTCTGGTTCCAGGTCTGGTTCTGGTTCCTCATGTTCTGGTGGTTCTGGTTCCAGGTCTGGTTCTGGTTCCTCATGTTCTGGTGGTTCTGGTTCCAGGTCTGGTTCTGGTTCCTCATGTTCTGGTGGTTCTGGTTCCTCATGTTCTGGTGGTTCTGGTTCCAGGTCTGGTTCTGGTTCCTCATGTTCTGGTGGTTCTGGTTCCAGGTCTGGTTCCTCATGTTCAGGTGGTTCTGGTTCCTCATGTTCTGGTGGTTCTGGTTCCAGGTCTGGTTCCTCATGTTCTGGTGGTTCTGGTTCCTCATGTTCTGGTGGTTCTGGTTCCAGGTCTGGTTCCTCATGTTCTGGTGGTTCTGGTTCCTCATGTTCTGGTGGTTCTGGTTCCAGGTCTGGTTCCTCATGTTCTGGTGGTTCTGGTTCCAGGTCTGGTTCCTCATGTTCTGGTGGTTCTGGTTCCTCATGTTCTGGTGGTTCTGGTTCCAGGTCTGGTTCCTCATGTTCTGGTGGTTCTGGTTCCAGGTCTGGTTCCTCATGTTCTGGTGGTTCTGGTTCCTCATGTTCTGGTGGTTCTGGTTCCAGGTCTGGTTCCTCATGTTCTGGTGGTTCTGGTTCCAGGTCTGGTTCCTCATGTTCTGGTGGTTCTGGTTCCAGGTCTGGTTCTGGTTCCTCATGTTCTGGTGGTTCTGGTTCCAGGTCTGGTTCTGGTTCCTCATGTTCTGGTGGTTCTGGTTCCAGGTCTGGTTCTGGTTCCTCATGTTCTGGTGGTTCTGGTTCCTCATGTTCTGGTGGTTCTGGTTCCAGGTCTGGTTCTGGTTCCTCATGTTCTGGTGGTTCTGGTTCCAGGTCTGGTTCTGGTTCCTCATGTTCTGGTGATTCTGGTTCCTCATGTTCTGGTGGTTCTGGTTCCAGGTCTGGTTCTGGTTCCTCATGTTCTGGTGGTTCTGGTTCCAGGTCTGGTTCTGGTTCCTCATGTTCTGGTGGTTCTGGTTCCTCATGTTCTGGTGATTCTGGTTCCAGGTCTGGTTCTGGTTCCTCATGTTCTGGTGGTTCTGGTTCCTCATGTTCTGGTGGTTCTGGTTCCAGGTCTGGTTTTGGTTCCTCATATTCTGGTGGTTCTGGTTCCTCATGTTCTGGTGATTCTGGTTCCTCATGTTCTGGTGGTTCTGGTTCCAGGTCTGGTTCTGGTTCCTCATGTTCTGGTGGTTCTGGTTCCAGGTCTGGTTCTGGTTCCTCATGTTCTGGTGGTTCTGGTTCCTCATGTTCTGGTGGTTCTGGTTCCAGGTCTGGTTCCTCATGTTCTGGTGGTTCTGGTTCCTCATTTTCTGGTGGTTCTGGTTCCAGGTCTGGTTCTGGTTCCTCATGTTCTGGTGATTCTGGTTCCTCATGTTCTGGTGGTTCTGGTTCCAGGTTTGGTTCTGGTTCCTCATGTTCTGGTGGTTCTGGTTCCAGGTCTGGTTCTGGTTCCTCATGTTCTGGTGGTTCTGGTTCCAGGTCTGGTTCCTCATGTTCTGGTGGTTCTGGTTCCTCATGTTCTGGTGGTTCTGGTTCCAGGTCTGGTTCCTCATGTTCTGGTGGTTCTGGTTCCTCATGTTCTGGTGGTTCTGGTTCCTCATGTTCTGGTGGTTCTGGTTCCAGGTCTGGTTCTGGTTCCTCATGTTCTGGTGGTTCTGGTTCCAGGTCTGGTTCTGGTTCCTCATGTTCTGGTGGTTCTGGTTCCTCATGTTCTGGTGGTTCTGGTTCCAGGTCTGGTTCCTCATGTTCTGGTGGTTCTGGTTCCTCATTTTCTGGTGGTTCTGGTTCCAGGTCTGGTTCTGGTTCCTCATGTTCTGGTGATTCTGGTTCCTCATGTTCTGGTGGTTCTGGTTCCAGGTCTGGTTCTGGTTCCTCATGTTCTGGTGGTTCTGGTTCCAGGTCTGGTTCTGGTTCCTCATGTTCTGGTGGTTCTGGTTCCAGGTCTGGTTCTGGTTCCTCATGTTCTGGTGGTTCTGGTTCCTCATGTTCTGGTGGTTCTGGTTCCAGGTCTGGTTCTGGTTCCTCATGTTCTGGTGGTTCTGGTTCCAGGTCTGGTTCCTCATGTTCAGGTGGTTCTGGTTCCTCATGTTCTGGTGGTTCTGGTTCCAGGTCTGGTTCCTCATGTTCTGGTGGTTCTGGTTCCTCATGTTCTGGTGGTTCTGGTTCCAGGTCTGGTTCCTCATGTTCTGGTGGTTCTGGTTCCTCATGTTCTGGTGGTTCTGGTTCCAGGTCTGGTTCCTCATGTTCTGGTGGTTCTGGTTCCAGGTCTGGTTCCTCATGTTCTGGTGGTTCTGGTTCCTCATGTTCTGGTGGTTCTGGTTCCAGGTCTGGTTCCTCATGTTCTGGTGGTTCTGGTTCCAGGTCTGGTTCCTCATGTTCTGGTGGTTCTGGTTCCAGGTCTGGTTCTGGAGTGGCGTTGGTTGGCGGTCTTCAGCTCCGTTCCCCCGGCGATGATGCTGGTCTGCATGTGTTTTATGCCCGAGACGCCGCGTTTCCTTCTGTCTCGGGGCCAAAGGAGGGAAGCGGAGGAGGCCCTGAGGTTCCTGAGGGGCCCCGAGGCTCCTGTGCAGTGGGAGTGCGCCCGCATCGAGGAGAGCGCCCAAGAACAGGTGAGAGAACGTCCAGGAACCAAAACACGACATAAAGAGAGGTTCAAACGCCACGCCCCTCACACACACTAGCTTTAGCCACGCCCCTCACACACACTAGCTTTAGCCACGCCCCTCACACACACTAGCTTTAGCCACGCCCCTCACACACACTAGCTTTAGCCACGCCCCTCACACACACTAGCTTTAGCCACGCCCCTCACACACACTAGCTTTAGCCACGCCTCTCACACACACTAGCTTTAGCCACGCCCCTCACACACACTAGCTTTAGCCACGCCCCTCACACACACTAGCTTTAGCCACGCCCCTCACACACACTAGCTTTAGCCACGCCCCTCACACACACTAGCTTTAGCCACGCCTCTCACACACACTAGCTTTAGCCACGCCCCTCACACACACTAGCTTTAGCCACGCCCCTCACACACACTAGCTTTAGCCACGCCTCTCACACACACTAGCTTTAGCCACGCCCCTCACACACACTAGCTTTAGCCACGCCCCTCACACACTCGCTAGCTTTAGCCACGCCCCTCACATACACTAGCTTTAGCCACGCCCCTCACCCTCCCTTCTTCTTCAGGGCTCACAGTTAGGCCCCGCCCCTCACCCTCTCCTCTTCTTCAGGGCTCACAGTTAGGCCCCGCCCCTCACCCTCTCCTCTTCTTCAGGGCTCACAGTTAGGCCCCGCCCCTCACCCTCTCCTCTTCTTCAGGGCTCACAGTTAGGCCCCGCCCCTCACCCTCTCCTCTTCTTCAGGGCTCACAGTTAGGCCCCGCCCCTCACCCTCTCCTCTTCTTCAGGGCTCACAGTTAGGCCCCGCCCCTCACCCTCTCCTCTTCTTCAGGGCTCACAGTTAGGCCCCGCCCCTCACCCTCTCCTCTTCTTCAGGGCTCACAGTTAGGGCCCGCCCCTCACCCTCTCCTCTTCTTCAGGGCTCACAGTTAGGGCCCGCCCCTCACCCTCTCCTCTTCTTCAGGGCTCACAGCTCCGCCTCTCAGACCTTCAGGATCCTGGAGTGTTCAAGCCGCTGCTCATCGGAGTTTTCCTCATGATTTTCCAACAAATGACGGGGATCAACGCCATCATGTTCTACGCCCAGAGCATCTTTGAACAGGCCCATTTCCAAGTACCAACTGCTCCTCCTCTCCTCCTGCTACTCCTCCTCATCTGCCTCTCCTCTGCTCCTCCTCTCCGCTCCACCTCCTCTCCTCTTCCTCATCTCTGCTCCTCACCTCCTCCTCCTCTGCTCCTCTCCTCCTCTGCTCCTCCTCCTCCTCTGCCCCTCCTCCTCATCTGCCTCTCCTCTGCTCCTCCTCTGCTCCTCTTCTGCTCCTCTTCCGCTCCTCCTCCTCTGCTCCTCTCCTCCTCTGCTCTTCTCCTCCTCTGCTCCTCTGCTCTTCTCCTCCTCTGCTCCTCCTCTGCTCCTCCTCCTCCGCTCCTCCTCCTCTGCTCCTCTGCTCCTTCTCTCCTCCTCCTCTGCTCCTCTCCTCCTCTGCTCTTCTCCTCCTCTGCTCCTCTGCTCTTCTCCTCCTCTGCTCCTCCTCTGCTCCTCCTCCTCTCCTCCTCCTCCTCCTCCTCTGCTCCTCCTCCTCCTCTTCACATGTTCATATCTTTCAGAATGGAGACTTGGGGTCAGTCTTGGTGGGAGTGACTCAGGTGGTCTTCACGGCGTTGGCTGCAGTCGTCATGGATCGAGCCGGGAGAAGACTTCTGCTCATGATCTCAGGTCTGACTCAAGGTCACATGACCCGGCTCTGCCCCCTGCAGGTGTTCTTGTGTATTACAGCTCTCTGCTGCCCCCTGCAGGTGTTCTTGTGTATTACAGCTCTCTGCTGCTCCCTGCAGGTGTTCTTGTGTATTACAGCTCTCTGCTGCTCCCTGCAGGTGTTCTTGTGTATTACAGCTCTCTGCTGCTCCCTGCAGGTGTTCTTGTGTATTACAGCTCTCTGCTGCCCCCTGCAGGTGTTCTTGTGTATTACAGCTCTCTGCTGCTCCCTGCAGGTGCTCTTGTGTATTACAGCTCTCTGCTGCCCCCTGCAGGTGTTCTTGTGTATTACAGCTCTCTGCTGCCCCCTGCAGGTGCTCTTGTGTATTACAGCTCTCTGCTGCCCCCTGCAGGTGTTCTTGTGTATTACAGCTCTCTGCTGCTCCCTGCAGGTGTTCTTGTGTATTACAGCTCTCTGCTGCTCCCTGCAGGTGTTCTTGTGTATTACAGCTCTCTGCTGCTCCCTGCAGGTGTTCTTGTGTATTACAGCTCTCTGCTGCTCCCTGCAGGTGTTCTTGTGTATTACAGCTCTCTGCTGCCCCCTGCAGGTGTTCTTGTGTATTACAGCTCTCTGCTGCTCCCTGCAGGTGCTCTTGTGTATTACAGCTCTCTGCTGCCCCCTGCAGGTGCTCTTGTGTATTACAGCTCTCTGCTGCCCCCTGCAGGTGCTCTTGTGTATTACAGCTCTCTGCTGCCCCCTGCAGGTGCTCTTGTGTATTACAGCTCTCTGCTGCCCCCTGCAGGTGTTCTTGTGTATTACAGCTCTCTGCTGCTCCCTGCAGGTGTTCTTGTGTATTACAGCTCTCTGCTGCCCCCTGCAGGTGTTCTTGTGTATTACAGCTCTCTGCTGCTCCCTGCAGGTGTTCTTGTGTATTACAGCTCTCTGCTGCCCCCTGCAGGTGGTCTTGTGTATTACAGCTCTCTGCTGCTCCCTGCAGGTGGTCTTGTGTATTACAGCTCTCTGCTGCTCCCTGCAGCTGCTCTTGTGTATTAAAGCTCTCTGCTGCTCCCTGCAGGTGTTCTTGTGTATTAAAGCTCTCTGCTGCTCCCTGCAGGTGTTCTTGTGTATTACAGCTCTCTGCTGCTCCCTGCAGCTGCTCTTGTGTATTAAAGCTCTCTGCTGCTCCCTGCAGCTGCTCTTGTGTATTAAAGCTCTCTGCTGCTCCCTGCAGGTGTTCTTGTGTATTACAGCTCTCTGCTGCTCCCTGCAGGTGGTCTTGTGTATTAAAGCTCTCTGCTGCTCCCTGCAGGTGTTCTTGTGTATTACAGCTCTCTGCTGCTCCCTGCAGGTGTTCTTGTGTATTACAGCTCTCTGCTGCTCCCTGCAGGTGGTCTTGTGTATTAAAGCTCTCTGCTGCTCCCTGCAGGTGTTCTTGTGTATTACAGCTCTCTGCTGCACCCTGCAGGTGCTCTTGTGTATTAAAGCTCTCTGATGCCCCCTGCAGGTGTTCTTGTGTATTAAAGCTCTCTGCTGCTCCCTGCAGGTGTTCTTGTGTATTAAAGCTCTCTGCTGCCCCCTGCAGGTGCTCTTGTGTATTAAAGCTCTCTGCTGCTCCCTGCAGGTGTTCTTGTGTATTAAAGCTCTCTGCTGCTCCCTGCAGGTGTTCTTGTGTATTACAGCTCTCTGCTGCTCCCTGCAGGTGTTCTTGTGTATTAAAGCTCTCTGCTGCTCCCTGCAGGTGTTCTTGTGTATTACAGCTCTCTGCTGCTCCCTGCAGGTGGTCTTGTGTATTAAAGCTCTCTGCTGCTCCCTGCAGGTGTTCTTGTGTATTACAGCTCTCTGCTGCTCCCTGCAGGTGCTCTTGTGTATTAAAGCTCTCTGATGCCCCCTGCAGGTGTTCTTGTGTATTAAAGCTCTCTGCTGCTCCCTGCAGGTGGTCTTGTGTATTAAAGCTCTCTGCTGCCCCCTGCAGGTGCTCTTGTGTATTAAAGCTCTCTGCTGCTCCCTGCAGGTGTTCTTGTGTATTAAAGCTCTCTGCTGCTCCCTGCAGGTGTTCTTGTGTATTACAGCTCTCTGCTGCTCCCTGCAGGTGGTCTTGTGTATTAAAGCTCTCTGCTGCTCCCTGCAGGTGTTCTTGTGTATTACAGCTCTCTGCTGCTCCCTGCAGGTGCTCTTGTGTATTAAAGCTCTCTGATGCCCCCTGCAGGTGTTCTTGTGTATTAAAGCTCTCTGCTGCTCCCTGCAGGTGGTCTTGTGTATTAAAGCTCTCTGATGCCCCCTTCAGGTGTTCTTGTGTATTAAAGCTCTCTGCTGCTCCCTGCAGGTGGTCTTGTGTATTAAAGCTCTCTGCTGCTCCCTGCAGGTGGTCTTGTGTATTAAAGCTCTCTGCTGCTCCCTGCAGGTGGTCTTGTGTATTAAAGCTCTCTGCTGCTCCCTGCAGGTGGTCTTGTGTATTAAAGCTCTCTGATGCCCCCTGCAGGTGTTTCCATGGCCCTGAGCACAGCAGCGTTTGGTGTTTACTTCTACCTCCTGAATCAGCCTCAGCCGCAGACGGAGATGGCCTGGCTCGCTCTGCTCAGTATGGGAGTCTTCATCACAGGTGAGAACCCGGTCTGAACCGGGTCTGAACCAAGACAGAGGGATTATTAAATCTAAATGTCAAAAAAGAATAAACTATTTCTGATTTTATCAATAAAACACTGAATCATTCTCTCTCTGAAGCTTCGGTCAGGGTTAAAGTCTCAGTGTTCAGCGGTTTTGGCTCTAAACTGGTCTTTCTGGTGCTCCAGGCTTCGCTCTGGGCTGGGGCCCGATCCCGTGGCTCGTTATGGCCGAGATCCTCCCGGTCCGAGTCCGAGGTTTCGCCGGAGCCGCGTGTGTCCTGACCAACTGGGGCATGGCCTTCATCGTCACCAAGAACTTCCAAGACATGATGGTAACAGGACTAAACCAGGACTAAACCAGGACTAAACCAGGACTAAACCAGGACTAAAGCAGGACTAAAGCAGGACTAAAGCAGGACTAAACCAGGACTAAACCAGGACTAAAGCAGGACTAAAGCAGGACTAAAGCAGGACTAAAGCAGGACTAAACCAGGACTTAGTAAATATGAGTCGTGCTGATGGATGTGTGAGTGTGGGGGGTTTATTTACTCCGCTTGTTCGTCCTCCACGTGATATCATCAGGTCTGCATCATTGTGATTGGACACATTTTCAATACGTGTCATGTGACCTAACAACAGCATGTAGAGGTTGAACAGAAGGGGTCCCAGGACTGACCCTTGGGGCACCCCACAGGTCAGGGGTGTGTGGTTTGAGACACAAAGTACTTCCTGTCTTCCAGATAGGACCTTAACCAGTTTAGGGCGGGGCCAGTGATGCCCACCCAGTCCTCTAGTCTCTGTAAGAGGATCCCATGATCGACAGAATTACAACTGAGGCAGTTTCCATAGGAACAAACACTCAATCCTGGTCGACTTGAATCAAAGGTTTTGGCTCGTGCTCTTTTCTGTCCAATTACAATAGAAAATGACCTTTGAGGTGTTTGTCTGCTGAGGTCCTCTTGAATCTCAAGTGTGGTACAAAGTACAGATTTAGCAGGAGGTGTCGAGACCTAGATCCCAGTACAATACGCGTCTGAAGCAGCAGTTCTAAAACAACAACCCAGCCTCTGTGTGGAGTGGCCCCGCCTCTGTGTGGAGTGGCCCCACCTCTGTGGGAAGTGGGTTCCGGCTTCTCATCAACTACAAGCCCAGTGCCCCCCCTTCTGCAAATGACAGAAAACTGGCCCAACAACTCAACTCAACCTCCCCCCTCTCACAGTTCAGGAACAGGAAGTAAACAGACTAATTCGGAAATCGCTGGACACACTGCTGGACCCCCTGTGGACCCCCCTGCTGGACCCCCTGTGGACCCCCCTGCTGGACCCCCTGTGGACCCCCCTGCTGGACTCCCCTGTGGACCCCCCTGCTGGACCCCCTGTGGACCCCCCTGCTGGACCCCCTGTGGATCCCCCTGCTGAACCCCCTGCTGGACCCCCTGATGGACCCCCTGCAGTTCACCTACAGGTCTGTGGATAACACCATGAACCTGGCTCTCCACTTCACCTGCAGCACCTGGTCTCCCCGGGAACCTACACCAGGATCTACACCATCCTCCTGACTCCACCCGCAGGGGGAGCACTGACTCCACCCGCAGTGCGGCTGGGGAAGAATGTCTCTGACACTGGGATTATCAGCACAGGAGCTCCACAGGGCTGTGTACTTTCCCCCCTGCTCTTCTCCCTGAACACTGAGGCACTGTCACTGTACAGATTTTATTCATGTACATATCATGTCTATTTCTAACCTTATTTTAACTTGACTTACTTATTATTATATATCTGGAGCTATTCATTGTTCATTCAAGCTGAGAAATAGATTTTCAAAGTTAGGGGCCAGGGAGGCCCCCTTTCTAAAAAAGTTAGGGACCCCCAGCAATTTCAGGGGCCCACAAGCGCGCGCGGCGTCATAAGAACAAGATAAATGTGTTGTTTTAAACCTGGTTATTAGCATGTGAAACAATTTAAAGTACTTTTATCTGTTATTTGATATGAAGAGCACAAATACTGAATCATATAAACCAGAGATCATGATCTTTAAAACTGTTTAATTTAATATAATCATGTTTCTTAGATACAAAATAAATACTGTTTACAGCATCTGACACAAGGAGATCTTGTGGAATATATAAAATCACGTCCTACAAAATAAACTATAACATATATAAATTGCCCCGATGCTAACAACTCCAAAGGGGGCGGGGCCCTTGGGGCCCTTGGATACTTCCACATTGACACAGCTTTTGTTGAAACAACTTTAAAAAGACAGAATTGTTGGACTGAGGAGACATAGATTTCACTTTTGGGGCAAAATTAGAGCATTTCCGAGTACAACTGAACACGAACGCAGCGGCCAATCAGACGCTTTCATCAAAATTAGATCAGTCTTCTCGCTTCTCGGCCAATGAGAAGCGAGAAGACTGAAGTGGCATGTCTGTCAAAACGAAACTTAAGTGATGAAAATGCCCCAAATATGGACAAATTACAAGTTAAATCTTGATTTTTTTCAAGGAATTTTGAAACAGGGGCCCGGCGGGCCCCCTCCTGATTCAAACCCCGGCCCGCTGGAGATTTGAGGGCCTACGGGCCCCGGGCCCCCGTCTATTTTGCAGTCATTGTTTTGTTGTTTGTGTCGCATTAATCACCAGGACAAGTTCCTATGTTTGTGAATGTTGTTCTTTGACAATTGTCAATGAACCTGATTCTGTTTCTTCAGACTCTTCTGACCAGCGCCTGGACCTTCTGGCTCTTCTCCTTCATGTGCGTCCTGAACCTCGTCTTCACCACCTTCTTCCTCCCTGAAACCAAAGGCAAAACTCTGGAGCAGATCGAGGCCCTTTTCAGAGGCCCCTCGTCCCGAGCGTGACCGGGAATCCACCGGAATCCACCGGAACCCTCCGGAATCCACCGGAATCCACCGGAACCCTCCGGAATCCACCGGAATCAACTGCTTTTCATGGAAACATCACTGACCCGAGGAGGCGGAGTCAGTTTGCTCAGGTTTATTCGAGGTTGTTTTGGTTCTGACTCAAACTGTCCTCATTTGATTGATTTGTTACAAAAACAGATCTTTAACAAATCCTAAAGCTATTTTAATGTTTTGATATAATGTAATTTTCTACAAAAAAACGACATGAATAAAAAAGTTACTGATTTATTGAAATATCGTTAAACTAATGATTTTATGATTCAAATGCTGCGTAAACGTCTGTCGCTTCTGAAACTCAAAGTCGGGTTATTTTGTAATAATTTTTGGGTTTTGTAATAATTGATATTTGTAAATAATTGCTTTTTATGGATTTTGTACGTTTCATTTGATTTCGACGCACATTTGTTTACAGTAGAAATGAAGTTTGAGTTGAATAAGCTTTTCTCTGGATTCTTTTGGTGAAATGTTTAACTTGTTTTGGGCAAATCCTGTAAAATGTTCTGAATAAAATGAACATTTGAATAAATATCTAGAGTTCTGGACTTAATCTGATTTTTTTAGGGATTAACGGACCTAAATACTTAATAACGCAGATCTAAATAAAGCTTTTAAAACAATGTAGAATTTTCAAGGTAGAATTTTAACAAACTGCTTTTTTTCTTACAAAGGATGAGGAAATATTGTTTTTTTAAGGTTAAAATTGTATTTGAGTTTCACAAAATGTTTGGTAAAGATTCAAATTAAAAAAACGATTGTGAGCTCATATTTTTTGTGAGTAATTGTACTTATTACTTTTTCAGGTAAATTTCTGGTAAAATTCCTACTTTTTCCATATTTAGTTTCTTTTATTCCCGGTACTTTCGCATTTTATTTTGACGTTCCGGCGCCGGTCTGCGGAGGCTTTTATTGTGACGGTGTTTGTTGTTTTGAATCACGTTTCCGTTTCCCGCGCATGCGCACTGGCCTCTGTTGCTCCGCGCTGCTCCGCACAAACCCGAGAAAAGCGCGATGTTCGGCCGCTTCTGCGCTGCACCGGCGCGGCCACAGTGAGCACAAAGACCCGGGGCTGCGGAGCTTCTCTCGGGGGCCGCGTCTGGAGCCGCTTCTGGGGCCGCGGCTGGAGCTTTTGTGACCCGGGAGCGAGCTGCTTTGACCCCGGCAGAGATGAAGCTGCTGAAGCCGAGCTGGGTGAGCCACAACGGTAAGCGCCGCCGCGGCTCGTCGCTCTCCGGGACCGGCCGGTGACGCGGGGGACGCCGGTTTGACGTGTCCCCGGTGCGCTCCCGTGTCTCCCGGGTCTTACACCGCACAAAACACGCAGGTTCTGTCCAGTTTTGCCGCAAACGTCCGTGACTCGTGAACAGCCGTTAGCTTGTGTTAGCATCGCTTTAGCTCCGCGTCCTCGCTTTATTCTCTCAGTTCAACGCTTTATTCCGCCGGTGTTTGTGCTTTTGCTTTGATCCACATCCGACTCACGACACGTGGAGCAAAGCCCGCGTCCAGGAGCCGCGAGGAGCCAATCCACGTCCAAGTGTCCAAGATGGAGATGGAACAGTCGCTTTGGAACTTCAGAACCGTTTCTCTCTGATGGTTCCACACGAGTGTAGAGTCTATACAAGAGTGTAGTAGAGTCTATACTAGAGTGTAGTAGAGTCTATACTAGAGTGTAGTAGAGTCTATACAAGAGTGTAGTAGAGTCTATACTAGAGTGTAGTAGAGTCTATACAAGAGTGTAGTAGAGTCTATACTAGAGTGTAGTAGAGTCTATACTAGAGTGTAGTAGAGTCTATACTAGAGTGTAGTAGAGTCTATACTAGAGTGTAGTAGAGTCTATAATAGAGTGTAGTAGAGTCTATACAAAAGTGTAGTAGAGTCTATACAAGAGTGTAGTAGAGTCTATACAAGAGTGTAGTAGAGTCTATACAAGAGTGTAGTAGAGTCTATACTAGAGTGTAGTAGAGTCTATACAAGAGTGTAGTAGAGTCTATACAAGAGTGTAGTAGAGTCTATACTAGAGTGTAGTAGAGTCTATACAAGAGTGTAGTAGAGTCTATACTAGAGTGTAGTAGAGTCTATACAAGAGTGTAGTAGAGTCTATACAAGAGTGTAGTAGAGTCTATACTAGAGTGTAGTAGAGTCTATACTAGAGTGTAGTAGAGTCTATACTAGAGTGTAGTAGAGTCTATACAAGAGTGTAGTAGAGTCTATACAAGAGTGTAGTAGAGTCTATACAAGAGTGTAGTAGAGTCTATACTAGAGTGTAGTAGAGTCTATACTAGAGTGTAGTAGAGTCTATACTAGAGTGTAGTAGAGTCTATACTAGAGTGTAGTAGAGTCTATACTAGAGTGTAGTAGAGTCTATACAAGAGTGTAGTAGAGTCTATACAAAAGTGTAGTAGAGTCTATACAAGAGTGTAGTAGAGTCTATACAAGAGTGTAGTAGAGTCTATACAAGAGTGTAGTAGAGTCTATACAAGAGTGTAGTAGAGTCTATACTAGAGTGTAGTAGAGTCTATACAAGAGTGTAGTAGAGTCTATACAAGAGTGTAGTAGAGTCTATACAAGAGTGTAGTAGAGTCTATACAAGAGTGTAGTAGAGTCTATACTAGAGTGTAGTAGAGTCTATACAAGAGTGTAGTAGAGTCTATACTAGAGTTCCGCGTGACGTGTTCTGTTCCGTGTGCTTCAGGCAAACCCATCTTCTCGGTCGACATTCATCCCGACGGGACCAAGTTCGCCACTGGAGGACAAGGTGAGCCGGAGGTCATGGTTCAAGCTGTAAAGAACGTTTACATTAGAACGTTCTCCACTTTGTGCTGGTTTGGTTTCCAGGAGAGGATTCTGGGAAAGTGATGATCTGGAACATGGCTCCTGTTCTCCGAGAAGAAGACGAGAAGAACGAGGGCGTCCCCAAGATGCTCTGCCAGATGGACAACCACCTGGGTACGGGAGGGCGCCTGAGGCTACGGGAGGGCGCCTGAGGCTACGGGAGGGCGCCTGAGGCTACGGGAGGGCGCCTGAGGCTACGGGAGGGCGCCTGAGGCTACGGGAGGGCGCCTGAGGCTACGGGAGGGCGTGTCTGAGGCTACGGGAGGGCGTGTCTGAGGCTACGGGAGGGCGCCTGAGGCTACGGGAGGGCGCCTGAGGCTACGGGAGGGCGCCTGAGGCTACGGGAGGGCGCCTGAGGCTACGGGAGGGCGCCTGAGGCTACGGGAGGGCGTGTCTGAGACTACGGGAGGGCGTGTCTGAGGCTACGGGAGGGCGTGTCTGAGGCTACGGGAGGGCGTGTCTGAGGCTACGGGAGGGCGCCTGAGGCTAGGGGAGGGCGTGTCTGAGGCTAGGGGAGGGCGTGTCTGAGGCTACGGGAGGGCGTGTCTGAGGCTACGGGAGGGCGTGTCTGAGGCTACGGGAGGGCGTGTCTGAGGCTACGGGAGGGCACCTGAGGCTAGGGGAGGGCGTGTCTGAGACTAGGGGAGGGCGTGTCTGAGACTAGGGGAGGGCGTGTCTGAGGCTACGGGAGGACGTGTCTGAGGCTACGGGAGGACGTGTCTGAGGCTACGGGAGGGCGTGTCTGAGGCTACGGGAGGGCGTGTCTGAGGCTACGGGAGGGCGTGTCTGAGGCTACGGGAGGGCGTGTCTGAGACTACGGGAGGGCGTGTCTGAGGCTACGGGAGGGCGTGTCTGAGGCTACGGGAGGGCGTGTCTGAGGCTACGGGAGGGCGTGTCTGAGGCTACGGGAGGGCGTGTCTGAGGCTACGGGAGGGCGTGTCTGAGGCTACGGGAGGGCGTCTGAGACTAGGGGAGGGCGTGTCTGAGACTAGGGGAGGGCGTGTCTGAGACTAGGGGAGGACGTGTCTGAGGCTACGGGAGGGCGTGTCTGAGGCTACGGGAGGGCGTGTCTGAGGCTACGGGAGGGCGTGTCTGAGGCTACGGGAGGGCGTGTCTGAGGCTACGGGAGGACGTGTCTGAGGCTACGGGAGGGCGTGTCTGAGGCTACGGGAGGGCGTGTCTGAGGCTACGGGAGGGCGTGTCTGAGGCTACGGGAGGGCGTGTCTGAGGCTACGGGAGGGCGTGTCTGAGGCTACGGGAGGGCGCCTGAGGCTACGGGAGGGCGCCTGAGGCTACGGGAGGGTGCCTGAGGCTACGGGAGGGCGTGTCTGAGACTACGGGAGGGCGTGTCTGAGGCTACGGGAGGGCGTGTCTGAGGCTACGGGAGGGCACCTGAGGCTACGGCAGGGCGTGTCTGAGGCTACGGGAGGGCGTGTCTGAGGCTACGGGAGGGCGTGTCTGAGGCTACGGGAGGGCGTGTCTGAGGCTAGGGGAGGGCGTGTCTGAGACTAGGGGAGGGCGTGTCTGAGGCTACGGGAGGGCGTGTCTGAGGCTACGGGAGGGCGTGTCTGAGGCTAGCGGAGGGCGTGTCTGAGGCTACGGGAGGGCGTGTCTGAGGCTACGGGAGAACGTGTCTGAGGCTACGGGAGGGCGTGTCTGAGGCTAGGGGAGGGCGTGTCTGAGGCTAGCGGAGGGCGTGTCTGAGGCTAGCGGAGGGCGTGTCTGAGGCTAGCGGAGGGCGTGTCTGAGGCTAGCGGAGGGCGTGTCTGAGGCTAGCGGAGGGCGTGTCTGAGGCTAGGGGAGGGCGTGTCTGAGGCTAGGGGAGGGCGTGTCTGAGGCTAGGGGAGGGCGTGTCTGAGGCTAGGGGAGGGCGTGTCTGAGGCTAGCGGAGGGCGTGTCTGAGGCTGGGGGAGGGCGTGTCTGAGGCTACGGGAGGGCGTGTCTGAGGCTAGGGGAGGGCGTGTCTGAGGCTAGGGGAGGGCGTGTCTGAGGCTAGGGGAGGGCGTGTCTGAGGCTAGGGGAGGGCGTGTCTGAGACTAGGGGAGGGCGTGTCTGAGGCTAGGGGAGGGCGTGTCTGAGGCTAGCGGAGGGCGTGTCTGAGGCTGGGGGAGGGCGTGTCTGAGGCTACGGGAGGGCGTGTCTGAGGCTAGGGGAGGGCGTGTCTGAGGCTAGGGGAGGGCGTGTCTGAGGCTAGGGGAGGGCGTGTCTGAGGCTAGGGGAGGGCGTGTCTGAGACTAGGGGAGGCCGTGTCTGGCACATGTGTCTGACGTGCTTCTCTTGCAGCGTGTGTGAACTGCGTGCGCTGGTCTAATAATGGTCTGTACCTGGCGTCTGGAGGAGACGACAAACTGGTGATGGTCTGGAAGAGAGCGGCGTGAGTCGGAACATCGGAACACACGGAACATCAGAACACACGGAACATCAGAACACACGGAACATCAAACACACGGAACATCAGAACACACGGAACATCAAACACACGGAACATCAAACACACGGAACATCAAACACACGGAACATCAGAACACACGGAACATCAGAACACACGGAACATCAAACACACGGAACATCAGAACACACGGAACATCAAACACACGAACATCGGAACACACGGAACATCGGAACACACGGAACATCAGAACACACGGAACATCAGAACACACGGAACATCAAACACACGAACATCGGAACACACGGAACATCAAACACACGAACATCAAACACACGAACATCAAACACACGGAACATCGGAACACACGGAACATCAAACACGGAACATCAAACACACTTAACATCAAACACACGGAACATCAAACACACGGAACATCAGAACACACAGAACATCAAACACACGGAACATCAGAACACACGGAACATCAAACACACGGAACATCAAACACACGGAACATCAAACACACGGAACATCAAACACACGGAACATCGGAACACACACACGGAACATCGGAACACACGGAACATCAGAACACACGGAACATCAGAACACACGGAACATCAGAACACACGGAACATCAGAACACACAGAACATCAGAACACACGGAACATCAGAACACACGGAACATCAAACACACGGAACATCAAACACACGGAACATCAGAACACACGGAACATCAAACACACGGAACATCAGAACACACGGAACATCAAACACACGGAACATCGGAACACACGGAACATCGGAACACACGGAACATCGGAACACACGGAACATCGGAACACACGGAACATCAAACACACGGAACATCAGAACACACGGAACATCAGAACACACGGAACATCAAACACACGGAACATCAAACACACGGAACATCAGAACACACGGAACATCAGAACACACGGAACATCAAACACACGGAACATCGGAACACACGGAACATCGGAACACACACACGGAACATCGGAACACACGGAACATCGGAACACACGGAACATCGGAACACACGGAACATCGGAACACACGGAACATCGGAACACACGGAACATCGGAACACACGGAACATCGGAACACACGGAACATCGGAACACACGGAACATCAAACACACGGAACATCAAACACACGGAACATCAAACACACGGAACATCAAACACACGGAACATCGGAACACACGGAACATCGGAACACACGGAACATCGGAACACACACACGGGGAACATCAGAACACACACGGGGAACGTCGGAACACACACACGGAACATCAGAACACACGGAACATCGGAACACACGGAACATCGGAACACACGGAACATCGGAACACACGGAACATCGGAACACACACACGGGGAACATCAGAACACACACGGGGAACGTCGGCACACGGGGAACGTCGGAACACACATACGCGTTGTAGTATGAGAACATTGTGGGCGGGGCGCTCTCACTGACTTGTGTTCTGTGTGTTCAGCTTCATCGGCCCCAGCACCGTGTTCGGCTCCAGCTCCAAACTGGCCAACGTGGAGCAGTGGAGGTGTGTCACCATCCTGCGCAACCACACCGGCGGTAAGTCATACAACCACACCCAACCAAACTCAACCACACCCAACCAAACTCAACCACGCCCAACCACGCCCAACCACACCCAACCAAACTCAACCACACCCAACCAAACTCAACCACGCCCAACCACACCCAACCAAACTCAACCACACCCAACCACACTCAACCACGCCCAACCACACAGACGGGTTACCACCAGCTCTAACATCTCTAAACTCTAAACTCAGATGTGATGGACGTGGCCTGGTCTCCTCACGACGTGTGGCTGGCGTCCTGCAGCGTGGACAACACCATCGTCATCTGGAACGCTCGAAAGTTCCCAGGTCTTTATTCTTTTGACTCGTTCCATACGAGAATCAAGTCTGAATCGAAAAGACCAATAAAGTGTTTCCTCAGAGATGGTGAGCGTCCTCAGGGGCCACACGGGGCTGGTGAAGGGCCTCACCTGGGACCCCGTGGGGAAGTACGTGGCCTCACAGGCCGACGACCACAGCCTCAAAGTCTGGAGGACGGTGGACTGGAACATGGAGGCCAACATCACCAAGCCGTTTAACGAGGTAAAGCCACCACCAAGCCGCTAAACGAGGTAAAGCCACCACCAAGCCGCTAAACGAGGTAAAGCCACCACCAAGCCGTTTAACGAGGTAAAGCCACCACCAAGCCGCTTAACGAGGTAAAGCCACCACCAAGCCGTTTAATGAGGTAAAGCCACCACCAAGCCGCTTAACGAGGTAAAGCCACCACCAAGCCGCTTAACGAGGTAAAGCCACCACCAAGCCGTTTAACGAGGTAAAGCCACCACCAAGCCGCTAAACGAGGTAAAGCCACCACCAAGCCGCTAAACGAGGTAAAGCCACCACCAAGCCGTTTAACGAGGTAAAGCCACCACCAAGCCGCTTAACGAGGTAAAGCCACCACCAAGCCGTTTAATGAGGTAAAGCCACCACCAAGCCGCTTAACGAGGTAAAGCCACCACCAAGCCGCTTAACGAGGTAAAGCCACCACCAAGCCGTTTAACGAGGTAAAGCCACCACCAAGCCGCTTAACCAGGTAAAGCCACCACAAGCCGTTTAACGACATACACTTGTGATCGAATAGTTTAAATGGTGCATAATCACAGTGGCTGCTCGTGGCTTGTGTCCAGTGCGGCGGCACCACTCACGTGCTCAGACTGTCCTGGTCACCTGATGGTCAGTACCTGGTCTCTGCTCACGCCATGAACAACTCGGGCCCCACGGCGCAGATCGTGGAGCGCGACGGCTGGAAGACCAACATGGACTTTGTGGGTCATCGTAAAGCGGTGACCGTCGTGGTGAGGATCAAGCTGAAGGTCAGATGTTCCTCAGCATCACAGACCTGACCCCTGACCTCTGTTTGCAGAAGTTCAACCCCAAAATCTTCAAAAAGAAGCAGAAAAACGGCAGCGCCCCCAAACCCAGCTGCCCGTACTGCTGCTGCGCAGTGGGCAGCAAAGACCGCTCGCTGTCCGTGTGGGTCAGTAACACGCTCACTAGTATTAGTACTAGTATTAGTATTAGTAGTAGTAGTATTAGTATTAGTAGAAGCAGCAGCAGCAGCAGCCATTGTTGATGCATCTCAACAAATCCTGTGTGTGTTTCCAGCTCACGTCCCTGAAGCGCCCCCTGGTGGTCATACACGACCTGTTTGACAAGTCCATTATGGACATCTCGTGGACTCTGACCGGTCTGGGCATGTTGGTCTGCTCCATGGACGGAACTGTAGCTTATCTGGACTTCTCTCTGGACGAGCTTGGAGATCCACTCAGTGAAGAGGAGAAGGTGAGACCGCCCCCTACAGGCCGCGAGACCGCCCCCTACAGCCTCCTACAGACCGTTAGCTCAGAGGAGAGGGTGCTCAATCGCTCTAAAGCCTGTTCCATGAGTCTCTGTTTGGATTAAGAAAAAATAGCTTTTGTTTTGTCTTCTGTCCTTTAGGTTAGTCATTGCTACTGCTTGGATTTAGACCTGCTTTAGTCCTGCTTTAGACCTGCTTTAGTCCTGCTTTAGACCTGCTTTAGTCCTGCTTTAGTCCTGCTTTAGACCTGCTTTAGACCTGCTTTAGACCTGCTTTAGACCTGATTTAGTCCTGCTTTAGACCTGATTTAGTCCTGCTTTAGACCTGCTTTAGTCCTGCTTTAGACCTGCTTTAGACCTGCTTTAGACCTGCTTTAGACCTGCTTTAGACCTGCTTTAGACCTGCTTTAGTCCTGCTTTAGACCTGCTTTAGACCGGCTTTAGACCGGCTTTAGTCCTGCTTTAGTCCTGCTTTAGTCCTGCTTTAGACCTGCTTTAGACCTGCTTTAGACCTGATTTAGTCCTGCTTTAGACCTGATTTAGTCCTGCTTTAGACCTGCTTTAGACCTGCTTTAGACCTGCTTTAGACCTGCTTTAGACCTGCTTTAGACCTGATTTAGTCCTGCTTTAGACCTGATTTAGTCCTGCTTTAGACCTGCTTTAGTCCTGCTTTAGACCTGCTTTAGTCCTGCTTTAGACCTGATTTAGTCCTGCTTTAGACCGGCTTTAGACCCGGTTTAGACCCGGTTTAAGATTGAGTTTAATTGACTTCTGCTTCCTCAGAACACGATCCACCAGAACATCTACGGTAAAAGTCTGGCCATCACAAACACGGAGGCGCAGCTGTCCACCACCATCATCGAGAACCCGGAGATGTTAAAGTACCAACAGGAACGTAACCAGAACCAGGACCAGGCCAGGACCGAGCCCGGGGCCAACGAGAACTCTGCCCCCAAACTCAGCAGCGTGGTCAACGGAGAGTCGCTGGAGGACATCCGGAAGGTACCAATCCAGACCATTGTCTCCTCGCGGCCTCTGTCTCCTCGCGCCGTCTGTCTCCTCGCGGCCTCTGTCTCCTCGCGGCCTCTGTCTCCTCGCGCCCTGTCTCCTCGCGCCGTCTGTCTCCTCGTGGCGTTTGTCTCGGGGGTGGAGCTGTAATGCGTGTGTCTGTTGCAGAATCTCCTGAAGAAGCAGGTGGAGACGAGGACGGCGGACGGCAGGAGGAGGATCACTCCTCTCTGCATCGCTCAGCTCGACACAGGGTAAAGTCTGAGGGGAGGAGCCTATTGTACATGCTTTTAGTGGGCGGGGAAACCTAAACGGGGAGAACACGCCAACCCCCCACAAGGAGCTACAACCTCTGTGCTACCATGATGCTCCTCCTCATGATGCTCCTCTGCTTCTCCTCATGATGCTCCTCTGCCTCCTCCTCTGCTCCTCCTCTGGCTCCTCCTCTGCTCCTCCTCATGATGCTGCTCTGCTCCTCCTCATGATGCTCCTCTTCTCCTCCTCATGATGTTCCTCCTCATGATGCTCCTCCTCATGATGCTCCTCTTCTCCTCCTCATGATGCTCCTCTGCCTCCTCCTCTGCTCCTCCTCTGGCTCCTCCTCTGCTCCTCCTCATGATGCTGCTCTGCTCCTCCTCATGATGCTCCTCTTCTCCTCCTCATGATGTTCCTCCTCATGATGCTCCTCCTCATGATGCTCCTCTTCTCCTCCTCATGATGCTCCTCTGCCTCCTCCTCTGCTCCTCCTCTGGCTCCTCCTCTGCTCCTCCTCATGATGCTCCTCTGCTCCTCCTCATGATGCTCCTCTTCTCCTCCTCATGATGCTCCTCTGCGCCTCCTCATGATGTTCCTCCTCATGATGCTCCTCCTCATGATGCTCCTCTGCTCCTCCTCATGATACTCCTCTGGCTCCTCCTCATGATGCTCCTCTGCTCCTCCTCATGATGTTCCTCCTCATGATGCTCCTCCTCATGCTGCTCCTCTGCTCCTCCTCATGATGTTCCTCCTCATGATGCTCCTCCTCATGCTGCTCCTCTGCTCCTCCTCATGATACTCCTCTGGCTCCTCCTCATGATGCTCCTCTGCTCCTCCTCATGATGCTCCTCTGCCTCCTCCTCTGCTCTTCCTCTGGCTCCTCCTCTGCTCCTCCTCATGATGCTCCTCTGCTCCTCCTCATGATGCTCCTCTGCTCCTCCTCATGATGCTCCTCTGCTCCTCCTCATGATGCTCCTCCTCATGATACTCCTCTGCCTCCTCCTCTGCTCCTCCTCTGGCTCCTCCTCTGCTCCTCCTCATGATGCTCCTCTGCTCCTCCTCATGATGCTCCTCTGCTCCTCCTCATGATGCTCCTCTTCTCCTCCTCATGATGCTCCTCTGCTCCTCCTCATGATGCTCCTCTGCTCCTCCTCATGATGCTCCTCCTCATGATGCTCCTCTGCCTCCTCCTCTGCTCCTCCTCTGGCTCCTCCTCTGCTCCTCCTCATGATGCTCCTCTGCTCCTCCTCATGATGCTCCTCTGCTCCTCCTCATGATGCTCCTCTGCTCCTCCTCATGATGCTCCTCTTCTCCTCCTCATGATGCTCCTCTGCGCCTCCTCATGATGTTCCTTCTCATGATGCTCCTCCTCATGATGCTCCTCTGCTCCTCCTCATGATGCTCCTCTGCTCCTCCTCATGATGCTCCTCCTCATGATGCTCCTCTGCCTCCTCCTCTGCTCCTCCTCTGGCTCCTCCTCTGCTCCTCCTCATGATGCTCCTCTGCTCCTCCTCATGATGCTCCTCTGCTCCTCCTCATGATGCTCCTCTTCTCCTCCTCATGATGCTCCTCTGCGCCTCCTCATGATGTTCCTCCTCATGATGCTCCTCCTCATGATGCTCCTCTGCTCCTCCTCATGATACTCCTCTGGCTCCTCCTCATGATGCTCCTCTGCTCCTCCTCATGATGCTCCTCTGCCTCCTCCTCTGCTCTTCCTCTGGCTCCTCCTCTGCTCCTCCTCATGATGCTCCTCTGCCTCCTCCTCTGCTCTTCCTCTGGCTCCTCCTCTGCTCCTCCTCATGATGCTCCTCTGCTCCTCCTCATGATGCTCCTCTGCTCCTCCTCATGATGCTCCTCTGGCTCCTCATGATGCTTCTCTGCTCCTCCTCATGATGCTCCTCTGGCTCCTCCTCATGATGCTCCTATGCGCCTCCTCATGATGCTCCTCTGCTCCTCCTCATGATGCTCCTCTGCTCCTCCTCATGATGCTCCTCTGCTCCTCCTCATGATGCTCCTCTGCTCCTCCTCATGATGCTCCTCCTCATGATGCTCCTCCTCATGATGCTCCTCCTCTGGCTCCTCCTCTGCTCCTCCTCATGATGCTCCTCTGCTCCTCCTCATGATGCTCCTCTTCTCCTCCTCATGATGCTCCTCTGCTCCTCCTCATGATGCTCCTCTGCTCCTCCTCATGATGCTCCTCCTCATGATGCTCCTCTGCCTCCTCCTCTGCCTCCTCCTCTGCTCCTCCTCTGGCTCCTCCTCTGCTCCTCCTCATGATGCTCCTCTGCTCCTCCTCATGATGCTCCTCTGCTCCTCCTCATGATGCTCCTCTTCTCCTCATGATGCTCCTCTGCGCCTCCTCATGATGTTCCTTCTCATGATGCTCCTCCTCATGATGCTCCTCTGCTCCTCCTCATGATGCTCCTCTGCTCCTCCTCATGATGCTCCTCCTCATGATGCTCCTCTGCCTCCTCCTCTGCTCCTCCTCTGGCTCCTCCTCTGCTCCTCCTCATGATGCTCCTCTGCTCCTCCTCATGATGCTCCTCTGCTCCTCCTCATGATGCTCCTCTTCTCCTCCTCATGATGCTCCTCTGCGCCTCCTCATGATGTTCCTCCTCATGATGCTCCTCCTCATGATGCTCCTCTGCTCCTCCTCATGATACTCCTCTGGCTCCTCCTCATGATGCTCCTCTGCTCCTCCTCATGATGCTCCTCTGCCTCCTCCTCTGCTCTTCCTCTGGCTCCTCCTCTGCTCCTCCTCATGATGCTCCTCTGCCTCCTCCTCTGCTCTTCCTCTGGCTCCTCCTCTGCTCCTCCTCATGATGCTCCTCTGCTCCTCCTCATGATGCTCCTCTGCTCCTCCTCATGATGCTCCTCTGGCTCCTCATGATGCTCCTCTGGCTCCTCCTCATGATGCTCCTATGCGCCTCCTCATGATGCTCCTCTGCTCCTCCTCATGATGCTCCTCTGCGCCTCCTCATGATGTTCCTTCTCATGATGCTCCTCCTCATGATGCTCCTCTGCTCCTCCTCATGATGCTCCTCTGCTCCTCCTCATGATGCTCCTCCTCATGATGCTCCTCTGCCTCCTCCTCTGCTCCTCCTCTGGCTCCTCCTCTGCTCCTCCTCATGATGCTCCTCTGCTCCTCCTCATGATGCTCCTCTGCTCCTCCTCATGATGCTCCTCTTCTCCTCCTCATGATGCTCCTCTGCGCCTCCTCATGATGTTCCTCCTCATGATGCTCCTCCTCATGATGCTCCTCTGCTCCTCCTCATGATACTCCTCTGGCTCCTCCTCATGATGCTCCTCTGCTCCTCCTCATGATGCTCCTCTGCCTCCTCCTCTGCTCTTCCTCTGGCTCCTCCTCTGCTCCTCCTCATGATGCTCCTCTGCCTCCTCCTCTGCTCTTCCTCTGGCTCCTCCTCTGCTCCTCCTCATGATGCTCCTCTGCTCCTCCTCATGATGCTCCTCTGCTCCTCCTCATGATGCTCCTCTGGCTCCTCATGATGCTTCTCTGCTCCTCCTCATGATGCTCCTCTGGCTCCTCCTCATGATGCTCCTATGCGCCTCCTCATGATGCTCCTCTGCTCCTCCTCATGATGCTCCTCTGCTCCTCCTCATGATGCTCCTCTGGCTCCTCATGATGCTTCTCTGCTCCTCCTCATGATGCTCCTCTGGCTCCTCCTCATGATGCTCCTATGCGCCTCCTCATGATGTTCCTCTGCTCCTCCTCATGATGCTCCTCCTCATGATGCTCCTCTGCCTCCTCCTCTGCTCCTCCTCTGGCTCCTCCTCTGCTCCTCCTCATGATGCTCCTCTGCCTCCTCCTCTGCTCCTCCTCACGATGCTCTTCTCCTCCACAGAGACTTCTCTCCAGCCCTGTTCAACAGCACTCCCATCCTTCCGTCCGGCTCTTCTCTGTCGAACCAGATGGGGGCGCAGCTGAGCTCTGACTCCGCCCAGGGGCCGGGCTCCGCTCTGGGGCTGCGGCCGGGACAGGAGCCCCTGACCTCGTCTCCTGGAGCCAAAGATGGAGACAAGGACGGGTATGTTCTAAAACCGTTTAGTTCAGGGTTAGAGCCATCTGAGGTCCTGGTCCTGGTCCTGGTCCTGGTCCCGGTTCAGGTCCTGTCTCATGTCCCTCTCATGTCTCTCTCATGTCCCTCTATGTCTCTCTCATCTCTCTCTCATGTCCCTCTATGTCCCTCTCATCTCTCTCTCTCATGTCCCTCTATGTCTCTCTCATCTCTCTCTCATGTCCCTCTATGTCCCTCTCATCTCTCTCTCTCATGTCCCTCTCATGTCCCTCTTTCTCATGTCTCTCTCATGTCTCTCATGTCCCTCTCATGTCCCTCTGTCTCTCTCATGTCTCTCTCATGTCCCTCTTTGTCTCTCTCATCTCTCTCTCATGTCCCTCCATGTCTCTCTCATGTCCCTCTATGTCTCATGTCCCTCTATGTCTCTCTCATGTCTCTCTCATGTCCCTCTCATGCCTCTCATGTCCTATGTCTCTCTCATCTCTCTCTCATGTCCCTCTTTGTCTCTCTCATGTCCCTCTTTGTCTCTCTCATGTCCCTCTTTGTCTCTCATGTCCCTCTCATGTTCCTCTCATGTCCCTCTATGTCTCATGTCTCTCTCATGTCCCTCTCATGTCTCTCATGTCTCTCTCATGTCCCTCTCATGTCTCTCATGTCTCTCTCATGTCCCTCTCATGTCTCTCTCATGTCCCTCTCATGTCCCTCTTTGTCTCTCTCATGTCCCTCTTTGTCTCTCTCATGCCTCTCTCATGTCCCTTTGTCTCTCTCATCTCTCTCTCATGTCCCCCTTTGTCTCTCTCATGTCCCTCTTTGTCTCTCTCATGTCCCTCTTTGTCTCTCTCATGTCTCTCTCATGTCCCTCTCATGTCCCTCTCATGTCTCTCATGTCCCTCTCATGTCTCTCTCATGTCCCTCTCATGTCCCTCTTTGTCTCTCTCATGTCCCTCTTTGTCTCTCTCATGCCTCTCTCATGTCCCTTTGTCTCTCTCATCTCTCTCTCATGTCCCCCTTTGTCTCTCTCATGTCCCTCTTTGTCTCTCTCATGTCCCTCTTTGTCTCTCTCATGTCTCTCTCATGTCCCTCTCATGTCTCTCTCATGTCCCTCTCATGTCTCTCTCATGTCCTTCTGTCTCTCTCATGTTCCTCTCATGTCCCTCTGTCTCATGTCCCTCTATGTCTCTCTCATGTCCCTCTCATGCCTCTCTCATGTCCCTCTGTCTCTCTCATGTCCCTCTTTGTCTCTCTCATGTCCCTCTTTGTCTCTCTCATGTCCCTCTTTGTCTCTCTCATGTCTCTCTCATGTCCCTCTCTGTCTCTCTCATGTCCCTCTCTGTCTCTCTCATGTCTCTCTCATGTCCCTCTCATGTCTCTCTCATGTCCCTCATGTCTCTCTCATGTCCCTCTGTCTCTCTCATGCCCCTCTATGTCTCATGTCCCTCTATGTCTCTCTCATGTCTCTCTCATGTACCTCTTTGTCTCTCTCATGTCCCTCTTTGTCTCTCTCATGTCCCTCTTTGGCTCTCATGTCCCTCTCATGTCCCTCATGTCTCTCATGTCTCTCATGTCTCTCATGTCCCTCTTTGTCTCTCTCATGTCCCTCTTTGTCTCTCTCATGTCCCTCTTTGGCTCTCATGTCCCTCTTTGGCTCTCATGTCCCTCTCATGTCCCTCATGTCTCTCATGTCTCTCATGTCCCTCTTTGTCTCTCATGTCTCTCTCATGTCCCTCTGTCTCTCTCATGTTCCTCTCATGTCCCTCTATGTCTCATGTCCCTCTATGTCTCTCTCATGTCCCTCTCATGTCCCTCTGTCTCTCTCATGTTCCTCTCATGTCCCTCTATGTCTCATGTCCCTCTATGTCTCTCTCATGTCCCTCTCATGTCCCTCAGGATAAAGACGTCTCTGCTGCTGACCTCTGCCTCTAAGATGGAGCCCATGAAGGCGCTGGACTCCAGGTTCACTGAGAGGTCAAAGGCCACGCCCGGGGTCACCTCCGCCATCACCTCCGCCCTCACTCCTCTGGACAGGTACTCCAGATGTCCTCCCGCAGAGTCCGTGTCCTAACCCCGCCCCGTTTGTGTCAGGTCCAAGGAGTCGCTGTCTCTGAAGGAGGTGAAGCCCAAAGACGAGACGAGCAGCGACAGCGAGGACAAGATGGCCGCCATCAACCGCAACCTGTCCCTGAAGAGGAAGGCGGAGCCAGAGGACGAGGTCGTGGAGAAGAGGAAGAAGGGGCGGCCCCGCAAGGACAAGATGGCCGCCGCCGGACAGAGCTTCAGCACTGTGCAGGTCAGAGCTTCAGCCCCGCAGCTCACTGTGCAGCTCACTGTGCAGGTCGATGTGCAGGTCACTGTGCAGGTCACTGTGCAGGTCACTGTGCAGGTCACTGTGCAGGTCGATGTGCAGCTCACTGTGCAGGTCACTGTGCAGGTCGATGTGCAGGTCGATGTGCAGCTCACTGTGCAGGTCACTGTGCAGGTCAGCGCCTCAGCGCTGCAGGTCAATAGTTCATTGAAGTGACATGTGAATGTGACACTGGTTCAAATGTTTGATCCTGCTTGTGCTCAGGCCACGCCCTCCACGGAGCGAGAGTCCAGTCGTGTGGTCAACACTCCAGTCCAGGTGTCCAGACTGACCACGCCCAGCGCCCAAAAGAGCTTCAGTCTGCAGGTAACGAAGCTTCAGTCTGTGTAGGGAGGGTGTTTGATTGTTCTGCTCGTTCAGGTGTTTGATTGTTCTGCTCGTTCAGGTGTTTGATTGTTCTGCTCGTTCAGGTGTTTGATTGTTCTGCTCGTTCAGGTGTTTGATTGTTCTGCTCGTTCAGGTGAGCATGGAGCCCAGTGTGACGGTGGAGCTGGAGAACGAGGTGTCTGTGGTGGGCGGGTCCAGGCTCAGTCAGCTGCGATGTTCCAGAGACGGGAGAGACTGGAGCACCCTGTTACCCAGCTCTGTGCTGTGTGCGGCGGGCAGCAGGTACGGACACGCCCCCTACACTCTGACACGCCCCCCCTACACTCTGACCGCCCCCCCCTACACTCTGACACTACCCCCCTACACTCTGACCGCCCCCCCCTACACTCTGACACTACCCCCCTACACTCTGACACGACCCCCCTACACTCTGACACGCCCCCCCTACACTCTGACACGACCCCCCTACACTCTGACTCGACCCCCCTGCACTCTGACACGACCCCCCTACACTCTGACACGACACAACCCCCCTACACTCTGACTCGACCCCCCTACACTCTGACTCGACCCCCCTACACTCTGACTCGACCCCCCTACACTCTGACACGACACGACCCCCCCTACACTCTGACCGCCCCCCCTACACTCTGACACTACCCCCCTACACTCTGACTCGACCCCCCTACACTCTGACACTACCCCCCTACACTCTGACTCGACCCCCCTACACTCTGACTCGACCCCCCTACATTCTGACACGACCCCCCTACACTCTGACACGACCCCCCTACACTCTGACTCGACCCCCCTACACTCTGACTCGACCCCCCTACACTCTGACACGACCCCCCTACACTCTGACACGACCCCCCTACACTCTGACTCGACCCCCCTACACTCTGACTCGACCCCCCTACACTCTGACCGCCCCCCCTACACTCTGACACTACCCCCCTACACTCTGACCGCCCCCCCTACACTCTGACACTACCCCCCTACACTCTGACACGCCCCCCCTACACTCTGACACTACCCCCCTACACTCTGACCGCCCCCCCTACACTCTGACACTACCCCCCTACACTCTGACACGCCCCCCCTACACTCTGACTCGACCCCCCTACACTCTGACTCGACCCCCCTACACTCTGACACGACACGACCCCCCTACACTCTGACACTACCCCCCTACACTCTGACACTACCCCCCTACACTCTGACTCGACCCCCCTACACTCTCACACGACCCCCCTACACTCTGACACGACCCCCCTACACTCTGACACGACCCCCCCTACACTCTGACCGCCCCCCCTACACTCTGACTCGACCCCCCTACACTCTGACACTACCCCCCTACACTCTGACTCGACCCCCCCTACACTCTGACTCGACCCCCCTACATTCTGACACGACCCCCCTACACTCTGACACGACCCCCCTACACTCTGACTCGACCCCCCTACACTCTGACACGCCCCCCCTACACTCTGACTCGACCCCCCTACACTCTGACTCGACCCCCCTACACTCTGACTCGACCCCCCCTACACTCTGACACGACCCCCCCTACACTCTGACTCGACCCCCCTACACTCTGACACTACCCCCCTACACTCTGACTCGATCCCCCTACACTCTGACTCGACCCCCCTACACTTTGACTCGACCCCCCCTACACTCTGACACGACCCCGCTACACTCTGACACGCCCCCCCTACACTCTGACTCGACCCCCCTACACTCTGACACGCCCCCCCTACACTCTGACACGACCCCCCTACACTCTGACTCGACCCCCCTACACTCTGACACGACCCCCCTACACTCTGACTCGACCCCCCTACACTCTGACACGACCCCCCTACACTCTGACTCGACCCCCCTACACTCTGACACTACCCCCCTACACTCTGACTCGACCCCCCTACACTCTGACTCGACCCCCCTACATTCTGACACGACCCCCCTACACTCTGACACGACCCCCCTACACTCTGACTCGACCCCCCTACACTCTGACTCGACCCCCCTACACTCTGACACGACCCCCCTACACTCTGACACGACCCCCCTACACTCTGACTCGACCCCCCTACACTCTGACTCGACCCCCCTACACTCTGACCGCCCCCCCTACACTCTGACACTACCCCCCTACACTCTGACCGCCCCCCCTACACTCTGACACTACCCCCCTACACTCTGACACGCCCCCCCTACACTCTGACACTACCCCCCTACACTCTGACCGCCCCCCCTACACTCTGACACTACCCCCCTACACTCTGACACGCCCCCCCTACACTCTGACTCGACCCCCCTACACTCTGACTCGACCCCCCTACACTCTGACACGACACGACCCCCCTACACTCTGACACTACCCCCCTACACTCTGACACTACCCCCCTACACTCTGACTCGACCCCCCTACACTCTCACACGACCCCCCTACACTCTGACACGACCCCCCTACACTCTGACACGACCCCCCCTACACTCTGACCGCCCCCCCTACACTCTGACTCGACCCCCCTACACTCTGACACTACCCCCCTACACTCTGACTCGACCCCCCCTACACTCTGACTCGACCCCCCTACATTCTGACACGACCCCCCTACACTCTGACACGACCCCCCTACACTCTGACTCGACCCCCCTACACTCTGACACGCCCCCCCTACACTCTGACTCGACCCCCCTACACTCTGACTCGACCCCCCCTACACTCTGACACGACCCCCCCTACACTCTGACTCGACCCCCCTACACTCTGACACTACCCCCCTACACTCTGACTCGATCCCCCTACACTCTGACTCGACCCCCCTACACTTTGACTCGACCCCCCCTACACTCTGACACGACCCCGCTACACTCTGACACGCCCCCCCTACACTCTGACTCGACCCCCCTACACTCTGACACGCCCCCCCTACACTCTGACACGCCCCCCCTACACTCTGACTCGACCCCCCTACACTCTGACACGACCCCCCTACACTCTGACACGACCCCCCTACACTCTGACTCGACCCCCCTACACCTCGTATGGAGGGTTGACCTTTGACCTGATGCCTCACATTCCTCTCACAGCGAGGCGGTGGCGGTGGCGTGTGAAGACCGCACCCTCTCGGTCTTCTCTTCCTGTGGCAGGAGGCTGTTTCCTCCCATCGCGCTGCCCTCTGCTGTCTCAGCCGTGCACTGCACCGGACATTACGTCATGGCCCTGAGCTCCGGAGCCACACTCTCAGTCTGGTACACACAATACACACGACACACACACAATACACACGACACACACACAATACACACGACACACACACAATACACACAATACACACGACACACACTCAATACACACGACACACACTCAATACACACAATACACACGACACACACTCAATACACACGACACACACTCAATACACACACACACAATACACACGACACACACTCAATACACACGACACACACTCAATACACACGACACACACTCAATACACACGACACACACTCAATACACACACACACAATACACACGACACACACACGACACACACACAATACACACAATACACACGACACACACACAATACACACGACACACACACAAGACACACACACAATACACACGACACACACGACACACACACAATACACACGACACACACACAATACACACGACACACACACAAGACACACACACAATACACACGACACACACGACACACACACAATACACACGACACACACACAATACACACGACACACACACAATACACACGACACACACACAAGACACACACACAATACACACGACACACACGACACACACGACACACACACAATACACACGACACACACACAATACACACACACAATACACACACACAATACACACGACACACACACAATACACACAACACACACACAAGACACACACACAATACACACGACACACACACAATACACACGACACACACACAAGACACACACACGACACACACGACACACACACAATACACACGACACACACACAATACACACACACAATACACACACACAATACACACGACACACACACAATACACACAACACACACACAAGACACACACACAATACACACGACACACACACAATACACACGACACACACACAATACACACGACACACACACAATACACACGACACACACACAATACACACGACACACACACAAGACACACACACAATACACACGACACACACACAATACACACGACACACACGACACACACACAATACACACGACACACACACAATACACACGACACACACACAAGACACACACACAATACACACGACACACACGACACACACACAATACACACGACACACACACAATACACACGACACACACACAATACACACGACACACACACAATACACACACACAATACACACGACACACACACAATACACACGACACACACACAAGACACACACACAATACACACGACACACACACAATACACACGACACACACACAATACACACGACACACACACAATACACACGACACACACACAATACACACGACACACACACAAGACACACACACAATACACACGACACACACACAATACACACGACACACACGACACACACACAATACACACGACACACACACAATACACACGACACACACACAATACACACGACACACACGACACACACACAATACACACGACACACACACAATACACACGACACACACACAATACACACGACACACACACAATACACACGACACACACACAATACACACGACACACACACAATACACACGACACACACACAATACACACGACACACACACAAGACACACACACAATACACACGACACACACACAATACACACGACACACACGACACACACACAATACACACGACACACACACAATACACACGACACACACACAATACACACGACACACACTCAATACACACACACACAATACACACGACACACACACAATACACACGACACACACACGCACTCAATACACACGACACACACACAATACACACGACACACACTCAATACACACACACACAATGCACACGACACACACACACACAATACACACGACACACACACAATACACACGACACACACTCAATACACACGACACACACACAATACACACGACACACACTCAATACACACACACACAATACACACGACACACACAATACACACGACACACACACGCACTCAATACACACGACACACACACAATACACACGACACACACTCAATACACACACACACAATGCACACGACACACACACACACAATACACACGACACACACACAATACACACGACACACACACAATACACACGACACACACACAATACACACGACACACACACAAGACACACACACAATACACACGACACACACACAATACACACGACACACACGACACACACACAATACACACGACACACACACAATACACACGACACACACACAAGACACACACACAATACACACGACACACACGACACACACACACACAATACACACGACACACACACAATACACACGACACACACACAATACACACGACACACACACAATACACACACACAATACACACGACACACACACAATACACACGACACACACACAAGACACACACACAATACACACGACACACACACAATACACACGACACACACACAATACACACGACACACACACAATACACACGACACACACACAATACACACGACACACACACAATACACACGACACACACACAAGACACACACACAATACACACGACACACACACAATACACACGACACACACGACACACACACAATACACACGACACACACACAATACACACGACACACACACAATACACACGACACACACTCAATACACACACACACACAATACACACGACACACACACACACAATACACACGACACACACACGCACTCAATACACACGACACACACACAATACACACGACACACACTCAATACACACACACACAATGCACACGACACACACACACACAATACACACGACACACACACAATACACACGACACACACTCAATACACACGACACACACACAATACACACGACACACACTCAATACACACACACACAATACACACGACACACACAATACACACGACACACACACAATACACACGACACACACTCAATACACACACACACAATACACACGACACACACAATACACACGACACACACACGCACTCAATACACACGACACACACACAATACACACGACACACACTCAATACACACACACACAATGCACACGACACACACACACACAATACACACGACACACACTCAATACACACACACACAATGCACACGACACACACACACACAATACACACGACACACACACACATGTTCATCATCTGTCTCTCACAGGGATGTGCTCAAACCCAAGGCTCTGGTGAAGAACGAGTCTCTTCTGCCGCTGCTCTCAGGTAAAACTGTGACCTTTTTAGAAGACCAATCCACGACCTTCAGACTGATGAGGACCCTCAGACTGATGAGGACCCTCAGACTGATGGACCTTCAGACTGATGAGGACCCTCAGACTGATGAGGACCATCAGGCTGATGGACCTTCAGGCTGATGGACCTTCAGACTGATGGACCTTCAGGCTGATGGACCTTCAGGCTGATGATGGACCCTCAGACTGATGGACCTTCAGGCTGATGGACCCTCAGACTGATGGACCTTCAGGCTGATGGACCCTCAGACTGATGGACCTTCAGACTGATGGACCTTCAGACTGATGGACCCTCAGACTGATGGACCTTCAGACTGATGGACCTTCAGGCTGATGGACCCTCAGACTGATGAGGACCTTCAGACTGATGGACCCTCAGACTGATGGACCTTCAGACTGATGAGGACCTTCAGACTGATGGACCCTCAGACTGATGGACCTTCAGACTGATGGACCTTCAGGCTGATGGACCCTCAGACTGATGAGGACCTTCAGACTGATGGACCCTCAGACTGATGGACCTTCAGACTGATGGACCTTCAGGTTGATGGACCCTCAGACTGATGGACCCTCAGACTGATGGACCTTCAGACTGATGAACATTGAGTCTGAAGGGAGCCTGAAGATCCAAGAAAAATAACCCTTTGACGTGGAACATTGAAATAAAGGTCAGGGCATGATGATCAGATAGTTCTAAAGGTCAGGGCATGATGGTCAGATAGTTCTAAAGGTCAGGGCATGATGGTCAGATAGTTCTAAAGGTCAGGGCATGATGGTCAGATAGTTCTAAAGGTCAGGGCATGATGGTCAGATGGTTCTAAAGGTCAGGGCATGATGGTCAGATGGTTCTAAAGGTCAGGGCATGATGGTCAGATGGTTCTAAAGGTCAGGGCATGATGGTCAGATAGTTCTAAAGGTCAGGGCATGATGGTCAGATGGTTCTAAAGGTCAGGGCATGATGGTCAGATGGTTCTAAAGGTCAGGGCATGATGGTCAGATGGTTCTAAAGGTCAGGGCATGATGGTCAGATAGTTCTAAAGGTCAGGGCATGATGGTCAGATAGTTCTAAAGGTCAGGGCATGATGGTCAGATGGTTCTAAAGGTCAGGGCATGATGGTCAGATGGTTCTAAAGGTCAGGGCATGATGGTCAGATGGTTCTAAAGGTCAGGGCGGTCACAGGAGAAGGTTTCACACTGTGGCTTTAACGGGAGCTTGTTCTGGTCCAGGCGCAGACACGACCGTGAGCCAGTCCATGCTGACGCAGCAGGGAGTCCCCGTCATCTCTCTGTCCAATGGGAAGTCCTTCTGCTTCAGCGTCACCATGGAGACATGGTAAGGCCCCGCCCCCTGTGTGCGTTAGCTTTAGCGTTAGCTCACTCTCTTTCTCTCTCAGGACGCTGGTCGCAGATAAAGCCGACTCTCTGGTGCAGTGTGCAGACTTCAGGAGCTGTCTGCCTTCCCATGATGCATCTGTGTCGTCAGGACCTCTGGCCACCATGCAGGGGCGCCACCTCAGGTACCACTCGTGACCTTTAACCTCTGCACATCCTTACATTTGGGCCTTATTGACCGTCTTTGTAGAAAGCGTTTGTCTGTTCTCTGGAAGTGTATTTTCACAGGAGCGCTGCAGGGGGAGCTCTAGAGCCACAGTGCGCGTGACCACAGGGGGAGCTCTAGAGCCACAGTGCGCGTGACCACAGGTGGAGCTCTAGAGCCACAGTGCGCGTGACCACAGGTGGAGCTCTAGAGCCACAGTGCGCGTGACCACAGGTGGAGCTCTAGAGCCACAGTGCGCGTGACCACAGGTGGAGCTCTAGAGCCACAGTGCGCGTGACCACAGGTGGAGCTCTAGAGCCACAGTGCGCGTGACCACAGAGGTAGCTCTAGAGCCACAGTGCGCGTGACCACAGGTGGAGCTCTAGAGCCACAGTGCGCGTGACCACAGGTGGAGCTCTAGAGCCACAGTGCGCGTGACCACAGAGGTAGCTCTAGAGCCACAGTGCGCGTGACCACAGGGGTAGCTCTAGAGCCACAGTGCGCGTGACCACAGGGGTAGCTCTAGAGCCACAGTGCGCGTGACCACAGGGGGAGCTCTAGAGCCACAGTACGCGTGACCACAGAGGTAGCTCTAGAGCCACAGTGCGCGTGACCACAGGTGGAGCTCTAGAGCCACAGTGCGCGTGACCACAGGGGTAGCTCTAGAGCCACAGTGCGCGTGACCACAGGGGGAGCTCTAGAGCCACAGTGCGCGTGACCACAGGGGTAGCTCTAGAGCCACAGTGCGCGTGACCACAGGGGGAGCTCTAGAGCCACAGTGCGCGTGACCACAGAGGTAGCTCTAGAGCCACAGTGCGCGTGACCACAGGGGGAGCTCTAGAGCCACAGTGCGCGTGACCACAGAGGTAGCTCTAGAGCCACAGTGCGCGTGACCACAGGGGGAGCTCTAGAGCCACAGTGCGCGTGACCACAGGGGGAGCTCTAGAGCCACAGTGCACACAGTTATAATAGTATTAGTGGTTCTACAAAACATCAAAATGTATGTTTTATGATCATAAAGGAGCCAAAATTGTAATAAACAGTTTGGAACAGTTGAATATACTTTTTGATAGAAAAAGGTCAAAGCACCAAAATGCTTCTGTTCCTTGAGATCTGAAACTTTACACAGTTGTCGTCATGACAACAGCATAAACACAATGAAATATGTCTTTAGGACCTTTACAAATGGACAATATTCAGGCGAGACTAAAAAAAGGATGTTTTTAGTATGTTTGTGGTTCTGTAGTGTGAGTTCTGAAGCCCTGACAGTGTGACATGTGCACATCTGCAGAAACTAGAAGGCCTAAGCTTTCCCATGATGCATCACACTCACATGTGGAACGTAAGATCCTCTTAATAAGCACTGACATGTGGGTGTGACCAGTGTGCACAGGGCGATATAGGCGGATGGTAAGCTTCTCGTTTCTCTTCTCCCACAGCGCCGGGCGCCTGGCGTCTCGTCTCTCGTCGACGCCCCATCACCTACAGCAGGGCGTGACGTTGGCGTTCTTGGAGACTCAGCTGTCGTCGGCACTGGCGCTGCAGTCGGCCTCAGAGTACAGACACTGGCTGCTCGTCTACGCTCGCTTCCTCGTAAACGAAGGTACAGACTCGCTCTTTGGTCCTCAGGAGCCACTCTCGCCACACTGACCATCACACACTGTCTGCAGGCTCCGAGTTCCGTCTGCGAGAGCTGTGTAAAGAGCTGCTGGGGCCAGTGCACAAGTCGGCCACGTCGTCATGGGAACAGTCCACCCTGGTGAGTCTGGAGTACCATGCGCCCTAGAGAGAGAGAGTCTGGAGTACCATGTGCCCGAGAGAGAGAGTCTGGAGTACCATGCGCCCTAGAGAGAGAGAGTCTGGAGTACCATGCGCCCTAGAGAGAGAGAGTCTGGAGTACCATGCGCCCTAGAGAGAGAGAGTCTGGAGTACCATGTGCCCTAGAGAGAGAGAGTCTGGAGTACCATGTGCCATAGAGAGAGAGAGTCTGGGGTACCATGTGCCCTAGAGAGAGAGAGTCTGGAGTACCGTGTGCCCTAGAGAGAGAGAGTCTGGAGTACCATGTGCCATAGAGAGAGAGAGTCTGGGGTACCATGTGCCCTAGAGAGAGAGAGAGTCTGGAGTACCCTGTGCCATAGAGAGAGAGAGTCTGGAGTACCGTGTGCCCTAGAGAGAGAGAGTCTGGAGTACCCTGTGCCATAGAGAGAGAGAGTCTGGAGTACCGTGTGCCCTAGAGAGAGAGAGAGTCTGGAGTACCATGTGCCCTAGAGAGAGAGAGAGTCTGGAGTACCATGTGCCCTAGAGAGAGAGAGAGTCTGGAGTACTATGTGCCCTAGAGAGAGAGTCTGGAGTACCATGTGCCCTAGAGAGAGTCTGGAGTACCATGCGCCCTAGAGAGAGAGTCTGGAGTACCGTGTGCCCTAGAGAGAGAGTCTGGAGTACCATGTGCCCGAGAGAGAGAGTCTGGAGTACCATGTGCCCTAGAGAGAGAGAGTCTGGAGTACCGTGTGCCCTAGAGAGAGAGAGTCTGGAGTACCATGTGCCCTAGAGAGAGAGAGAGTCTGGGGTACCATGTGCCCTAGAGAGAGAGAGAGTCTGGAGTACCATGTGCCCTAGAGAGAGAGAGAGTCTGGAGTACCATGTGCCCTAGAGAGAGAGTCTGGAGTACCATGTGCCCTAGAGAGAGAGTCTGGAGTACCATGTGCCCTAGAGAGAGTCTGGAGTACCGTGTGCCCTAGAGAGAGAGTCTGGAGTACCGTGTGCCCTAGAGAGAGAGTCTGGAGTACCGTGTGCCCTAGAGAGAGTCTGGAGTACCATGTGCCCTAGAGAGAGAGAGTCTGGAGTACCATGTGCCCGAGAGAGAGAGTCTGGAGTACCATGTGCCCTAGAGAGAGAGTCTGGAGTACCGTGTGCCCTAGAGAGAAAGAGTCTGGAGTACCATGTGCCCTAGAGAGAGAGAGAGTCTGGAGTACCATGTGCCCTAGAGAGAGAGAGAGTCTGGAGTACCATGTGCCCGAGAGAGAGAGAGAGAGAGTCTGGAGTACCATGTGCACTAGAGAGAGAGAGAGAGTCTGGAGTACCATGTGCCCTAGAGAGAGAGAGAGAGAGAGTCTGGAGTACCATGTGCCCTAGAGAGAGAGTCTGGAGTACCGTGTGCCCTAGAGAGAAAGAGTCTGGAGTACCCTGTGCCATAGAGAGAGAGAGTCTGGAGTACCATGTGCCCTAGAGAGAGAGAGTCTGGAGTACCGTGTGCCCTAGAGAGAGAGTCTGGAGTACCGTGTGCCCTAGAGAGAGAGTCTGGAGTACCGTGCGCCCCAGAGAGAGAGTCTGGAGTACCGTGTGCCCTAGAGAGAGAGTCTGGAGTACCGTGTGCCCTAGAGAGAGAGTCTGGAGTACCGTGTGCCCTAGAGAGAGAGTCTGGAGTACCGTGTGCCCTAGAGAGAGAGTCTGGAGTACCATGCGCCCTAGAGAGAGAGAGTCTGGAGTACCATGTGCCCTAGAGAGAGAGTCTGGAGTACCATGCGCCCTAGAGAGAGAGAGTCTGGAGTACCGTGTGCCCTAGAGAGAGAGTCTGGAGTACCGTGTGCCCTAGAGAGAGAGTCTGGAGTACCATGCGCCCTAGAGAGAGAGAGTCTGGAGTACCATGCGCCCTAGAGAGAGAGAGTCTGGAGTACCGTGTGCCCTAGAGAGAGAGAGTCTGGAGTACCGTGTGCCCTAGAGAGAGAGTCTGGAGTACCGTGTGCCCTAGAGAGAGAGTCTGGAGTACCGTGTGCCCTAGAGAGAGAGAGTCTGGAGTACCATGTGCCCTAGAGAGAGAGTCTTGAGTACCATGTGCCCTAGAGAGAGAGAGTCTGGAGTACCGTGTGCCCTAGAGAGAGAGTCTGGAGTACCATGTGCCCTAGAGAGAGAGAGTCTGGAGTACCATGTGCCCTAGAGAGAGAGAGTCTGGAGTACCGTGTGCCCTAGAGAGAGAGAGTCTGGAGTACCGTGTGCCCTAGAGAGAGAGTCTGGAGTACCATGTGCCCTAGAGAGAGAGAGTCTGGAGTACCGTGTGCCCTAGAGAGAGAGTCTGGAGTACCATGTGCCCTAGAGAGAGAGAGTCTGGAGTACCGTGTGCCCTAGAGAGAGAGTCTGGAGTACCATGTGCCCTAGAGAGAGAGAGTCTGGAGTACCATGTGCCCTAGAGAGAGAGAGTCTGGAGTACCATGTGCCCTAGAGAGAGAGTCTGGAGTACCATGTGCCCTAGAGAGAGAGTCTGGAGTACCATGTGCCCTAGAGAGAGAAAGTCTGGAGTATCATGTGCCCTAGAGAGAGAGTCTGGAGTACCGTGTGCCCTAGAGAGAGAGTCTGGAGTACCATGTGCCCTAGAGAGAGAGAGTCTGGGGTACCATGTGCCCTAGAGAGAGAGAGTCTGGAGTACCGTGTGCCCTAGAGAGAGAGAGTCTGGAGTACCATGTGCCCTAGAGAGAGAGAGTCTGGAGTACCATGTGCCATAGAGAGAGAGAGTCTGGGGTACCATGTGCCCTAGAGAGAGAGAGTCTGGAGTGCCGTGTGCCCTAGAGAGAGAGAGAGTCTGGAGTACCCTGTGCCATAGAGAGAGAGAGTCTGGAGTACCGTGTGCCCTAGAGAGAGAGAGTCTGGAGTACCCTGTGCCCTAGAGAGAGAGAGTCTGGAGTACCCTGTGCCATAGAGAGAGAGAGTCTGGAGTACCGTGTGCCCTAGAGAGAGAGAGTCTGGAGTACCGTGTGCCCTAGAGAGAGAGAGTCTGGAGTACCATGTGCCATAGAGAGAGAGAGAGTCTGGAGTACCATGTGCCATAGAGAGAGAGAGTCTGGGGTACCATGTGCCCTAGAGAGAGAGAGAGTCTGGAGTACCCTGTGCCATAGAGAGAGAGAGTCTGGAGTACCGTGTGCCCTAGAGAGAGAGAGTCTGGAGTACCCTGTGCCATAGAGAGAGAGAGTCTGGAGTACCCTGTGCCATAGAGAGAGAGAGTCTGGAGTACCGTGTGCCCTAGAGAGAGAGAGAGTCTGGAGTACCGTGTGCCCTAGAGAGAGAGAGAGTCTGGAGTACCATGTGCCCTAGAGAGAGAGAGAGTCTGGAGTACCATGTGCCCTAGAGAGAGAGAGAGTCTGGAGTACTATGTGCCCTAGAGAGAGAGTCTGGAGTACCATGTGCCCTAGAGAGAGTCTGGAGTACCATGCGCCCTAGAGAGAGAGTCTGGAGTACCGTGTGCCCTAGAGAGAGAGTCTGGAGTACCATGTGCCCGAGAGAGAGAGTCTGGAGTACCATGTGCCCTAGAGAGAGAGAGTCTGGAGTACCGTGTGCCCTAGAGAGAGAGAGTCTGGAGTACCATGTGCCCTAGAGAGAGAGAGAGTCTGGGGTACCATGTGCCCTAGAGAGAGAGAGAGTCTGGAGTACCATGTGCCCTAGAGAGAGAGAGAGTCTGGAGTACCATGTGCCCTAGAGAGAGAGTCTGGAGTACCATGTGCCCTAGAGAGAGTCTGGAGTACCATGCGCCCTAGAGAGAGAGTCTGGAGTACCGTGTGCCCTAGAGAGAGAGTCTGGAGTACCGTGTGCCCTAGAGAGAGTCTGGAGTACCATGTGCCCGAGAGAGAGAGAGTCTGGAGTACCATGTGCCCTAGAGAGAGAGAGTCTGGAGTACCATGTGCCCGAGAGAGAGAGTCTGGAGTACCATGTGCCCTAGAGAGAGAGTCTGGAGTACCGTGTGCCCTAGAGAGAAAGAGTCTGGAGTACCATGTGCCCTAGAGAGAGAGAGAGTCTGGAGTACCATGTGCCCTAGAGAGAGAGAGAGTCTGGAGTACCATGTGCCCGAGAGAGAGAGTCTGGAGTACCATGTGCACTAGAGAGAGAGAGAGAGTCTGGAGTACCATGTGCCCTAGAGAGAGAGAGAGAGAGTCTGGAGTACCATGTGCCCTAGAGAGAGAGTCTTGAGTACCATGTGCCCTAGAGAGAAAGAGTCTGGAGTACCGTGTGCCCTAGAGAGAGAGTCTGGAGTACCGTGTGCCCTAGAGAGAGAGAGTCTGGAGTACCGTGTGCCCTAGAGAGAGAGTCTGGAGTACCGTGTGCCCTAGAGAGAGAGTCTGGAGTACCGTGTGCCCTAGAGAGAGAGTCTGGAGTACCGTGTGCCCTAGAGAGAGAGTCTGGAGTACCGTGTGCCCTAGAGAGAGAGTCTGGAGTACCATGCGCCCTAGAGAGAGAGAGTCTGGAGTACCATGTGCCCTAGAGAGAGAGTCTGGAGTACCATGCGCCCTAGAGAGAGAGAGTCTGGAGTACCGTGTGCCCTAGAGAGAGAGTCTGGAGTACCGTGTGCCCTAGAGAGAGAGTCTGGAGTACCGTGCGCCCTAGAGAGAGAGAGTCTGGAGTACCGTGCGCCCTAGAGAGAGAGAGTCTGGAGTACCGTGTGCCCTAGAGAGAGAGAGTCTGGAGTACCGTGTGCCCTAGAGAGAGAGTCTGGAGTACCGTGTGCCCTAGAGAGAGAGTCTGGAGTACCGTGTGCCCTAGAGAGAGAGAGTCTGGAGTACCATGTGCCCTAGAGAGAGAGTCTTGAGTACCGTGTGCCCTAGAGAGAGAGAGTCTGGAGTACCGTGTGCCCTAGAGAGAGAGTCTGGAGTACCATGTGCCCTAGAGAGAGAGAGTCTGGAGTACCATGTGCCCTAGAGAGAGAGAGTCTGGAGTACCGTGTGCCCTAGAGAGAGAGAGTCTGGAGTACCGTGTGCCCTAGAGAGAGAGTCTGGAGTACCATGTGCCCTAGAGAGAGAGAGTCTGGAGTACCGTGTGCCCTAGAGAGAGAGTCTGGAGTACCATGTGCCCTAGAGAGAGAGAGTCTGGAGTACCGTGTGCCCTAGAGAGAGAGTCTGGAGTACCATGTGCCCTAGAGAGAGAGAGTCTGGAGTACCATGTGCCCTAGAGAGAGAGAGTCTGGAGTACCATGTGCCCTAGAGAGAGAGTCTGGAGTACCATGTGCCCTAGAGAGAGAGTCTGGAGTACCATGTGCCCTAGAGAGAGAAAGTCTGGAGTATCATGTGCCCTAGAGAGAGAGTCTGGAGTACCGTGTGCCCTAGAGAGAGAGTCTGGAGTACCATGTGCCCTAGAGAGAGAGAGTCTGGGGTACCGTGTGCCCTAGAGAGAGAGAGTCTGGAGTACCGTGTGCCCTAGAGAGAGAGAGTCTGGAGTACCATGTGCCCTAGAGAGAGAGAGTCTGGAGTACCATGTGCCATAGAGAGAGAGAGTCTGGGGTACCGTGTGCCCTAGAGAGAGAGAGTCTGGAGTGCCGTGTGCCCTAGAGAGAGAGAGAGTCTGGAGTACCCTGTGCCATAGAGAGAGAAAGTCTGGAGTACCGTGTGCCCTAGAGAGAGAGTCTGGAGTACCATGTGCCCTAGAGAGAGAGAGTCTGGGGTACCGTGTGCCCTAGAGAGAGAGAGTCTGGAGTACCGTGTGCCCTAGAGAGAGAGAGTCTGGAGTACCATGTGCCCTAGAGAGAGAGAGTCTGGAGTACCATGTGCCATAGAGAGAGAGAGTCTGGGGTACCGTGTGCCCTAGAGAGAGAGAGTCTGGAGTGCCGTGTGCCCTAGAGAGAGAGAGAGTCTGGAGTACCCTGTGCCATAGAGAGAGAGAGTCTGGAGTACCGTGTGCCCTAGAGAGAGAGAGTCTGGAGTACCCTGTGCCCTAGAGAGAGAGAGTCTGGAGTACCCTGTGCCATAGAGAGAGAGAGTCTGGAGTACCGTGTGCCCTAGAGAGAGAGAGTCTGGAGTACCGTGTGCCCTAGAGAGAGAGAGTCTGGAGTACCATGTGCCATAGAGAGAGAGAGAGTCTGGAGTACCATGTGCCATAGAGAGAGAGAGTCTGGGGTACCATGTGCCCTAGAGAGAGAGAGAGTCTGGAGTACCCTGTGCCATAGAGAGAGAGAGTCTGGAGTACCGTGTGCCCTAGAGAGAGAGAGTCTGGAGTACCCTGTGCCATAGAGAGAGAGAGTCTGGAGTACCCTGTGCCATAGAGAGAGAGAGTCTGGAGTACCGTGTGCCCTAGAGAGAGAGAGAGTCTGGAGTACCATGTGCCCTAGAGAGAGAGAGAGTCTGGAGTACCATGTGCCCTAGAGAGAGAGAGAGTCTGGAGTACTATGTGCCCTAGAGAGAGAGAGAGAGAGTCTGGAGTACCATGTGCCCTAGAGAGAGAGTCTTGAGTACCATGTGCCCTAGAGAGAAAGAGTCTGGAGTACCGTGTGCCCTAGAGAGAGAGTCTGGAGTACCATGTGCCCTAGAGAGAGAGAGTCTGGAGTACCGTGTGCCCTAGAGAGAGAGTCTGGAGTACCGTGTGCCCTAGAGAGAGAGTCTGGAGTACCGTGTGCCCTAGAGAGAGAGTCTGGAGTACCGTGTGCCCTAGAGAGAGAGTCTGGAGTACCGTGTGCCCTAGAGAGAGAGTCTGGAGTACCATGCGCCCTAGAGAGAGAGAGTCTGGAGTACCATGTGCCCTAGAGAGAGAGTCTGGAGTACCATGCGCCCTAGAGAGAGAGAGTCTGGAGTACCGTGTGCCCTAGAGAGAGAGTCTGGAGTACCATGTGCCATAGAGAGAGAGTCTGGAGTACCATGTGCCCTAGAGAGAGAGTCTGGAGTACCATGCGCCCTAGAGAGAGAGAGTCTGGAGTACCATGCGCCCTAGAGAGAGAGAGTCTGGAGTACCGTGTGCCCTAGAGAGAGAGAGTCTGGAGTACCGTGTGCCCTAGAGAGAGAGTCTGGAGTACCGTGTGCCCTAGAGAGAGAGTCTGGAGTACCGTGTGCCCTAGAGAGAGAGAGTCTGGAGTACCATGTGCCCTAGAGAGAGAGTCTTGAGTACCATGTGCCCTAGAGAGAGAGAGTCTGGAGTACCGTGTGCCCTAGAGAGAGAGTCTGGAGTACCATGTGCCCTAGAGAGAGAGAGTCTGGAGTACCATGTGCCCTAGAGAGAGAGAGTCTGGAGTACCGTGTGCCCTAGAGAGAGAGAGTCTGGAGTACCGTGTGCCCTAGAGAGAGAGTCTGGAGTACCGTGTGCCCTAGAGAGAGAGAGTCTGGAGTACCGTGTGCCCTAGAGAGAGAGTCTGGAGTACCATGTGCCCTAGAGAGAGAGAGTCTGGAGTACCGTGTGCCCTAGAGAGAGAGTCTGGAGTACCATGTGCCCTAGAGAGAGAGAGTCTGGAGTACCATGTGCCCTAGAGAGAGAGAGTCTGGAGTACCATGTGCCCTAGAGAGAGAGTCTGGAGTACCATGTGCCCTAGAGAGAGAGTCTGGAGTACCATGTGCCCTAGAGAGAGAAAGTCTGGAGTATCATGTGCCCTAGAGAGAGAGTCTGGAGTACCGTGTGCCCTAGAGAGAGAGAGTCTGGGGTACCGTGTGCCCTAGAGAGAGAGAGTCTGGAGTACCGTGTGCCCTAGAGAGAGAGAGTCTGGAGTACCATGTGCCCTAGAGAGAGAGAGTCTGGAGTACCATGTGCCATAGAGAGAGAGAGTCTGGGGTACCGTGTGCCCTAGAGAGAGAGAGTCTGGAGTGCCGTGTGCCCTAGAGAGAGAGAGAGTCTGGAGTACCCTGTGCCATAGAGAGAGAGAGTCTGGAGTACCGTGTGCCCTAGAGAGAGAGAGTCTGGAGTACCCTGTGCCATAGAGAGAGAGAGTCTGGAGTACCGTGTGCCCTAGAGAGAGAGAGTCTGGAGTACCATGTGCCCTAGAGAGAGAGAGAGTCTGGAGTACCATGTGCCCTAGAGAGAGAGAGAGTCTGGAGTACCATGTGCCCTAGAGAGAGTCTGGAGTACCATGCGCCCTAGAGAGAGAGAGTCTGGAGTACCGTGCGCCCTAGAGAGAGAGTCTGGAGTACCGTGTGCCCTAGAGAGAGAGAGTCTGGAGTACCGTGTGCCCTAGAGAGAGAGAGTCTGGAGTACCATGTGCCCTAGAGAGAGAGAGAGTCTGGGGTACCATGTGCCCTAGAGAGAGAGAGAGTCTGGAGTACCATGTGCCCTAGAGAGAGAGAGCGTCTGGAGTACCATGTGCCCTAGAGAGAGAGTCTGGAGTACCATGTGCCCTAGAGAGAGTCTGGAGTACCGTGCGCCCTAGAGAGAGAGTCTGGAGTACCGTGTGCCCTAGAGAGAGAGTCTGGAGTACCATGTGCCCGAGAGAGAGAGTCTGGAGTACCATGTGCCCTAGAGAGAGAGAGTCTGGAGTACCATGTGCCCGAGAGAGAGAGAGAGTCTGGAGTACCATGTGCCCGAGAGAGAGAGAGAGAGTCTGGAGTACCATGTGCCCTAGAGAGAGAGTCTGGAGTACCGTGTGCCCTAGAGAGAGAGTCTGGAGTACCATGTGCCCTAGAGAGAGAGAGTCTGGAGTACCATGTGCCCTAGAGAGAGAGAGTCTGGAGTACCGTGTGCCCTAGAGAGAGAGTCTGGAGTACCGTGTGCCCTAGAGAGAAAGAGTCTGGAGTACCATGTGCCCTAGAGAGAGAGAGAGTCTGGAGTACCATGTGCCCTAGAGAGAGAGAGAGTCTGGAGTACCATGTGCCCGAGAGAGAGAGTCTGGAGTACCATGTGCACTAGAGAGAGAGAGAGAGTCTGGAGTACCATGTGCCCTAGAGAGAGAGAGAGAGTCTGGAGTACCATGTGCCCGAGAGAGAGAGAGAGAGTCTGGAGTACCGTGTGCCCTAGAGAGAGAGTCTGGAGTACCGTGTGCCCTAGAGAGAGAGTCTGGAGTACCGTGTGCCCTAGAGAGAGAGTCTGGAGTACCATGCGCCCTAGAGAGAGAGTCTGGAGTACCGTGTGCCCTAGAGAGAGAGTCTGGAGTACCGTGTGCCCTAGAGAGAGAGAGTCTGGAGTACCGTGTGCCCTAGAGAGAGAGTCTGGAGTACCGTGTGCCCTAGAGAGAGAGTCTGGAGTACCATGTGCCCTAGAGAGAGAGAGTCTGGAGTACCGTGTGCCCTAGAGAGAGAGTCTGGAGTACCGTGTGCCCTAGAGAGAGAGTCTGGAGTACCGTGTGCCCTAGAGAGAGAGAGTCTGGAGTACCGTGTGCCCTAGAGAGAGAGTCTGGAGTACCGTGTGCCCTAGAGAGAGAGTCTGGAGTACCATGTGCCCTAGAGAGAGAGAGTCTGGAGTACCGTGTGCCCTAGAGAGAGAGTCTGGAGTACCATGTGCCCTAGAGAGAGAGAGTCTGGAGTACCATGTGCACTAGAGAGAGAGAGTCTGGAGTGCCGTGTGCCATAGAGAGAGAGAGAGTCTGGAGTACCCTGTGCCATAGAGAGAGAGAGTCTGGGGTACCATGTGCCCTAGAGAGAGAGTCTGGAGTACCGTGTGCCCTAGAGAGAGAGAGTCTGGAGTACCATGTGCCCTAGAGAGAGAGAGTCTGGGGTACCGTGTGCCCTAGAGAGAGAGAGTCTGGAGTACCATGTGCCCTAGAGAGAGAGAGAGTCTGGAGTACCATGTGCCCTAGAGAGAGAGAGTCTGGAGTACCATGTGCCCTAGAGAGAGAGAGTCTGGAGTACCATGTGCCCTAGAGAGAGAGAGTCTGGAGTACCATGTGCCCTAGAGAGAGAGAGTCTGGAGTACCATGTGCCCTAGAGAGAGAGTCTGGAGTACCGTGTGCCCTAGAGAGAGAGTCTGGAGTACCGTGTGCCCTAGAGAGAGAGTCTGGAGTACCATGCGCCCTAGAGAGAGAGTCTGGAGTACCGTGTGCCCTAGAGAGAGAGTCTGGAGTACCGTGTGCCCTAGAGAGAGAGTCTGGAGTACCGTGCGCCCTAGAGAGAGAGATTCTGGAGTACCATGTGCCATAGAGAGAGAGTCTGGAGTACCATGCGCCCTAGAGAGAGAGAGTCTGGAGTACCGTGTGCCCTTGAGAGAGAGTCTGGAGTATCATGTGCCCTAGAGAGAGAGTCTGGAGTACCATGTGCCCTAGAGAGAGAGAGTCTGGAGTACCATGTGCCCTAGAGAGAGAGTCTGGAGTACCGTGTGCCCTAGAGAGAGAGTCTGGAGTACCATGTGCCCTAGAGAGAGAGTCTGGAGTACCATGTGCCCTAGAGAGAGAGAGTCTGGAGTACCGTGTGCCCTAGAGAGAGAGTCTGGAGTACCGTGTGCCCTAGAGAGAGAGTCTGGAGTACCGTGTGCCCTAGAGAGAGAGTCTGGAGTACCATGCGCCCTAGAGAGAGAGAGTCTGGAGTACCATGTGCCCTAGAGAGAGAGAGAGTCTGGAGTACCATGTGCCATAGAGAGAGAGAGTCTGGAGTACCATGTGCCCTAGAGAGAGAGAGTCTGGAGTACCATGTGCCCTAGAGAGAGAAAGAGTCTGGAGTACCCTGTGCCATAGAGAGAGAGAGTCTGGAGTACCGTGTGCCCTAGAGAGAGAGAGTCTGGAGTACCCTGTGCCATAGAGAGAGAGAGTCTGGAGTACCGTGTGCCCTAGAGAGAGAGTCTGGAGTACCGTGTGCCCTAGAGAGAGAGTCTGGAGTACCGTGTGCCCTAGAGAGAGAGTCTGGAGTACCGTGTGCCCTAGAGAGAGAGTCTGGAGTACCCTGTGCCCTAGAGAGAGAGTCTGGAGTACCATGTGCCCTAGAGAGAAAGAGTCTGGAGTACCCTGTGCCCTAGAGAGAGAGTCTGGAGTACCGTGTGCCCTAGAGAGAGAGAGTCTGGAGTACCATGTGCCCTAGAGAGAGAGTCTGGAGTACCGTGTGCCCTAGAGAGAGAGTCTGGAGTACCATGTGCCCTAGAGAGAGAGAGTCTGGGGTACCATGTGCCCTAGAGAGAGAGAGTCTGGAGTACCGTGTGCCCTAGAGAGAGAGAGTCTGGAGTACCATGTGCCCTAGAGAGAGAGAGTCTGGAGTACCATGTGCCATAGAGAGAGAGAGTCTAGGGTACCATGTGCCCTAGAGAGAGAGAGTCTGGAGTGCCGTGTGCCCTAGAGAGAGAGAGAGTCTGGAGTACCCTGTGCCATAGAGAGAGAGAGTCTGGAGTACCGTGTGCCCTAGAGAGAGAGAGTCTGGAGTACCCTGTGCCATAGAGAGAGAGAGTCTGGAGTACCGTGTGCCCTAGAGAGAGAGAGTCTGGAGTACCATGTGCCCTAGAGAGAGAGAGAGTCTGGAGTACCATGTGCCCTAGAGAGAGAGAGAGTCTGGAGTACCATGTGCCCTAGAGAGAGAGAGAGTCTGGAGTACCATGTGCCCTAGAGAGAGTCTGGAGTACCATGCGCCCTAGAGAGAGAGAGTCTGGAGTACCGTGTGCCCTAGAGAGAGAGTCTGGAGTACCATGTGCCCGAGAGAGAGAGTCTGGAGTACCATGTGCCCTAGAGAGAGAGAGTCTGGAGTACCGTGTGCCCTAGAGAGAGAGAGTCTGGAGTACCATGTGCCCTAGAGAGAGAGAGAGTCTGGGGTACCATGTGCCCTAGAGAGAGAGAGAGTCTGGAGTACCATGTGCCCTAGAGAGAGAGAGAGTCTGGAGTACCATGTGCCCTAGAGAGAGAGTCTGGAGTACCATGTGCCCTAGAGAGAGTCTGGAGTACCATGCGCCCTAGAGAGAGAGTCTGGAGTACCGTGTGCCCTAGAGAGAGAGTCTGGAGTACCATGTGCCCGAGAGAGAGAGTCTGGAGTACCATGTGCCCTAGAGAGAGAGAGTCTGGAGTACCATGTGCCCGAGAGAGAGAGTCTGGAGTACCATGTGCCCTAGAGAGAGAGTCTGGAGTACCGTGTGCCCTAGAGAGAAAGAGTCTGGAGTACCATGTGCCCTAGAGAGAGAGAGAGTCTGGAGTACCATGTGCCCTAGAGAGAGAGAGAGTCTGGAGTACCATGTGCCCGAGAGAGAGAGTCTGGAGTACCATGTGCACTAGAGAGAGAGAGAGAGTCTGGAGTACCATGTGCACTAGAGAGAGAGAGAGAGTCTGGAGTACCATGTGCCCTAGAGAGAGAGAGAGTCTGGAGTACCATGTGCCCGAGAGAGAGAGAGAGAGTCTGGAGTACCATGTGCCCTAGAGAGAGAGTCTGGAGTACCGTGTGCCCTAGAGAGAGAGTCTGGAGTACCATGTGCCCTAGAGAGAGAGAGTCTGGAGTACCATGTGCCCTAGAGAGAGAGAGTCTGGAGTACCGTGTGCCCTAGAGAGAGAGTCTGGAGTACCGTGTGCCCTAGAGAGAGAGTCTGGAGTACCATGCGCCCTAGAGAGAGAGTCTGGAGTACCGTGTGCCCTAGAGAGAGAGTCTGGAGTACCGTGTGCCCTAGAGAGAGAGAGTCTGGAGTACCGTGTGCCCTAGAGAGAGAGTCTGGAGTACCGTGTGCCCTAGAGAGAGAGTCTGGAGTACCATGTGCCCTAGAGAGAGAGAGTCTGGAGTACCGTGTGCCCTAGAGAGAGAGTCTGGAGTACCATGTGCCCTAGAGAGAGAGAGTCTGGAGTGCCGTGTGCCATAGAGAGAGAGAGAGTCTGGAGTACCCTGTGCCATAGAGAGAGAGAGTCTGGGGTACCATGTGCCCTAGAGAGAGAGTCTGGAGTACCGTGTGCCCTAGAGAGAGAGAGTCTGGAGTACCATGTGCCCTAGAGAGAGAGAGTCTGGGGTACCGTGTGCCCTAGAGAGAGAGAGTCTGGAGTACCATGTGCCCTAGAGAGAGAGAGAGTCTGGAGTACCATGTGCCCTAGAGAGAGAGAGTCTGGAGTACCATGTGCCCTAGAGAGAGAGAGTCTGGAGTACCATGTGCCCTAGAGAGAGAGAGTCTGGAGTACCATGTGCCCTAGAGAGAGAGAGTCTGGAGTACCATGTGCCCTAGAGAGAGAGTCTGGAGTACCGTGTGCCCTAGAGAGAGAGTCTGGAGTACCGTGTGCCCTAGAGAGAGAGTCTGGAGTACCGTGCGCCCTAGAGAGAGAGTCTGGAGTACCGTGCGCCCTAGAGAGAGAGTCTGGAGTACCGTGTGCCCTAGAGAGAGAGTCTGGAGTACCATGCGCCCTAGAGAGAGAGATTCTGGAGTACCATGTGCCATAGAGAGAGAGTCTGGAGTACCATGCGCCCTAGAGAGAGAGAGTCTGGAGTACCGTGTGCCCTTGAGAGAGAGTCTGGAGTATCATGTGCCCTAGAGAGAGAGTCTGGAGTACCATGTGCCCTAGAGAGAGAGAGTCTGGAGTACCATGTGCCCTAGAGAGAGAGTCTGGAGTACCGTGTGCCCTAGAGAGAGAGTCTGGAGTACCATGTGCCCTAGAGAGAGAGTCTGGAGTACCATGTGCCCTAGAGAGAGAGAGTCTGGAGTACCGTGTGCCCTAGAGAGAGAGTCTGGAGTACCATGCGCCCTAGAGAGAGAGAGTCTGGAGTACCATGTGCCCTAGAGAGAGAGTCTGGAGTACCATGCGCCCTAGAGAGAGAGAGAGTCTGGAGTACCATGTGCCCTAGAGAGAGAGAGAGTCTGGAGTACCATGTGCCATAGAGAGAGAGAGTCTGGAGTACCATGTGCCCTAGAGAGAGAGAGTCTGGAGTACCATGTGCCCTAGAGAGAGAAAGAGTCTGGAGTACCCTGTGCCATAGAGAGAGAGAGTCTGGAGTACCATGTGCCCTAGAGAGAGAGTCTGGAGTACCGTGTGCCCTAGAGAGAGAGTCTGGAGTACCGTGTGCCCTAGAGAGAGAGTCTGGAGTACCGTGTGCCCTAGAGAGAGAGTCTGGAGTACCGTGTGCCCTAGAGAGAGAGTCTGGAGTACCGTGTGCCCTAGAGAGAGAGTCTGGAGTACCATGCGCCCTAGAGAGAGAGAGTCTGGAGTACCATGTGCCCTAGAGAGAGAGTCTGGAGTACCATGCGCCCTAGAGAGAGAGAGTCTGGAGTACCGTGTGCCCTAGAGAGAGAGTCTGGAGTACCATGCGCCCTAGAGAGAGAGAGTCTGGAGTACCGTGTGCCCTAGAGAGAGAGAGTCTGGAGTACCGTGTGCCCTAGAGAGAGAGAGTCTGGAGTACCGTGCGCCCTAGAGAGAGAGAGTCTGGAGTACCATGTGCCCTAGAGAGAGAGTCTGGAGTACCGTGTGCCCTAGAGAGAGAGTCTGGAGTACCATGTGCCCTAGAGAGAGAGAGTCTGGAGTACCGTGTGCCCTAGAGAGAGAGTCTGGAGTACCATGTGCCCTAGAGAGAGAGAGTCTGGAGTACCATGTGCCCTAGAGAGAGAGAGTCTGGAGTGCCGTGTGCCATAGAGAGAGAGAGAGTCTGGAGTACCATGTGCCCTAGAGAGAGAGAGTCTGGAGTACCATGTGCCCTAGAGAGAGAGTATGGAGTACCATGTGCCCTAGAGAGAGAGTCTGGAGTACCGTGTGCCCTAGAGAGAGAGTCTGGAGTACCGTGCGCCCCAGAGAGAGAGTCTGGAGTACCATGTGCCCTAGAGAGAGAGTATGGAGTACCGTGTGCCCTAGAGAGAGAGTCTGGAGTACCGTGTGCCCTAGAGAGAGAGTCTGGAGTACCGTGCGCCCCAGAGAGAGAGTCTGGAGTACCGTGTGCCCTAGAGAGAGAGTCTGGAGTACCATGTGCCCTAGAGAGAGAGTCTGGAGTACCGTGTGCCCTAGAGAGAGAGTCTGGAGTACCGTGCGCCCTAGAGAGAGAGAGTCTGGAGTACCATGTGCCCTAGAGAGAGAGTCTGGAGTACCATGTGCCCTAGAGAGAGAGTCTGGAGTACCATGCGCCCTAGAGAGAGAGAGTCTGGAGTATCATGTGCCCTAGAGAGAGAGTCTGGAGTACCATGTGCCCTAGAGAGAGAGTCTGGAGTACCGTGTGCCCTAGAGAGAGAGTCTGGAGTACCGTGCGCCCTAGAGAGAGAGAGTCTGGAGTACCATGTGCCCTAGAGAGAGAGTCTGGAGTACCATGCGCCCTAGAGAGAGAGAGTCTGGAGTACCATGTGCCCTAGAGAGAGAGTCTGGAGTACCGTGTGCCCTAGAGAGAGAGTCTGGAGTACCGTGTGCCCTAGAGAGAGAGTCTGGAGTACCGTGTGCCCTAGAGAGAGAGTCTGGAGTACCATGTGCCCTAGAGAGAGAGAGTCTGGAGTACCATGCGCCCTAGAGAGAGAGAGTCTGGAGTACCGTGTGCCCTAGAGAGAGAGAGTCTGGAGTACCATGTGCCCTAGAGAGAGAGTCTGGAGTACCGTGTGCCCTAGAGAGAGAGTCTGGAGTACCATGCGCCCTAGAGAGAGAGAGTCTGGAGTACCATGTGCCCTAGAGAGAGAGTCTGGAGTACCATGCGCCCTAGAGAGAGAGAGAGTCTGGAGTACCATGTGCCCTAGAGAGAGAGAGAGTCTGGAGTACCATGTGCCATAGAGAGAGAGAGTCTGGAGTACCATGTGCCCTAGAGAGAGAGAGTCTGGAGTACCATGTGCCCTAGAGAGAGAAAGAGTCTGGAGTACCCTGTGCCATAGAGAGAGAGAGTCTGGAGTACCATGTGCCCTAGAGAGAGAGTCTGGAGTACCGTGTGCCCTAGAGAGAGAGTCTGGAGTACCGTGTGCCCTAGAGAGAGAGTCTGGAGTACCGTGTGCCCTAGAGAGAGAGTCTGGAGTACCGTGTGCCCTAGAGAGAGAGTCTGGAGTACCGTGTGCCCTAGAGAGAGAGTCTGGAGTACCATGCGCCCTAGAGAGAGAGAGTCTGGAGTACCATGTGCCCTAGAGAGAGAGTCTGGAGTACCATGCGCCCTAGAGAGAGAGAGTCTGGAGTACCGTGTGCCCTAGAGAGAGAGTCTGGAGTACCGTGTGCCCTAGAGAGAGAGTCTGGAGTACCATGCGCCCTAGAGAGAGAGAGTCTGGAGTACCGTGTGCCCTAGAGAGAGAGAGTCTGGAGTACCGTGTGCCCTAGAGAGAGAGAGTCTGGAGTACCGTGCGCCCTAGAGAGAGAGAGTCTGGAGTACCATGTGCCCTAGAGAGAGAGTCTGGAGTACCGTGTGCCCTAGAGAGAGAGTCTGGAGTACCATGTGCCCTAGAGAGAGAGAGTCTGGAGTACCGTGTGCCCTAGAGAGAGAGTCTGGAGTACCATGTGCCCTAGAGAGAGAGAGTCTGGAGTACCATGTGCCCTAGAGAGAGAGAGTCTGGAGTGCCGTGTGCCATAGAGAGAGAGAGAGTCTGGAGTACCATGTGCCCTAGAGAGAGAGAGTCTGGAGTACCATGTGCCCTAGAGAGAGAGTATGGAGTACCGTGTGCCCTAGAGAGAGAGTCTGGAGTACCGTGTGCCCTAGAGAGAGAGTCTGGAGTACCGTGCGCCCCAGAGAGAGAGTCTGGAGTACCGTGTGCCCTAGAGAGAGAGTCTGGAGTACCATGTGCCCTAGAGAGAGAGTCTGGAGTACCGTGTGCCCTAGAGAGAGAGTCTGGAGTACCGTGCGCCCTAGAGAGAGAGAGTCTGGAGTACCATGTGCCCTAGAGAGAGAGTCTGGAGTACCATGTGCCCTAGAGAGAGAGTCTGGAGTACCATGCGCCCTAGAGAGAGAGAGTCTGGAGTATCATGTGCCCTAGAGAGAGAGTCTGGAGTACCATGTGCCCTAGAGAGAGAGTCTGGAGTACCGTGTGCCCTAGAGAGAGAGTCTGGAGTACCGTGCGCCCTAGAGAGAGAGAGTCTGGAGTACCGTGTGCCCTAGAGAGAGAGTCTGGAGTACCATGCGCCCTAGAGAGAGAGAGTCTGGAGTACCGTGTGCCCTAGAGAGAGAGTCTGGAGTACCGTGTGCCCTAGAGAGAGAGTCTGGAGTACCGTGTGCTCTAGAGAGAGAGTCTGGAGTACCGTGTGCCCTAGAGAGAGAGTCTGGAGTACCATGTGCCCTAGAGAGAGAGAGTCTGGAGTACCATGCGCCCTAGAGAGAGAGAGTCTGGAGTACCGTGTGCCCTAGAGAGAGAGAGTCTGGAGTACCATGTGCCCTAGAGAGAGAGTCTGGAGTACCGTGTGCCCTAGAGAGAGAGAGTCTGGAGTACCGTGTGCCCTAGAGAGAGAGAGTCTGGGGTACCGTGTGCCCTAGAGAGAGAGAGTCTGGAGTACCATGTGCCCTAGAGAGAGAGAGAGTCTGGAGTACCATGTGCCCTAGAGAGAGAGAGTCTGGAGTACCATGTGCCCTAGAGAGAGAGAGTCTGGAGTACCATGTGCCCTAGAGAGAGAGAGTCTGGAGTACCATGTGCCCTAGAGAGAGAGAGTCTGGAGTACCATGTGCCCTAGAGAGAGAGTATGGAGTACCGTGTGCCCTAGAGAGAGAGTCTGGAGTACCGTGTGCCCTAGAGAGAGAGTCTGGAGTACCGTGCGCCCCAGAGAGAGAGTCTGGAGTACCGTGTGCCCTAGAGAGAGAGTCTGGAGTACCATGTGCCCTAGAGAGAGAGTCTGGAGTACCGTGTGCCCTAGAGAGAGAGTCTGGAGTACCGTGCGCCCTAGAGAGAGAGAGTCTGGAGTACCATGTGCCCTAGAGAGAGAGTCTGGAGTACCATGTGCCCTAGAGAGAGAGTCTGGAGTACCATGCGCCCTAGAGAGAGAGAGTCTGGAGTATCATGTGCCCTAGAGAGAGAGTCTGGAGTACCATGTGCCCTAGAGAGAGAGTCTGGAGTACCGTGTGCCCTAGAGAGAGAGTCTGGAGTACCGTGCGCCCTAGAGAGAGAGAGTCTGGAGTACCATGTGCCCTAGAGAGAGAGTCTGGAGTACCATGCGCCCTAGAGAGAGAGAGTCTGGAGTACCATGTGCCCTAGAGAGAGAGTCTGGAGTACCGTGTGCCCTAGAGAGAGAGTCTGGAGTACCGTGTGCCCTAGAGAGAGAGTCTGGAGTACCGTGTGCCCTAGAGAGAGAGTCTGGAGTACCATGTGCCCTAGAGAGAGAGAGTCTGGAGTACCATGCGCCCTAGAGAGAGAGAGTCTGGAGTACCGTGTGCCCTAGAGAGAGAGAGTCTGGAGTACCATGTGCCCTAGAGAGAGAGTCTGGAGTACCGTGTGCCCTAGAGAGAGAGTCTGGAGTACCATGTGCCCTAGAGAGAGAGAGTCTAGAGTACCATGTGCCCTAGAGAGAGAGAGAGTCTGGAGTACCATGTGCCCTAGAGAGAGAGTCTGGAGTACCATGTGCCCTAGAGAGAGAGAGTCTGGAGTACCATGTGCCCTAGAGAGAGAGAGTCTGGAGTACCATGTGCCCTAGAGAGAGAGTCTGGAGTACCATGTGCCCTAGAGAGAGAGAGTCTGGAGTACCATGTGCCCTAGAGAGAGAGAGTCTGGAGTACCATGTGCCCTAGAGAGAGAGTCTGGGGTACCATGTGCCCTAGAGAGAGAGAGTCTGGAGTACCATGTGCCCTAGAGAGAGAGAGTCTGGAGTACCATGTGCCCTAGAGAGAGAGTCTGGAGTACCATGTGCCCTAGAGAGAGAGAGTCTGGAGTACCCTGTGCCCTAGAGAGAGAGTCTGGAGTACCATGTGCCCTAGAGAGAAAGAGTCTGGAGTACCGTGTGGGACCACCAGCATTTAGAGAGTGAAGAGCGTCTTCATCTCGTCTCTGTGTTTCAGGGCCTGAGGAAGCGGGAGCTTCTGAACGAGGTTCTGCCGGTGATCGGAGAAAACCTGCGATTTCAGAGACTCTTCACCGAGTACCAGGACCAGCTCGAGCTGCTGCGGAGCAAATGACCTTTGACCCTTGACCCTGTGTGGCCTCCTGAGCTCGTCTGTAACTGGAGTCCCTGACTGAAATCCTCTAAACAGAACTAACGCTACAGAAAACATACGTCCAGATCTCCGCCTCCTCTGCCCCGCCTCCTCTGCCCCGCCTCTGAATCATGAGAAACGATTAAATCGGTGAAACGGTGAAATCACAGAGACAAAGATGAACCGTTCCTGTGCCGCGAGCGCAAAGCGGAATAAAGGGAAGAGAAGAAGATGGTGATGATGTTTTTTCTCGGCGCTGCTGAACGGCACACACCAGGGGGCGTGTCCACCTGGGGGCGTGTCCACCTGGGGGCGTGTCCACCAGGGGGCGCTAAACACCATTAAAAGTAAAACAAGTTTGTTTCAAAATGAAGTGTCATGAGGACGCTCTCATGGGACACGCCCCCTGGAGGACGAGAGAGAAAAGCCCAGATCTATTTGTTTTAGGGCGTGGCTCTTTAATTAATTAGAATTATGTCTGAACTTTACACTTGTGTCAGATCGAATCATGTTTTTTCGTTTGTTTGAGGCGTTTTGTAAATGTGTAAATACATTTGAGCTTTTGCAGAAACGAGGAAAAACGTGACAAAGCAGGAAGTAAACAGGAAGTGTGTGTTGGCTCACAGGAAGTCCCGCCTTCTGACCCAAACGTCCAATGAAACCATCTAATTTAGAGTCTGCACTGAATCTTTCCTAAAGTCGTTGGAGCTGCATCACAGATCAGACTCGTAACAAAACTAAGTCAATGTGTTTTACTTTTACCTTGATTTATAATTTAGTTTGTCCTGATTTCACGTTTGTTTGAGGCTTTCGTTTGCTCAAACTCTAACTCTGTTTGGAGGCGGGACTTCCTGTCTGTAAAGTGCGTTTGGAGGCGGGACTTCTGCTCGGTCCATGTAAACGTGTCAGAATATGTTTTTTACGCCGCTGCAGAGTTATTTTGGAAAGAATTTGTGCAAATAATAAAGTGAAGAAAGAATGTTTTTGAACCGTTTCTAACTTTATTTATACAGAAAACTTTCTGCAAATAAAAAGAATAAGTCAGTTTCACATTTGTTTTCAGTTTTGACTAAATATATAAGACAAATCTGTTCTAAAACATGTTAGACTTCAAATAGAACCGGCTGCAGGTGGGCAGGGCCTCGGCTGCAGGTGGGCGGGGCCTCACAGGTTGGCGCTGAGGCCGGTCCAGTGTCGCAGAAGTTGGTGAGCGATGGTTTGTCTCGGAGGAACAACAAACGCAGGACAAGAGCCACCGAGGAGAGACTCCAGCACCTGCAGCAGAGACGGGTCAAAACAGGTCCGAACCATGACTCCGACAGGCCTGAACAATGACTCCGACAGATCTGAACCATGACTCTGACAGATCTGAACCATGACTCCGACAGGTCCGAACCATGACTCCGACAGGTCCGAACCATGACTCTGACAGGTCCGAACCATGACTCTGACAGGTCCGAACCATGACTCTGACAGGTCCGAACCATGACTCCGACAGGTCCGAACCATGACTCCGACAGGTCCGAACCATGACTCCGACAGGTCCGAACCATGACTCCGACAGGCCTGAACAATGACTCCGACAAGTCCGAACTATGACTCCGACAGGCCTGAACCATGACTCCCGACAGGTCCGAACCATGACTCCGACAGGTCCGAACCATGACTCCGACAGGTCCGAACCATGACTCCGACAGGTCCGAACCATGACTCCGACAGGTCCGAACCATGACTCCGACAGATCCGAACCATGACTCCGACAGGTCCGAACCATGACTCCGACAGGTCCGAACCATGACTCCGACAGGTCCGAACCATGACTCCGACAGGCCTGAACAATGACTCCGACAGGCCTGAACCATGACTCCCGACAGGCCTGAACCATGACTCCGACAGGTCCGAACCATGACTCCGACAGGTCCGAACCATGACTCCGACAGGTCCGAACCATGACTCCGACAGGTCCGAACCATGACTCCGACAGGTCCGAACCATGACTCCGACAGGTCCGAACCATGACTCTGACAGGCCTGAACCATGACTCAGACAGGTCCGAACCATGACTCCGACAGGTCCGAACCATGACTCCGACAGGTCCGAACCATGACTCCGACAGGCCTGAACCATGACTCCGACAGGTCCGAACCATGACTCCGACAGGCCCGAACCATGACTCCGACAGGCCCGAACCATGACTCCGACAGGCCTGAACCATGACTCCGACAGTCCTGAACCATGACTCCGACAGTCCTGAACCATGACTCCGACAGGTCCGAACCATGACTCTGACAGGCCTGAACCATGACTCCGACAGGCCTGAACCATGACTCCGACAGGTCCGAACCATGACTCTGACAGGTCTGAACCATGACTCCGACAGGCCTGAACCATGACTCCGACAGGTCTGAACCATGACTCCGACAGGTCCGAACCATGACTCCGACAGGTCCGAACCATGACTCCGACAGGTCCGAACCATGACTCCGACAGGTCCGAACCATGACTCCGACAGGTCCGAACCATGACTCCGACAGGTCCGAACTATGACTCCGACAGGCCTGAACCATGACTCCGACAGGTCCGAACCATGACTCCGACAGGTCCGAACCATGACTCTGACAGGCCTGAACCATGACTCCGACAGGTCCGAACCATGACTCCGACAGGCCTGAACCATGACTCCGACAGTCCTGAACCATGACTCCGACAGTCCTGAACCATGACTCCGACAGGTCCGAACCATGACTCTGACAGGCCTGAACCATGACTCCGACAGGCCTGAACCATGACTCCGACAGGTCCGAACCATGACTCTGACAGGTCTGAACCATGACTCCGACAGGCCTGAACCATGACTCCGACAGGTCTGAACCATGACTCCGACAGGTCTGAACCATGACTCCGACAGGTCCGAACCATGACTCCGACAGGTCTGAACCATGACTCCGACAGGTCTGAACCATGACTCCGACAGGTCTGAACCATGACTCCGACAGGTCTGAACCATGACTCCGACAGGTCAGAACCATGACTCCGACAGGTCTGAACCATGACTCCGACTCTCACGACAGTTGCAAGATATTCCAGTGACATAAACCTGACCTGTTGCCTCGTAAACCACTTTGCCTCCTCGATCTCGTCCTGGTCCACGGTGATCTCCGTCGTCACGGCGATGGTCAAACAGCCAATCATCAGGCTCGACGGCATCGGCCACGGCTGAGAGCAAACGTACCTGAAACAGACCAGAACCGGGACTAAAACCAGACCAGAACCGGTTCTGAATCTGGCTCCAGACGAACTCTGTCTTTATTAGAGCAGACGTATGAATGCTACATCTAAGCTAGCAATGCTACATCTAAGCTAGCAATGCTACATCTAAGCTAAACTAGCAATGCTACATCCAAGCTAAGCTAGCAATGCTTCATCTAAGCTAAGCTAGCAATGCTACATTTAAGCTAACTAGCCAGGACCAGGGTCTGATGGTGGATACACGTTTACTTCCTGTTCCAAACCTTTCAAAAATACATGTCCGGTATTTCAAAATAAAACATTACAGTCACGAATAATACATCTCACCACCGTTTTCACGACTCACACATTATAAAGCATAAACACATAATAAAGTATAAAGTATGTGGAAGTTCAAATAATCAGACCAAAAGTACGTTTGTGTCTCTTCTTTATTTGCTTCCATCAAAATCACCTTCACCTGTGCAACAAGATCCATTTAAATACCCTCACCCCTCTACTACTTCCTTCAACCTTTCACAATAAGACACCTTTTGTGTGTGAGACATAATAATACAGGTCCCCCCCGAACACACAAAATAACAAAATATAAACAAAAGTCAACAGTAATGCTTAGGAATAGTAATAATCCTACCCCTACCACTGCACCTGACCACAACTGAGGGTGAGACTGGCCTATGCCCACTATCCCTGGTAATGACTGTGGCAGCGGAGCGGCCAGGGCGAGCAGGGGGGCGGCCAGGGCGAGCAGGGGGGCGGCCAGGGCGAGCAGGGGGGCGGCCACAGCGAGCAGGGGGGCGGCCACGGCGAGCAGGGAGTGCCAACTGCACATCATCGTCCTTAAGTACATGGGCCGGTTTTAAATGATCCACCGAAACCCGCTCGTGACAAGTTCCCCGCTCCACCAGGAAGGCCTTAGGCCCAGCTTCCAGAACGCGAAAGGGGCCGTCGTATGGCGGCTGTAGTGGCAAACGATGTGCATCATGGCGGATGAAAACATACCTTGCCGACATCAGGTCCTGCGGCACATACGACAGAGGGAGACAATGATGAGCAGGAACAGGAGCAAAAACCTCAGCTTCCCTGTGATAACCTGCCCGGCTAGCCACGCTAGGGCCTACCCCCGAAGAGCCCGGAAGAAATTCCCCCGGGACCCTTAAAGCCTGTCCGAGAACCAACTCCGCAGAAGAGGAATTGAGGTCGTCTTTGGGGGCCGAACGCAGGCCCAACAGGACCCAGGGCAGCCGGTCCACCAAACTACTGTCCACAAGCGAGGCGCGAAGAGCAGCTTTCAAAGTGCGGAGAAAACGTTCACACAGCCCATTAGCCTGTGGATGATATGCAGTTGTCCAGTGGAGTTTAACCCCCAAACTACCAGCCACAGCATTCCACAGCTCGGAAGTAAACTGCGGGCCCCTATCTGAAGTCATGTCCAAGGGAACCCCAAAACGCGCGACCCAGGATAAAAATGAATGCCCGTGCCACCTCAGCTGAAGTAGTAGACGACAGAGGAACTGCTTCAGGCCAACGCGTAGTCCGGTCTACCATAGTCAATATGTGTGTAAATCCCCTGGAAGGAGGAAAAGGACCAACCAAATCCACATGGACATGTTCAAACCGCCTGTCAGGAATCAGGAAAGCGCCCAGTGGAGCTTTGGCGTGGCGTTGCACCTTAGCGCGCTGGCAGGCAACACATGTAGTGGCCCAAGTCTTAACATCCTTACAGAGGCCAGGCCACACAAACTTTGCCCCCACCAGTTTCACGGAGGCCTTAACCCCGCGGTGAGACAAGGAATGAACAGCATCAAAAATCCGTTGACGCCAGCTGACAGGAACCAAAGGCCGCGGTTTGCCTGTCGACACATGGCAGAGAAGGGTTGCACCACTGTCGTGAAAAGTAACATCATCCAAAGTCAAACTACACTCCGTAGCTGTACGCAACGTTTTAATTTCTGCGTCCGTAAGCTGATGTGCTGCCATAGCGGCATAGTCCACCCCCAAATGTACAGCCCCAATCCGAGCTCGAGAGAGACAGTCGGCCACAAAATGATCTTTCCCGGGCAAGTGTTGGATGTCCGTGGTAAATTCCGAAATAGCGGAAAGCTGCCGCTGTTGACGCGATGACCACGGTTCAGAAACCTTGGCCATGGCAAATGTTAGGGACTTGTGATCCACAAACACAGTAAAGCCCCGACCTTCCAAAAGGAACCTAAAATGTCGGGTGACTAGAAAAAGTGCCAGGAGCTGTCAAACGTACTGTACTTCCTCTCAGAGTCACGCAGCTACTTACTGAAGAAGGCCAGGGGCTGCCAGGCTCCATTAACCCACTGTTCACAAACCGCTCCTACAGCATAATCGGATGCATCTGTGGTCAGGGCGAGGGGTGCTGCTGGGTCGGGATGGGCCAACAAGGCGGCGTCAGCCAGTGCAGTCTTAGCTCTGTCAAAAGCCTGCAACCTCTCTGGGGTCCACTCGATCTCCTGATTACCCTTCTTGCCCCTGAGTGCTTCGTACAAAGGGTGCATGATGTGGGCAGCCCGCGGAATAAAGCGGTTATAAAATTTTATCATACCCAAAAACTCCTGCAGGGGTTTCACTGAACGGGGACACGGAAACGCTGAAATAGTTTCCGTTTTAGTAGGCAGTGGAACACTGGGAGGAGTTCGGGGAGGCCATGGAGGAGGACTATCGGTCGGCACCAAAGAAATTCTGGCAAACCGTCCGGCGCCTCAGGAGGGGGAAGCAGTGTCTCACCAACACCGTTTACGGTGCGGGTGGAGGCCTGCTGACCTCAACTGGGGATGTCGTCGGACGGTGGAAGGAATACTTTGAGGATCTCCTTAATCCCTCAGTCACGTCTTCCGAAGAGGAAGTAGAGACCGGGGACTCAGAGGCTGGCTCATCCATCACCCAAGCTGAAGTCACTGAGGTTGTTCGCAAACTCCTCGGTGGCAGGGCTCCGGGGGTGGATGAGATCCGCCCTGAGTACCTAAAGTATCTGGATGTTGTAGGACTGTCTTGGTTGACACGTCTCTGCAACATCGCGTGGCGTTCGGGGACCGTGCCTCTGGACTGGCAGACCGGGGTGGTGGTCCCTCTGTTCAAGAAGGGGGACCGGAGGGTGTGTTCCAACTACAGAGGGATCACACTCCTCAGCCTCCCGGGTAAGGTCTATTCCAAGGTACTGGAGAGGAGAATCCGACCGATAGTCGAACCTCGGATTCAGGAGGAGCAGAGTGGTTTTCGTCCCGGTCGTGGAACACTGGACCAGCTCTATACCCTCCATCGGGTGCTCGAGGGCTCATGGGAGTTTGCCCAACCAGTCCACATGTGCTTTGTGGATCTGGAGAAGGCTTTCGACCGTGTCCCTCGGGGTGTCCTTTGGGGGGTGCTCCGGGAGTACGGGGTCCGGGGCCCTTTGCTCAGGGCTGTCCGGTCCCTGTATGACCGGAGCAGGAGCTGTGTTCACATTGCCGGCAGTAAGTCAGACCTGTTCCCAGTGCATGTTGGACTCCGCCAGGGCTGCCCTTTGTCACCGGTTCTGTTCATAATTTTTATGGACAGAATTTCTAGGCGCAGTCAGGGGTCGGAGGGTGTCCGGTTTGGGGACCACAGGATCTCATCTCTGCTGTTCGCAGACGATGTTGTCCTGATGGCTCCATCAAACCCGGACCTGCAACATGCACTGGGACGGTTTGCAGCCGAGTGTGAAGCGGCTGGGATGAGAATCAGCGCCTCCAAATCCGAGGCCATGGTTCTCGACCGGAAAAGGGTGGCTTGCCTTCTTCAGGTGGGTGGGGTGTCCTTGCCCCAAGTGGAGGAGTTCAAGTATCTCGGGGTCTTGTTCACGAGTGAGGGAAGGATGGAGCATGAGATCGACAGGCGGATCGGTGCAGCGGCTGCAGTGATGCAGTCGCTGCATCGGACCGTTGTGGTAAAGAGGGAGCTGAGCCGAAAGGCAAAGCTCTCTATTTACCGGTCGGTCTACGTTCTGACCTCACCTATGGTCATGAGCTTTGGGTAGTGACCGAAAGAACAAGATCGCGGATACAAGCGGTCGAAATGAGTTTCCTCCGCCGTGTGGCTGGGCGCTCCCTTAGAGATAAGGTGAGGAGCTCGGCCACACGGGGGGAGCTCGGAGTAGAGCCGCTGCTCCTCCACGTCGAGAGGAGCCAGCTGAGGTGGCTCGGGCATCTGTTCCGGATGCCTCCTGGGCGCCTCCCTCGGGAGGTGTTTCAGGCATGTCCCACCGGGAAGAGGCCCCGGGGAAGACCCAGGACACGCTGGAGAGACTATGTCTCTCGGCTGGCCTGGGAACGCCTCGGGATCCCCCCGGAGGAGTTAGAGGAAGTGTCTGGGGAGAAGGAAGTCTGGGAGTCCCTGCTCAGACTGCTGCCCCCGCGACCCGGCCCCGGATAAAACGACAGAAGATGGATGGATGGATGGATGGATAGGCAGTGGAACAGCACCATGAGGCGTCACACGGTGGCCCAGAAATTCAATCTCCGAAAATCCAAACTGACATTTCGCCGGGTTCACAATCAGTCCATGTTCAGTAAGGCGCTCAAACAGCAGGCGGAGGTGTGACCTGTGCACCTCCGCTGTGGGACTGGCTACTAGAATGTCGTCAAGATAGACAAACAGAAAAGGCTTTTCACGTAACACAGAGTCCATAAGCCGCTGAAACGTCTGTGCAGCACCTTTCAGTCCGAACGGCATCCTCAGAAACTCAAATAATCCAAACGGAGTAATCACCGCCGTCTTGGGCACATCTTGAGGATGAACTGGGACCTGGTGATAACCTCTCACCAGATCTACTTTTGAAAAAACAACAGCACCCGCCAAATGCACAGAAAAATCCTGAATGTGCGGGACTGGGTATCTGTCGTTAGCGGTGGCGTTGTTGAGGCGTCGAAAATCCCCACATGGCAGCCACCCACCGTTGGACTTAGGAACCATGTGCAAAGGGGAGGCCCAGGGGCTGTTAGAGCGGCGCACAATGCCGAGCCGCTCCATATTCGCAAACTCCTTTTTGGCCATTACGAGCTTAGCCACATCCAAACGGCGTGCCCGAGCAAAAACGGGCGTGCCCTCTGTGGTAATATAATGCTCCACCCCATGTTTAGCTACAGCAGCAGAAAATGTAGGGACAGTTAGAGCAGGAAACTCTGCTAAAAGTCGCTGGTATGTATCCCCTGCTGCTAGCATGTTAGCGAGGAGCGGTCCAGCCCCCCCAAGCGTACATGGATAAGAACTAAATGATACAGCGTCAATCAGACACCTATTAGCAACATCCACTAAAAGTCTATAAGCACACAAAAAATCTGCACCAATAATGGGAACTGTAACAGAAGCAACTACGAAGTCCCAGCTGAACACATGTCCATTAAAACAAACAGAAATGAACCTGGTGCCGAAGGTGCGGATGGAGGTCCCGTTGGCTGCATCCAACGAAGGCCCCTGTCCAGGTCCCAAAGTGTCAGCAGAGGAGGCGGGAACGATGCTGCGCTGCGCCCCTGAATCCACCAGGAAACGTCTCCCTGACATGCCGTCCTCAACGAAAAGCAGCTTGTCTGATGAGCCGATGCACGAAGCTGCGAGTGTGCACCGGCTCTCGTTTCCCTGCTGCTGAAAGGAGCACGGCGGAATGCAGCGCCCGCTTTCACTCCAAAACGCCCATGATAGAAGCACAGCGGGCGCTCCCTCCGCTGACGCTCCGTGACCGCCGCGACGTCCACAGCCCCCGGGTCCATCGGCTCACCTGGCAGCAGCGCGTGCACGGCGGAGTAGTGACGGGACGCCAGCCAGAGTTTATCTGCTTCTTCCGCCAAACCCCGGTAATCCTCACTGTTCACGAGCTCCGAGGAGGCCAGGGCGGGGCGCACGGGAGGCCAGGGCGGGGCGCACGGGAGGCCAGGGCGGGGCGCACGGGAGGCCAGGGCGGGGCGCACGGGAGGCCAGGGCGGGGCGCACGGGAGGCGGGAGCTGGCGCAGGAACAGGTGGGTGAATAGAAAAGATGCATCACCGGGTCCCAGCAAGGCCAACATGTTCTCCATGAGTTCTGAAGGTTTACTGTCTCCTAAACCTGACATGGACAGCAGGCGGTCGGCTCGCTCCAGGTCAGACAGCTGTACAAACGTAGTAACTGCGTCTTCAGCGCCTCATTCTTGTTGCCATGCGGCGGGGCCCGGAGCAGTCCCATCAGCCTGCGAGTAGTGGCAGAATCCAACGCCCAAACAACGTGAAAATACTTTGTCTCGTCGGCAGTGATGCCTCGTAACTGGAACTGCGCCTCAACATGATGGAACCAGGGCTCTGGGTCGTGTTGCCAAAACTCCGGGAGCTTGATAGTTGCCGCAAAAATAGCTGTCGCAGACGGGACAGCGGCCGCAGAAGAGCTCCCAACTGACATCATTCCCACGTCAGGGTCACCAATGTGGAAGTTCAAATAATCAGACCAAAAGCACGTTTGTGTCTCTTCTTTATTTGCCTCCATCAAAATCACCCTCACCTGTGCAACAAGATCCATTTAAATACCCCTCTACTACTTCCTTCACCCTTTCACAATAAGACACCTTTTGTGTGTGAGACATAATGTTGTTGTTGTTGTTGTTGTTGTTGTTTTATGGCGGTTGACATCCAATTGTTGCATTACCGCCAGACTTTATTCCTCAGACTGTCGTAGTCCGTATAATACATACATAATGCAGATAAAGCGTAAACACATAATAAAGCGTAAACACATAATAAAGCATAAACACATAATAAAGCATAAACACATAATAAAGCGTAAACACATAATAAAGCATAAACACATAATAAAGCATAAACACATAATAAAGCATAAACACATAATAAAGCATAAACACATAATAAAGCGTAAACACATAATAAAGCGTAAACACATAATAAAGCGTAAACACATAATAAAGCGTAAACACATAATAAAGCGTAAACACATAATAAAGCATAAACACATAATAAAGCATAAACACATAATAAAGCATAAACACATAATAAAGCGAAAACACATAATAAAGCGTAAACACATAATAAAGCGTAAACACATAATAAAGCATAAACACATAATAAAGCGAAAACACATAATAAAGCATAAACACATAATAAAGCATAAACACATAATAAAGCGAAAACACATAATAAAGCGTAAACACATAATAAAGCATAAACACATAATAAAGCGAAAACACATAATAAAGCGTAAACACATAATAAAGCATAAACACATAATAAAGCGAAAACACATAATAAAGCGTAAACACATAATAAAGCATAAACACATAATAAAGCATAAACACAAAGCATAAACACATAATAAAGCGAAAACACATAATAAAGCATAAACACATAAAGCATAAACACATAATAAAGCATAAACACATAATAAAGCATAAACACATAATAAAGCGTAAACACATAATAAAGCGTAAACACATAATAAAGCGAAAACACATAATAAAGCATAAACACATAATAAAGCATAAACACATAATAAAGCATAAACACATAATAAAGCGAAAACACATAATAAAGCGTAAACACATAATAAAGCATAAACACATAATAAAGTGTAAACACATAATAAAGCATAAACACATAATAAAGTATAAACACATAATAAAGCGTAAACACATAATAAAGTATAAACACACAATAAAGCATAAACACATAATAAAGCGTAAACACATAATAAAGCGTAAACACATAATAAAGCGTAAACACATAATAAAGCATAAACACATAATAAAGCATAAACACATAATAAAGCATAAACACATAATAAAGCATAAACACATAATAAAGCATAAACACATAATAAAGCATAAACACATAATAAAGCATAAACACATAATAAAGCGAAAACACATAATAAAGTATAAACACATAAATAATAAAGCATAAACACATAATAAAGCGAAAACACATAATAAAGCATAAACACATAATAAAGCATAAACACATAATAAAGCATAAACACATAATAAAGCGAAAACACATAATAAAGCGTAAACACATAATAAAGCATAAACACATAATAAAGCGTAAACACATAATAAAGCGTAAACACATAATAAAGCGTAAACACATAATAAAGCATAAACACATAAAGCGTAAACACATAATAAAGCATAAACACATAATAAAGCGTAAACACATAATAAAGCATAAACACATAATAAAGCATAAACACATAATAAAGCGTAAACACATAATAAAGCGTAAACACATAATAAAGCATAAACACATAATAAAGCATAAACACATAATAAAGCGTAAACACATAATAAAGCATAAACACATAATAAAGCGTAAACACATAATAAAGCGTAAACACATAATAAAGCATAAACACATAATAAAGCATAAACACATAATAAAGCGTAAACACATAATAAAGCGTAAACACATAATAAAGCATAAACACATAATAAAGCGTAAACACATAATAAAGCGTAAACACATAATAAAGCATAAACACATAATAAAGCATAAACACATAATAAAGTATAAACACATAATAAAGTATAAACACATAATAAAGCGTAAACACATAATAAAGTGTAAACACATAATAAAGTATAAACACATAATAAAGCGTAAACACATAATAAAGCGTAAACACATAATAAAGCGAAAACACATAATAAAGTATAAACACACAATAAAGCATAAACACATAATAAAGTGTAAACACAGAATAAAGTATAAACACATAATAAAGCATAAACACATAATAAAGCGTAAACACATAATAAAGTATAAACACATAATAAAGCGTAAACACATAATAAAGCGTAAACACATAATAAAGCGTAAACACATAATAAAGCATAAACACATAATAAAGCATAAACACATAATAAAGTATAAACACATAATAAAGCATAAACACATAATAAAGCGTAAACACATAATAAAGCGTAAACACATAAAAAAAGCGTAAACACATAATAAAGCGTAAACACATAATAAAGCGTAAACACATAATAAAGCGTAAACACATAATAAAGTGTAAACACATAATAAAGCATAAACACATAATAAAGTATAAACACATAATAAAGCGTAAACACATAATAAAGCGAAAACACATAATAAAGTGTAAACACATAAAGCATAAACACATAATAAAGTATAAACACATAATAAAGCGTAAACACATAATAAAGCGTAAACACATAAAGCGTAAACACATAATAAAGCGTAAACACATAATAAAGTATAAACACATAATAAAGCGTAAACACATAATAAAGCGAAAACACATAATAAAGCGTAAACACATAAAGCATAAACACATAATAAAGTATAAACACATAATAAAGCGAAAACACATAATAAAGTATAAACACATAATAAAGTGTAAACACATAATAAAGTATAAACACATAATAAAGTGTAAACACATAATAAAGCGAAAACACATAATAAAGTATAAACACATAATAAAGTGTAAACACATAATAAAGTATAAACACATAATAAAGTGTAAACACATAATAAAGCATAAACACATAATAAAGTATAAACACATAATAAAGCGTAAACACATAATAAAGCGTAAACACATAATAAAGCGTAAACACATAATAAAGCATAAACACATAATAAAGCATAAACACATAATAAAGTATAAACACATAATAAAGCGTAAACACATAATAAAGCATAAACACATAATAAAGCGTAAACACATAATAAAGCGAAAACACATAATAAAGTGTAAACACATAAAGCATAAACACATAATAAAGTATAAACACATAATAAAGCATAAACACATAATAAAGCATAAACACATAATAAAGCATAAACACATAATAAAGCATAAACACATAATAAAGTATAAACACATAATAAAGCATAAACACATAATAAAGTGTAAACACATAAAGCATAAACACATAATAAAGTATAAACACATAATAAAGCATAAACACATAATAAAGTATAAACACATAATAAAGCATAAACACATAATAAAGCATAAACACATAATAAAGCATAAACACATAATAAAGCGTAAACACATAATAAAGCGTAAACACATAATAAAGCATAAACACATAATAAAGCATAAACACATAATAAAGCGAAAACACATAATAAAGCATAAACACATAATAAAGCGAAAACACATAATAAAGCGAAAACACATAATAAAGCGTAAACACATAATAAAGCATAAACACATAATAAAGCGAAAACACATAATAAAGCATAAACACATAATAAAGCATAAACACATAATAAAGCGAAAACACATAATAAAGCGTAAACACATAATAAAGCATAAACACATAATAAAGCGAAAACACATAATAAAGCGTAAACACATAATAAAGCATAAACACAAAGTATAAACACATAAAGCGTAAACACATAATAAAGCATAAACGCATAATAAAGCGTAAACACATAATAAAGCGTAAACACATAATAAAGCGTAAACACATAATAAAGCATAAACACATAATAAAGCATAAACACATAATAAAGCGAAAACACATAATAAAGCGTAAACACATAATAAAGCATAAACACATAATAAAGCGAAAACACATAATAAAGCGTAAACACATAATAAAGCATAAACACATAATAAAGCGAAAACACATAATAAAGCGTAAACACATAATAAAGCATAAACACATAATAAAGCATAAACACATAATAAAGTATAAACACATAATAAAGTGTAAACACATAACAAAGTATAAACACATAATAAAGTATAAACACATAATAAAGTATAAACACATAATAAAGCATAAACACATAATAAAGTATAAACACATAACAAAGTATAAACACATAATAAAGCATAAACACATAATAAAGTATAAACACATAATAAAGTATAAACACATAACAAAGTATAAACACATAATAAAGCATAAACACATAATAAAGTATAAACACATAATAAAGCATAAACACATAATAAAGTATAAACACATAACAAAGTATAAACACATAATAAAGTATAAACACATAATAAAGCATAAACACATAATAAAGCATAAACACATAATAAAGTATAAACACATAATAAAGTGTAAACACATAATAAAGTATAAACACATAATAAAGCGTAAACACATAATAAAGCGTAAACACATAATAAAGCATAAACACATAATAAAGTATAAACACATAATAAAGCGTAAACACATAATAAAGCGTAAACACATAATAAAGCATAAACACATAATAAAGCATAAACACATAATAAAGCGTAAACACATAATAAAGCATAAACACATAATAAAGCATAAACACATAATAAAGCATAAACACATAATAAAGCGTAAACACATAATAAAGTATAAACACATAATAAAGCATAAACACATAATAAAGCGTAAACACATAATAAAGCATAAACACATAAAAAAGCATAAACACATAAAGTATAAACACATAAAGCGTAAACACATAATAAAGCATAAACACATAATAAAGCGTAAACACATAATAAAGCATAAACACATAATAAAGTGTAAACACATAATAAAGCATAAACACATAATAAAGTATAAACACATAATAAAGCGTAAACACATAATAAAGCATAAACACATAAAAAAGCATAAACACATAAAGTATAAACACATAAAGCGTAAACACATAATAAAGCATAAACACATAATAAAGCATAAACACATAATAAAGCGTAAACACATAATAAAGCGTAAACACATAATAAAGCGTAAACACATAATAAAGCATAAACACATAATAAAGCATAAACACATAATAAAGCGTAAACACATAATAAAGCATAAACACATAATAAAGCGTAAACACATAATAAAGCGTAAACACATAATAAAGCATAAACACATAATAAAGCATAAACACATAATAAAGCGTAAACACATAATAAAGCATAAACACATAATAAAGCATAAACACATAATAAAGCATAAACACATAATAAAGCATAAACACATAATAAAGCGAAAACACATAATAAAGTATAAACACATAAATAATAAAGCATAAACACATAATAAAGCGAAAACACATAATAAAGCATAAACACATAATAAAGCATAAACACATAATAAAGCGAAAACACATAATAAAGCGTAAACACATAATAAAGCATAAACACATAAAAAAGCATAAACACATAAAGCGTAAACACATAATAAAGCGTTAACACATAATAAAGCGTAAACACATAATAAAGCGTAAACACATAATAAAGCATAAACACATAATAAAGCGTAAACACATAATAAAGCGTAAACACATAATAAAGCATAAACACATAATAAAGCATAAACACATAATAAAGCGTAAACACATAATAAAGCATAAACACATAATAAAGCATAAACACATAATAAAGCGTAAACACATAATAAAGCGTAAACACATAATAAAGCATAAACACATAATAAAGCATAAACACATAATAAAGCGTAAACACATAATAAAGCGTAAACACATAATAAAGCGTAAACACATAATAAAGCGTAAACACATAATAAAGTATAAACACATAATAAAGCATAAACACATAATAAAGCGTAAACACATAATAAAGCATAAACACATAATAAAGCGTAAACACATAATAAAGCGTAAACACATAATAAAGCGTAAACACATAATAAAGCGTAAACACATAATAAAGTATAAACACATAATAAAGCATAAACACATAATAAAGCATAACACATAATAAAGTATAAACACATAATAAAGTATAAACACATAATAAAGTATAAACACATAATAAAGTATAAACACATAATAAAGTGTAAACACATAATAAAGTGTAAACACATAATAAAGTATAAACACATAATAAAGCATAAACACATAATAAAGCGTAAACACATAATAAAGTGTAAACACATAATAAAGTATAAACACATAATAAAGCGTAAACACATAATAAAGCGTAAACACATAATAAAGTGTAAACACATAATAAAGTATAAACACATAATAAAGCGTAAACACATAATAAAGCATAAACACATAATAAAGCATAAACACATAATAAAGTATAAACACATAATAAAGTGTAAACACATAATAAAGTGTAAACACATAAACACATAATAAAGTGTAAACACATAAACACATAATAAAGCATAAACACATAATAAAGTATAAACACATAATAAAGCGAAAACACATAATAAAGTATAAACACATAATAAAGTGTAAACACATAATAAAGTGTAAACACATAAACACATAATAAAGTGTAAACACATAATAAAGTGTAAACACATAAACACATAATAAAGCATAAACACATAATAAAGTATAAACACATAATAAAGTGTAAACACATAATAAAGTGTAAACACATAAACACATAATAAAGCATAAACACATAATAAAGTATAAACACATAATAAAGCGAAAACACATAATAAAGCGTAAACACATAATAAAGCGTAAACACATAATAAAGCGTAAACACATAATAAAGTATAAACACATAATAAAGCGTAAACACATAATAAAGTATAAACACATAATAAAGCATAAACACATTGACAGTTTGACACATGAATATTAATAGTTCAAACACTCACCAAACTTTATGGACCAGAACTCCAGACTCTTCCTGGACTTCTCTACGGACAGCAGCTTCTACAGCCTCTCCTGAAACCAGAGACTAAACCAGGACTAAAGCAGGACTAAAGCAGGACTAAAGCAGGACTAAACCAGGACTAAACCAGGACTAAAGCAGGACTAAACCAGGACTAAACCAGGACTAAACCAGGACTAGACCTGAGTCGTACCAGGCTCGATGAATCCGGCGAGGCAGGAGAACATTCCGGGGGGAAACACCTTCTTTCTTCCCAGGAGACACTGGTTCTGGTCCGGATGAAGCACCAACATGATGACCACCGGGTCTGAGACAGAGACCGGACTTAGACTGGGACCAGGACCAGGACCAGGACCAGGACCAGGACCAGGAGCAGGACCAGGAGCAGGACCAGGACCAGGACCGGGACCAGGACCATATATTTGTGTCTGAATAAAGCTGTTCATGATGAACATGATTATGTGTGTTTCATACAGAGAACATGTTTGTGTCTCACAGTACGACACGGGCCTTTGTTACTGTCGGTTACCATGGCGACCAGAGACTTTACTATCACTCAATGTTTGTAGTATTAATATGCAGTATTTAAATGCAGTATTTAAATGCAGTATTTAAATGCAGTATTTAAATGCAGTATTTAAATGCAGTATTTAAATGCAGTATTTAAATGCAGTATTTAAATGCAGTATTTAAATGTAGTATTTAAATGCAGTATTTAAATGCAGTATTTAAATGCAGTATTTAAATGCAGTATTTAAATGTAGTATTTAAATGCAGTATTTAAATGCAGTATTTAAATGTAGTATTTAAATGCAGTATTTAAATGCAGTATTTAAATGCAGTATTTAAATGCAGTATTTAAATGCAGTATTTACCGACTCGTGGGTAGCAGGTGTTGTGCACCCCCTGGTGGCTGATGCAGGTGGTGTTCTCACAGCTCCTCTTATGCCCCGCCTCCTCCGCACGACTCCGCCCCCCACAGGTCGAACAGAAACTGTAGCGAGAATGCCACGCCAGGACTGACCGGGACTGAGCCACGAGACCTGAGGAAGACCAGGACTATAACCAGACTGACCGGGACTGAGCCACGAGACCTGAGGAAGACCAGGACTATAACCAGACTGACCGGGACTGAGCCACGAGACCTGAGGAAGACCAGGACTATAACCAGACTGACCGGGACTGAGCCACGAGACCTGAGGAAGACCAGGACTATAACCAGACTGACCGGGACTGAGCCACGAGACCTGAGGAAGACCAGGACTATAACCAGACTGACCGGGACTGAGCCACGAGACCTGAGGAAGACCAGGACTATAACCAGACTGACCGGGACTGAGCCACGAGACCTGAGGAAGACCAGGACTATAACCAGACTGACCGGGACTGAGCCACGAGACCTGAGGAAGACCAGGACTATAACCAGACTGACCGGGACTGAGCCACGAGACCTGAGGAAGACCAGGACTATAACCAGACTGACCGGGACTGAGCCACGAGACCTGAGGAAGACCAGGACTATAACCAGACTGACCGGGACTGAGCCACGAGACCTGAGGAAGACCAGGACTATAACCAGACTGACCGGGACTGAGCCACGAGACCTGAGGAAGACCAGGACTATAACCAGACTGAACGGGACTGAGCCACGAGACCTGAGGAAGACCAGGACTATAACCAGACTGACCGGGACTGAGCCACGAGACCTGAGGAAGACCAGGACTATAACCAGACTGACCGGGACTGAGCCACGAGACCTGAGGAAGACCAGGACTATAACCAGACTGACCGGGACTGAGCCACGAGACCTGAGGAAGACCAGGACTATAACCAGACTGACCGGGACTGAGCCACGAGACCTGAGGAAGACCAGGACTATAACCAGACTGAACGGGACTGAGCCACGAGACCTGAGGAAGACCAGGACTATAACCAGACTGACCGGGACTGAGCCACGAGACCTGAGGAAGACCAGGACTATAACCAGACTGACCGGGACTGAGCCACGAGACCTGAGGAAGACCAGGACTATAACCAGACTGACCGGGACTGAGCCACGAGACCTGAGGAAGACCAGGACTATAACCAGACTGACCGGGACTGAGCCACGAGACCTGAGGAAGACCAGGACTATAACCAGGTTTAAACCAGGACTAAACAGGACTAAACCAGGACTAAACCAGGTCTAAACCAGGACTAAACCAGGTCTAAACCAGGACTAAACCGGGTCTAAACCAGGACTAAACCAGGTCTAAACCAGGACTAAACCAGGACTAAACCAGGTCTAAACCAGGACTAAACAGGTCTAAACCAGGTCTAAACCAGGACTAAACAGGCCTAAACCAGGTCTAAACCAGGACTAAACAGGTCTAAACAGGTCTAAACCAGGTCTAAACCAGGTCTAAACCGGGTCTAAACCAGGACTAAACTAGGACTAAACCAGGTCTAAACCAGGTCTAAACCAGGACTAAACCAGGTCTAAACCAGGACTAAACAGGTCTAAACCAGGTCTAAACCGGGTCTAAACCAGGACTAAACCAGGTCTAAACCAGGACTAAACCAGGACTAAACCAGGTCTAAACCAGGTCTAAACCAGGACTAAACCGGGTCTAAACCAGGTCTAAACCAGGACTAAACAGGTCTAAACCAGGTCTAAACCAGGACTAAACCGGGTCTAAACCAGGTCTAAACCAGGACTAAACCGGGTCTAAACCAGGTCTAAACAGGTCTAAACCAGGTCTAAACCAGGACTAAACCGGGTCTAAACCAGGACTAAACAGGTCTAAACCAGGTCTAAACCAGGACTAAACAGGTCTAAACCAGGTCTAAACCGGGTCTAAACCAGGACTAAACAGGTCTAAACCAGGACTAAACAGGTCTAAACCAGGTCTAAAACAGGTCTAAACCAGGACTAAACCAGGTCTAAACCAGGACTAAACCAGGACTAAACCAGGTCTAAACCAGGTCTAAACCAGGACTAAACCGGGTCTAAACCAGGTCTAAACCAGGACTAAACAGGTCTAAACCAGGTCTAAACCAGGACTAAACCGGGTCTAAACCAGGTCTAAACCAGGTCTAAACCAGGACTAAACCAGGTCTAAACCAGGTCTAAACCAGGACTAAACCAGGTCTAAACCAGGTCTAAACCAGGACTAAACCAGCTCTAAACCAGGACTAAACCAGGTCTAAACCAGGACTAAACAGGTCTAAACCAGGACTAAAGCAGGACTAAACCAGGTCTAAACCAGGACTAAACCAGGACTAAACCAGGTCTAAACCAGGACTAAACCGGGTCTAAACCAGGACTAAACAGGTCTAAACCAGGACTAAAGCAGGACTAAACCAGGTCTAAACCAGGACTAAACAGGTCTAAACCAGGACTAAACCAGGACTAAACCGGGTCTAAACCAGGACTAAAGCAGGACTAAACCAGGTCTAAACCAGGACTAAACCAGGACTAAACCAGGTCTAAACCAGGACTAAACCGGGTCTAAACCAGGACTAAACAGGTCTAAACCAGGTCTAAACCAGGACTAAACCAGGACTAAACCAGGTCTAAACCAGGACTAAACCAGGACTAAACCAGGTCTAAACCAGGACTAAACCGGGTCTAAACCAGGACTAAACAGGTCTAAACCAGGTCTAAACCAGGACTAAACCAGGTCTAAACCAGGTCTAAACCAGGTCTAAACCAGGACTAAACAGGTCTAAACCAGGTCTAAACCAGGACTAAACAGGTCTAAACCAGGTCTAAACCAGGACTAAACAGGTCTAAACCAGGACTAAACCGGGTCTAAACCAGGTCTAAACTAGGACTAAACAGGTCTAAACCAGGTCTAAACCAGGACTAAACCAGGACTAAACAGGTCTAAACCAGGTCTAAACCAGGACTAAACAGGTCTAAACCAGGTCTAAACCAGGACTAAACAGGTCTAAACCAGGACTAAACCGGGTCTAAACCAGGACTAAACCAGGTCTAAACCAGGACTAAACAGGTCTAAACTAGGTCTAAACCAGGACTAAACCAGGACTAAACCAGGACTAAACCAGGACTAAACCAGGTCTAAACCAGGACTAAACCAGGTCTAAACCAGGACTAAACCAGGACTAAACCAGGTCTAAACCAGGACTAAACCAGGTCTAAACCAGGACTAAACCAGGTCTAAACCAGGTCTAAACCAGGACTAAACCAGGACTAAACCAGGACTAAACCAGGTCTAAACCAGGACTAAACCAGGATTAAACCAGGTCTAAACCAGGACTAAACCAGGTCTAAACCAGGACTAAACCAGGACTAAATCAGGACTAAACCAGGTCTAAACCAGGTCTAAACCAGGTCTAAACCAGGACTAAACAGGTCTAAACCAGGACTAAACCAGGACTAAACCAGGACTAAACCAGGTCTAAACCAGGACTAAACCAGGTCTAAACCAGGACTAAACAGGTCTAAACCAGGTCTAAACCAGGACTAAACCAGGTCTAAACCAGGTCTAAACCAGGTCTAAACCAGGACTAAACCAGGTCTAAACCAGGTCTAAACCAGGTCTAAACCAGGACTAAACAGGTCTAAACCAGGTCTAAACCAGGTCTAAACCAGGTCTAAACCAGGACTAAACAGGTCTAAAGCAGGTCTAAACCAGGACTAAACCAGGACTAAACCAGGTCTAAACCAGGTCTAAACCAGGTCTAAACCAGGACTAAACCAGGTCTAAACCAGGACTAAACAGGTCTAAACCAGGTCTAAACCAGGTCTAAACCAGGTCTAAACCAGGACTAAACAGGTCTAAACCAGGACTAAACCAGGACTAAACCAGGACTAAACCAGGTCTAAACCAGGACTAAACCAGGTCTAAACCAGGACTAAACAGGTCTAAACCAGGTCTAAACCAGGACTAAACCAGGTCTAAACCAGGACTAAACCAGGACTAAACCAGGACTAAACCAGGTCTAAACCAGGACTAAACCGGGTCTAAACCAGGACTAAACCAGGTCTAAACCAGGACTAAACCAGGACTAAACCAGGTCTAAACCAGGACTAAACCAGGACTAAACCAGGTCTAAAGCAGGTCTAAACCGGGTCTAAACCAGGTCTAAACCAGGTCTAAACCAGGTCTAAACCAGGTCTAAACCAGGTCTAAACCAGGACTAAACCAGGACTAAAGCAGGTCTAAACCAGGACTAAACAGGTCTAAACCAGGTCTAAACCAGGACTAAAGCAGGTCTAAACCAGGACTAAACAGGTCTAAACCAGGTCTAAACCAGGACTAAACCAGGTCTAAACCAGGTCTAAACCAGGTCTAAACCAGGACTAAAGCAGGTCTAAACCAGGACTAAACAGGTCTAAAGCAGGTCTAAACCGGGTCTAAACCAGGACTAAACCAGGTCTAAACCAGGTCTAAACCAGGTCTAAACCAGGTCTAAACCAGGACTAAAGCAGGTCTAAACCAGGACTAAACAGGTCTAAACCGGGTCTAAACCAGGTCTAAACCAGGTCTAAACCAGGTCTAAACCAGGACTAAAGCAGGTCTAAACCAGGACTAAACAGGACTAAACCAGGTCTAAACCAGGACTAAACAGGTCTAAAGCAGGTCTAAACCGGGTCTAAACCAGGACTAAACCAGGTCTAAACCAGGTCTAAACCAGGTCTAAACCAGGACTAAACCAGGTCTAAACCAGGTCTAAACCAGGTCTAAACCAGGTCTAAACCAGGTCTAAAGCAGGTCTAAAGCAGGTCTAAACCAGGACTAAACCAGGTCTAAACCAGGACTAAACAGGTCTAAACCAGGTCTAAAGCAGGTCTAAACCGGGTCTAAACCAGGTCTAAACCAGGTCTAAACCAGGTCTAAACCAGGTCTAAACCAGGTCTAAACCAGGACTAAACCAGGACTAAAGCAGGTCTAAACCAGGACTAAACAGGTCTAAACCAGGTCTAAACCAGGACTAAAGCAGGTCTAAACCAGGACTAAACAGGTCTAAACCAGGTCTAAACCAGGACTAAACCAGGTCTAAACCAGGTCTAAACCAGGTCTAAACCAGGACTAAAGCAGGTCTAAACCAGGACTAAACAGGACTAAACCAGGTCTAAACCAGGACTAAACAGGTCTAAAGCAGGTCTAAACCGGGTCTAAACCAGGACTAAACCAGGTCTAAACCAGGTCTAAACCAGGTCTAAAGCAGGTCTAAACCGGGTCTAAACCAGGTCTAAACCAGGTCTAAACCAGGTCTAAACCAGGTCTAAACCAGGTCTAAACCAGGACTAAAGCAGGTCTAAACCAGGACTAAACAGGTCTAAACCGGGTCTAAACCAGGTCTAAACCAGGTCTAAACCAGGTCTAAACCAGGACTAAAGCAGGTCTAAACCAGGACTAAACAGGACTAAACCAGGTCTAAACCAGGACTAAACAGGTCTAAAGCAGGTCTAAACCGGGTCTAAACCAGGACTAAACCAGGTCTAAACCAGGTCTAAACCAGGTCTAAACCAGGACTAAACCAGGTCTAAACCAGGTCTAAACCAGGTCTAAACCAGGTCTAAACCAGGTCTAAAGCAGGTCTAAAGCAGGTCTAAACCAGGACTAAACCAGGTCTAAACCAGGACTAAACAGGTCTAAACCAGGTCTAAACCAGGACTAAAGCAGGACTAAAGCAGGTCTAAAGCAGGTCTAAACCAGGTCTAAACCAGGACTAAAGCAGGACTAAAGCAGGACTAAAGCAGGTCTAAAGCAGGTCTAAACCAGGTCTAAACCAGGACTAAAGCAGGTCTAAAGCAGGTCTAAACCAGGTCTAAACCAGGACTAAAGCAGGTCTAAAGCAGGTCTAAACCAGGTCTAAACCAGGACTAAACCAGGTCTAAAGCAGGTCTAAACCAGGACTAAAGCAGGTCTAAAGCAGGTCTAAACCAGGTCTAAACCAGGTCTAAAGCAGGACTAAAGCAGGACTCTCACCGGCCTCGGCCTCGCTCAGGCGCAGCAGGTCTCTGTGAGGGTTCTTGGGGAAGGAGCTGTTTTGGTCTTTGCTCCGTTTCAGAAGTTCCTCCTGGTCCAGGTCTGATCCCAGAGCAAACCAGGCGCGTGGCTCCGGGTTTGAAGTCTGGGTCTGGGTCTGGGACCGGTCCACGCCCAGAAACACAACCTCAGACCCCGGTCGCTCCAGCAGGTCCTTCACCTCCTCGTATCTGAACCGGATCAGTCTGAAGAGGGCCTGAAACACAAGACAGAAGCTCAGAGGTGGGCCACAGGTGGGTCACAGGTGGGTCACAGGTGGGCCACAGGTGGGTCACAGGTGGGTCAGAGGTGGGACACAGGTGGGTCAAAGGTGAGCCAGAGGTGGGTCACAGGTGGGTCAAAGGTGAGCCACAGGTGGGTCACAGGTGGGTCAAAGGTGGGTCAGAGGTGGGTCAGAGGTGGGCCACAGGTGGGTCACAGGTGGGTCAAAGGTGAGCCACAGGTGGGTCAAAGGTGGGTCACAGGTGGGTCAAAGGTGGGTCAGAGGTGGGTCAAAGGTGGGTCAAAGGTGGGTCAGAGGTGGGTCACAGGTGGGCCACAAGTGGGCCACAGGTGGGTCGGAGGTGGGTCACAGGTGGGTCAGAGGTGGGTCACAGGTGGGTCACAGGTGGGTCAGAGGTGGGTCACAGGTGGGTCAGAGGTGGGTCAGAGGTGGGTCAGAGGTGGGTCAGAGGTGGGTCAGAGGTGGGTCACAGGTGGGTCAGAGGTGGGTCAGAGGTGGGTCAGAGGTGGGTCAGAGGTGGGTCAGGTTCAAAGGTCCCGCCCACTACAAAGGCCTCAGACCTTCAGACGGTGCTGACTCTGAGGACTTTAATGAAATCTTGGGATTTGAACCAACTCTGACGCGAGGCTTGTTGTTGACACATTTCCTCTTGTCTGTGGCACATCCTCCTGGACCTCACATCCTCCTGGACCTCACATCCTCCTGGACCTCACATCCTCCTGGACCTCACATCCTCCTGGACCTCACATCCTCCTGGACCTTACATCCTCCTGGACCTTACATCCTCCTGGACCTCACATCCTCCTGGACCTCACAGACTCCTGGACCTTACATCCTCCTGGACCTCACAGACTCCTGGACCTCATGACTCCTGGACCTCACATCCTCCTGGACCTCACAGACTCCTGGACCTTCGTGACTCCTGGACCTTCGTGACTCCTGGACCTTCGTGACTTCGTGACTCCTGGACCTTCGTGACTCCTGGACCTTCGTGACTCCTGGACCTTCGTGACTCTTGGACCTTCATGACTCCTGGACCTTCGTGACTTTGTGACTCCTGGACCTTCGTGACTCTTGGACCTTCATGACTCCTGGACCTTCGTGACTCTTGGACCTTTGTGACTCTTGGACCTTCGTGACTCCTGGACCTTCGTGACTCCTGGACCTTCGTGACTCCTGGACCTTCGTGACTTCATGACTCTTGGACCTTCGTAACTCCTGGACCTTCGTGACTCTTGGACCTTCGTGACTCTTGGACCTTCGTGACTCCTGGACCTTTGTGACTCCTGGACCTTCGTGACTCTTGGACCTTCGTGACTCCTGGACCTTCGTGACTCCTGGACCTTCGTAACTCCTGGACCTTCGTGACTCTTGGACCTTCGTGACTCTTGGACCTTCGTGACTCCTGGACCTTCGTGACTCTTGGACCTTCGTGACTCTTGGACCTTCGTGACTCCTGGACCTTCGTGACTCCTGGACCTTCGTGACTCTTGGACCTTCGTGACTCTTGGACCTTCGTGACTCTTGGACCTTCGTGACTCTTGGACCTTCGTGACTCCTGGACCTTCGTGACTCCTGGACCTTCATGACTCCTGGACCTTCGTGACTTCATGACTCTTGGACCTTCGTAACTCCTGGACCTTCGTGACTCTTGGACCTTCGTGACTCCTGGACCTTCGTGACTCCTGGACCTTCGTGACTCCTGGACCTTCGTGACTCTTGGACCTTCGTGACTCTTGGACCTTCGTGACTCTTGGACCTTCGTGACTCTTGGACCTTCGTGACTCTTGGACCTTCGTGACTCCTGGACCTTCGTGACTCTTGGACCTTCGTGACTCCTGGACCTTCGTGACTCCTGGACCTTCGTGACTCCTGGACCTTCATGACTCCTGGACCTTCGTGACTTCATGACTCTTGGACCTTCGTAACTCCTGGACCTTCGTGACTCTTGGACCTTCGTGACTCTTGGACCTTCGTGACTCCTGGACCTTTGTGACTCTTGGACCTTCGTGACTCCTGGACCTTCATGACTCCTGGTGGTTGTTCCTGTATCCATGGAGACACATATATCAGAAGTATTAGTACTCACAGAAGCGCTCTCCGGGTTCTGGCGAATCATGGGGTTGAGTTTGTGGAACAGGAGGAAAACCGAGTCGGGGTCTTTCTGTCGGACCTTGATCCACTCCTGGTCTGGTCTTTTGGCGCTGAGTCGGTCCAAAGGCTCTGCACTGAAGAACGTCTCGTGAAACCTCTGAGACGCACCAGTCCTCGAGTCCAGGTCCAGACCGGGATCCAGACCGGGGTCCAGACCGGGATCCAGACCGGGGTCCAGACCGGGGTCCAGACCGGGATCCAGACCGGGGTCCTGACCAGGGTCCGGACTCAGCAGAAGTCTGCAGATGTGGGTGTGGCCCCAGAACTTGGCGATGTCGAAGGCGGTTTGAGACGAGGCGTTCTGAGGAGATCGATCACAGCTGCAGAAGAAACAATGCTCAACATCATGATATATTTGACCTCACCCCGAGGTCAGTAGCTGGACTCACCCCGAGGTCAGCAGCTGGACTCACCCCGAGGTCAGCAGCTGGACTCACCCCGAGGTCAGCGGTACCCTCACAAGGCCCATGAGACCTCTGGACTCACCCTGAGGTCAGCAGCGCCCTCGCCAGGCCGATGTGACCGTTCCTGGCGGCGAACATGAGCGCGGTCCAGCCGTTGCGTCCGGCTCGGTCCAGAAGAGACGGAGCGTTGGACAGAAGAGACGAGACCTGAGCCGAGTCTCCACGAGACGCAGCGTCCAGGAACCTCTGCAACAGCTCCTCCTGAGCCGACATCAGGGGTCAGGAGGTCAGGAGGGTCAGGGAGGTCACAGAAGTCAGAGGTCAGGAGGTCAGGAGGATCAGGGAGGTCAGGAGGGTCAGAGGTCAGGAGGGTCAGAGGTCAGGAGGTCAGAGGTCACTGCAGAGACGCTCAGGAAACTAAACAGACAGAATCAAACACAAATGAGATGAAAGGAAAATGACTTCATTATAAAGTTGTTTTTGTGGATTATTGTCAAGTAACGTGTCAGAGCGGTCAGAGCGGTCAGACTTCAGTCACGGTCCAGTCGTGCAGTGTGGACCTCAGCTTGAGACGCCAGCAACCGATTAAGGGAGGTCAGGAGGGTCAGGGAGGTCAGGAAGGATCAGGAGGGTCAGGGAGGTCAGGAAGGGTCAGGAGGGTCAGGGAGGATCAGGAGGGTCAGGGAGGTCAGGAAGGGTCAGGGAGGTCAGGAGGGTCAGGGAGGATCAGGAGGGTCAGGAGGGTCAGGGAGGTCAGGAGGGTCAGGAGGGTCAGGGAGGTCAGGAGGGTCAGGGAGGTCAGGAGGGTCAGGAGGGTCAGGGAGGTCAGGAGGGTCAGGGAGGATCAGGAGGGTCAGGAGGGTCAGGGAGGTCAGGAGGGTCAGGAGGGTCAGGGAGGTCAGGAGGGTCAGGGAGGATCAGGAGGGTCAGGAGGGTCAGGGAGGTCAGGAGGGTCAGGAGGGTCAGGGAGGTCAGTTTGTGAAGACGAGCTGAGTCCCTCTGTGATGTCATCAGTGTGATGTCATCAGTGTGATGTCATCAATGTGATGTCATCAGTATGATGTCATCAGTGTGATGTCATCAATGTGATGTCATCAGTATGATGTCATCAGTATGATGTCATCAGTGTGATGTCATCAGTGTGGAATCATATTTGTGCTCATGTCCTAACAGGAAGTACAATTATAAACTTATATAAACTATAAACACAAACGGTCAAAAATGTTGAGTCAAATCTGAAACATACATGTGTTTTAGTCACGTGTGTCTGACTTTAGACTTTAGACTTTAGACTTTGCTGCTGATAAAGGCTGAAGCAGTGAAACTAACTCTAAACCATTCTCAGTTTAAAGTTTATACGTGTGTTTTTACGTCTCACCTGGACCTCCTTCTTCTTCTTCTTCTTCTTCTTCTTCTTCTTCTTCTTCTTCTTCTTCTTCTTCTTCTTCTTCTTCTTCTTCTTCTTCTTCTTCTTCTTCTTCTTCTTCTTCTTCTTCTTCTTCTTCTTCTTCTTCTTCTTCTTCTTCTTCTTCTTCTTCTTCTTCTTGACCTGCAGAGGTTTGTTTATGAAAGCTGCTACGTCACAACGGCAGCGCCGCGCACGGGAAGCGGCGCGCTTTAGTGACGTCACGTGATACAAAACCGGAACTTGCTTGTCACGTGCGACGCAAAGAAAGTATAAGGATAATTATTAAAAGTATAGAATACCTCAGAATAAGATGAATTAAGGGCGCGCGAAACATAATGTGTGGAATAAAAGTTATAAATATATAAAACGAGGTTTATTATTTCTGTTTGATGTAATATTGTATGTGAAGTGTTGATAATGACAAATCAATTCATTTATTCCAAACATTGAATTTTAATGTTCGCTTTTTGTGTTCATGTTGTATTATTTGTATTGTCATAAATCATATCAAAGTATTTGCTTAATGTAAATTATATAAACTCATTTATGACAAAATAAACTTTCATTAAGTTCAGACAAAAGGTAAAAGAGATAAAGAAACAGCTTTATTTCAACACGTGACGAACAGTCAAATATAAATAATCATGTTATAAATAAATACATGCCATAAACACTCAAAGACACACCTCTTATTAATAAATACCTCACAAATTATTCAATAAATGAAAAAATAATTTAAATGTTGCAACATAAAAAGCGGAAAGAAAAATCCAGCTTCAAAAACAATAAATATTTAATCCAAATAATTATAATTCATATAGAATTTTTAATTTAGAAAAAATATTTACAAACATTAATACTAATAATCACTTGATATTTATTTCTTTATTATTATTGTTTTGTATGAAAACATAAACTCCACAAGATATATATTACATTTAAACAATACATTATAAATGTTAAACATTCATAAAACTGTCCACCACGGTTTATTTTCTGAAAAACAATAAAAAAAACAACTAAAGCCTCGAAAAAAATGACGCTTAATGTCTTCTTTTTGTCCACATTTTAGACACAAACACATTTACAGAGGATTTTGGACCAAACTAGATGAAAATTGGCCGAAACGTTCACAATTTTGCTCAAATATTTTTAAATTTAGAAGCATGATGAATGAGGCTCAGAACCTCGTCTGCTTCTGTCAGACTCTTGTACAGTGTGTGTGGGAGGAGCATGTCTCTGTGGGAGGAGCATGTCTCTGTGGGAGGAGCATGTCTCTGTGGGAGGAGCGTGTCTCTGTGGGAGGAGCATGTCTCTGTGGGAGGAGCATGTCTCTGTGGGAGGAGCATGTCTCTGTGGGAGGAGCATGTCTCTGTGGGAGGAGCGTGTCTCTGTGGGAGGAGCGTGTCTCTGTGGGAGGAGCATGTTTGTGTGGGAGGAGCATGTCTCTGTGGGAGGAGCATGTCTCTGTGGGAGGAGCGTGTTTGTGTGGGAGGAGCATGTCTCTGTGGGAGGAGCATGTCTCTGTGGGAGGAGCATGTCTCTGTGGGAGGAGCGTGTCTCTGTGGGAGGAGCATGTTTGTGTGGGAGGAGCATGTCTCTGGTGGTTCTCCTTCTGGTCGTTAGGAGTAGAACGTGAGAACGCTCTGGTGGTTGCCGCGCACCAGCAGAACCGGAGGCAGGTCTTTGGACAGCGTTTCCATCCAGCACATGTAGAGGGCGCTAGAGACCGTTCCTTTACGGGCCAGAGGCATGCTTCTGCAGAAGAAGAGACGCAGGTCAACACGCCTGTTTATGCTACATATGACTCATTATACGTTTATTATTATCATTATGATGATGGTTATGATGGTTATGATTGTGATGATGGTTATAATGGTTATGATGGTTATAATGGTTATGATGGTTATGATGGTTATAATGGTTATGATGGTTATGATGGTTATGATGGATATGATGATGGTTATGATGATGGTTATAATGGTTATGATGGTTATAATGGTTATGATGGTTATGATGGTTATGATGGATATGATGGTTATGATGGTTATGATGATGGTTATGATGATGGTTATAATGGTTATGATGGTTATAATGGTTATGATGGTTATGATGGTTATGATGGTTATGATGGTTATGATGGATATGATGGTTATGATGGTTATGATGATGGTTATGATGATGGTTATAATGGTTATGATGATGGTTATGATGGTTATGATGGTTATGATGATGGTTATGATGGTTATGATGGTTATGATGGTTATGATGGTTATGATGGTTAAAATGGTTATGATGGTTATAATGGTTATGATGATGGTTATGATTGTGATGATGGTTATAATGGTTATGATGATGGTTATGATGATGGTTATGATGGTTATGATGGTTATGATGATGGTTATGATGATGGTTATAATGGTTATGATGGTTATGATGATGGTTATAATGGTTATGATGGTTATGATGGCTATGATGGTTATGATGATGGTTATGATGGTTATGATGGTTATGATGGCTATGATGGTTATGATGATGGTTATAATGGTTATGATGGTTATGATGGTTATGATGGTTATAATGGTTATGATGGTTATAATGGTTATGATGGTTATGATGGTTATGATGATGGTTATGATGGCTATGATGGTTATGATGATGGTTATGATGGTTATGATGGTTATGATGGTTATAATGGTTATGATGGTTATGATGATGGTTATGATTGTGATGATGGTTATAATGGTTATGATGATGGTTATAATGGTTATGATGGTTATGATGGTTATGATGATGGTTATGATGGTTATAATGGTTATGATGGTTATGATGGTTATGATGGTTATGATGATGGTTATGATTGTGATGATGGTTATAATGGTTATGATGATGGTTATGATGATGGTTATAATGGTTATGATGGTTATGATGGTTATGATGATGGTTATGATTGTGATGATGGTTATAATGGTTATGATGATGGTTATGATGATGGTTATAATGGTTATGATGGCTATGATGGTTATGATGATGGTTATGATGGTTATGATGGTTATAATGGTTATGATGGTTATGATGGTTATGATGGTTATGATGATGGTTATGATGATGGTTATAATGGTTATGATGGTTATGATGGCTATGATGGTTATGATGATGGTTATGATGGTTATGATGGTTATAATGGTTATAATGGTTATGATGGTTATGATGGTTATGATGGATATGATGGTTATGATGGTTATGATGATGGTTATGATGATGGTTATAATGGTTATGATGATGGTTATGATGGTTATGATGGTTATGATGATGGTTATGATGGTTATGATGGTTATGATGGTTATGATGGTTAAAATGGTTATGACGATAGTGGGACTAACATGACGATGAGTTTGGCAGAGTTGGAATGTTCCTGCAGAAGCTCGTTCAGTCGGATCTGACGATTCGTCTGAAACACAAACATAAGCATCAGGTTTAGAGCAACTGAGCGGAAGTACTACAGTAATACTACAGTACTACAACAGTACTACTACTACAGTAATACTACAGTACTACTACAGTACTACAACAGTACTACTACTACAGTAATACTACAGTACTACTACAGTACTACAACAGTACTACTACTACAGTAATACTACAGTACTACTACAGTACTACAACAGTACTACTACTACAGTAGTACTACAGTAATGCTACAGTAATGCTACAGTAGTACTACAGTAATACTACAGTAATACTACAGTAGTACTACAGTAATACTACAGTAATACTACAGTAGTACTACAGTAATACTACAGTAATACTACAGTATTAATACAGTAATATTACAGTAGTACTACAGTAATACTACAGAAATACTACAGAAATACTACAGTAATACTACAGTAGTACTACAGTAATACTACAGTAGTACTACAGTAAAGTAATACTACAGTAGTACTACAGTAATACTACAGTAATACTACAGTAATACTACAGTAGTACTACAGTAAAGTAATACTACAGTAGTACTACAGTAATACTACAGTAGCACTACAGTAATACTACAGTAGCACTACAGTAGTACTACAGTAATGATACAGTAATACTACAGTAGTACTACTACAGTAATACTACAGTAATACTACAGTAGTACTACAGTAATACTACAGTAGCACTACAGTAATACTACAGTAATACTAGAGTAGTAATACAGTAATACTACAGTAGTACTACAGTAATACTACAGAAATACTACAGAAATAATACAGTAATACTACAGCAGTACTACAGTAATACTACAGTAATACTACAGTAAAGTAATGCTACAGTAGTACTACAGTAATACTACAGTAGTACTAGAGTAAAGTAGTACTACAGTAGTACTACAGTAATACTACAGTAATACTACAGTAGCACTACAGTAATACTACAGTAATACTACAGTAATACTACAGTTGTACTACAGTAATACTACAATAGTAATACAGTAATACTACAGTAGTACTACAGTAATACTACAGCAGTACTACAGTAGTACTACAGTAATACTACAGTAATACTACAGTAATACTACAGTAGTACTACAGTAATACTACAGTAGCACTACAGTAATACTACAGTAATACTAGAGTAGTAATACAGTAATACTACAGTAATACTACAGAAATACTACAGAAATACTACAGTAATACTACAGCAGTACTACAGTAGTACTACAGTAAAGTAATAGTACAGTAGTACTACAGTAATACTACAGTAGTACTAGGGTAAAGTAGTACTACAGTAGTACTACAGTAATACTACAGTCGCACTACAGTAGTACTACAGTAGTACTACAGTAACACTACAGTAATACTACAGTAAAACTACAGTAGTAATACAGTAATACTAGAGTAGTACTACAGTAATACTACAGTAATACAACATAAATACTACAGTAATACTACAGTAGTACTAAAGTAATACTACAGTAGTACTACAGTAATACTACAGTAATACTACAGTAGTACTACAGTAGTACTACAGTAATACTACAGTAATACTACAGTAGTACAACAGTAATACTACAGTAATACTACAGTAATACTACAGTAGTACTACAGTAACACTACAGTAACACTACAGTAATACTACAGTAAAACTACAGTAGTAATACAGTAATACTAGAGTAGTACTACAGTAATACTACAGTAATACTACAGTAGTACAACAGTAATACTACAGTAATACTACAGTAATACTACAGTAATACTACAGTAGTACTACAGTAACACTACAGTAACACTACAGTAATACTACAGTAAAACTATAGTAGTAATACAGTAATACTAGAGTAGTACTACAGTAATACTACAGTAATACAACATAAATACTACAGTAATACTACAGTAGTACTAAAGTAATACTACAGTAGTACTACAGTAATACTACAGTAATACTACAGTAGTACTACAGTAATACTACAGTAGTACTACAGTAATACTACAGTAATACTACAGTAGTACAACAGTAATACTACCATAATACTGCAGTAGTACTACAGTAGTACTACAGTAATGCTACTGTGAGACTACAGCAATACTACAGTAATACTACAGTAATACTACAGTAGTACTACAGTAATACTACAGTAATACTACAGTAATACTAACTACAGTAGTACAACAGTAGTACTACAGAAATACTACAGTAATACTACAGTAGTACTACTACAGTAATACTACAGTAGTACTACAGTAATACTACAGTAGTACTACAGTAATACTACAGTAATACTACAGTAATACTACTGGAGTACTACAGTAATACTACAGTAGTACTACAGTAGTACTACAGTAATACTATAGTATTACTACAGTAATACTACAGTAGTACTAACTACAGTAGTACAACAGTAGTACAACAGTAGTACAACAGTAGTACTACAGTAATACTACCGTAATAATACTAATTACAGTAGTATTACAGTAGTACTACAGTAGTACTACTACTACAGTAATACTACAGTAGTACTACAGTAATGCTACAGTAATACAACAGTAGTACTACTATAGTAATGCTACAGTAGTACTACAGTAATACTACAGTAATGCTGCAGTAAGACTACAGTAGTACTACAGTAATACTACAGTAATACTACAGTAATGCTGCAGTAAGACTACAGTAATACTACAGTAATGCTGCAGTAAGACTACAGTAATACTACAGAAATACTACAGTAATACTACAGAAATACTACAGTAATACTACAGCCAAAGCTTAGTGATGGTACTCAGGTTCTGGTTTAGTGATCTGGTTGCTATGGTAATGAGTGAGTTAGCAGTAAATATGTGACTCTCACGTTCACACTGGACCAGCTCAGACCTCACGGCCTCTGGACATGTGGATTTTGTATTGTTGTGTTTTATAAGAGGTGTGTGAGTGTGTTGTTGTTGTTGTGTTGTTGTTGTTGTTGTTGTTGTTGTTGCCGTGCACCTTGGCCTTGTACAGCTCCAGTTCGTTGTCTGTGATCCTCCAGGGCTCCAGCGCCTTCAAGTGCTCGGCTTCGTCCTGCTGCAGGTCGTCTTCTCTCAGTCTGTACGGCTCAATCAGCTCCTTAAAACTCAACTTACTGAAAAAACACAAAACAGATTTCTATTATTCTGCGATGATACAAATGTAAAAATATAAAATATCTGCAGTATTATGTTATTTATTATATTAAATCACAACACATTTATTGTGAAGTGTTACATTGTTCACACTGTTTTCGAAAAATAAGACATTTTGACTCTCATCAAAAAATCATTCTCAATTTGCGGATTTAGTCTGAGAGCTACTGACATCAGAATGACCTGGGCTCATGTGTCACATGTATAAATATGTAAATAGTGTTATTAGGGCTAAACTAAACCTTAAAAAAATCATCTTTTGTCCTGCTCAGAATCTTCTTCTCTGTCTTTCATCCAGTGCTTTGTGTCTTTAAGATGAAGCTGCACGACGCTCTGTGGTCCTGAACTCTAGTGTCTGACGTGAGAGAGAGCCTCTGGTGCAGTGGCTCTTTAGTCTCACTATGTGGCTCTTTAGTCTCACTATGTGGCTCTCTTTAGTCTCACTATGTGGCTCTCTTTAGTCTCACTATGTGGCTCTCTTTAGTCTCACTATGTGGCTCTTTAGTCTCACTATGTGGCTCTCTTTAGTCTATGTGGCTCTTTAGTCTCACTATGTGGCTCTATACAGTTTTCCTCGTGTCATTGGACAGAATACATTACATTTCTCAGCTGTGTTTTCTACAATGATATAGAGATACAAATGGAACTTACTTGTGCTTCTTGGGTTTGGTGTTGATGTCGCCCAGAACGATGATGTCAGAGAAGTCGATCCTGAAGCGACTCAGAAGCATCGCCATCCTGAACAAACACACGCAATAAGACTTGATAAGACTCAATACAAATCAAAAAGACTAAATATAAACTCAATAAAACTCAAAAAGACTCAATAAAACTCAACAAGACTAAATGAAACTCAATAAAAGTCAACAACACTTAATAAAAACTCAATAAAAACTCAACAAGACTCAATAAAAACTCAATGAACCTCAATAAAACTCAATAAAAACTCAAAAAGACTCAATAAAAACTCAAAAAGACTAAATATAAACTCAATAAAACTCAAAAAAACTCAAAAAAACTCAACAAGACTCAATAGAAACTCAATAAAACTCAAAGACTGAAAAAAAAACTCAGTTAAACTCAACAAGACTCAATAAAACTCAACAAGACTCAATAAAAACTCAATAAAACTCAAAAAGACTCAATAAAAACTCAAAAACACTAAATATAAACTCAACAAGACTCAATAAACCTCAATAAAACTCAACAAGACTCAAAGAAACTCCACAAGACTCAATGAAACTCCAAAAGACTCAATGAACCTCAACAAGACTAAATAAAACTCAATAAAACTCAACAGGACAGAAATAAAACTCAACAAGACTCAATAAAAACTCTATAAAATTCAACAACACTAAATAAAAACTCAATAAAACTCAACAAGACTCAATAAAACTAAACTAGACTAAATAAAAACTCAATAAAACTGAATAAAAACTATATAAAGCTCAAAAATACTCAATAAAACTCAATAAAACTCAACAAGACTCAAAGAAACTCCACAAGACTCAATGAAACTCCAAAAGACTCAATGAACCTCAACAAGACTAAATAAAAACTCAATAAAACTCAACAGGACAGAAATAAAACTCAACAAGACTCAATAAAAACTCTATAAAATTCAACAACACTAAATAAAAACTCAATAAAACTCAACAAGACTCAATAAAACTAAACTAGACTAAATAAAAACTCAATAAAACTGAATAAAAACTATATAAAGCTCAAAAATACTCAATAAAACTCAATAAAACTCAACAAGACTCAATAAAAACTCAATAAAACTAAATATAAACTCAATAAAACTCAACAAGACGCAATAGAAACTCAATAAAACTCAACAAGACTCAATAAAACTCAACTAGACTCAATAAAAACTCAATAAAACACAACAAGACTGAATAAAACTCAACTGTTAGTACTGAACACTCGCAATACTGACCTAACCTAATACTGATGTGCAATTCTGTCATATGTGCAATTGCTGTTGGAATTCATGTGCAATTACTGTGAAATTCATGTGCAATCTATGTGCTGTCGTGACACATATTCATGTGCAATTACTGTCATGACACATGCAATGGTATTTATGTATTTATTTATTTATTTGTCTATGGGAGTTTTTATTTATTTATAGGAGATCTTCTACTGAAAGTGTTTTTCAGACTTCCTATAAGTGATCTGTTCTTCTGTATCTACCTCTGTATCTACCTGCGTTGCACCAATGAAATTTCCCCATGTGGGACAATAAAGGAATATCTTATCTTATCTTAAGACTCAATGAAACTCAAGAAGACTCAATAAAAACTATATAAAACTCAATAAAAACTATATGAAACTCTAAAAGACTCAATAAAACTCATCAAAACTCAATAAAAACTCAAAAGGACTAAATATAAACTCAATAAAACTCAAAAAGACTCGATAAAAACTCAATAAAACTCAACAAGACTCAATAAAAACTCTATAAAAATCAACAAGATAAAATAAAAACTCAACAAGACTCAATAAAACTCAATAAAACTCAATAAAAGTCAACGACACTCAAAAAAATCTCAATAAAACTCAAAAAACTCTACAAGAGTCAAGATTAAATAAAAACTCAATAAAACTTAACAAGACTCAATGAAACTCAACAAGACTCAATGAACCTATACAAGACTCAACAAAAACTCAAAAAGACTCAATAGAAACTCAATAAAACTCAACAAGACGCAATAGAAACTCAATAAAACTCAACAAGACTCAATAAAACTCAACAAGAATAGATAAACCTCAATAAAAGTCAATGAGACTCAATGAAACTGAAAAAAACTCAACAAGACTCAATAAAACTCAATAAAAGTCAACGACACTCAAAAAAATCTCAACAAGACTCAATAAAAACTCTATAAAATTCAACAACACTAAATAAAAACTCAATAAAACTCAACAAGACTCAATAAAAACTATATAAAACTCAATAAAAACTATATAAAACTCAAAAAGACTCAATAAAACTAAATAAAACTCAACAAGACTCAATAGAAACTCAATAAAACTCAACAACACTCAATAAAAACTCATTAAAACTCAACAAGATAAAATAAAAACTCAACAAGACTCAATAAAACTTAAAAAAGTCAACGAGACTAAATAAAAACTCAATATAAACTCTATAAAAAATACAAAAACTCAATAAAACTCAACAAGACTCAATAAAACTCATCAAAACTCAATAAAAACTCAAAAAGACTAAATATAAACTCAATAAAACTCAAAAAGACTCGATAAAAACTCAATAAAACTCAACAAGACTCAATAGAAACTCAATAAAACTCAACAACACTAAATAAAAACTCTATAAAACTCAACAAGATAAAATAAAAACTCAACAAGACTCAATAAAACCCAAAAAAAGTCAACGAGACTAAATATAAACTCAATAAAAACTCTATAAAAACTATAAAAACTCAATAAAACTCAACAAGACTCAATAAAACTCAATAAAACTCAAAAAGACTCAACAAGACTCAATAAAACTCAATAAAAGTCAACGACACTCAAAAAAATCTCAATAAAACTCAAAAAACTCTACAAGAGTCAAGATTAAATAAAAACTCAAGAAAACTTAACAAGACTCAATGAAACTCAACAAGACTCAATGAACCTATACAAGACTCAACAAAAACTCAATAAAACTCAAAAAGACTCAATAGAAACTCAATAAAACTCAACAAGACGCAATAGAAACTCAATAAAACTCAACAAGACTCAATAAAACTCAACAAGAATAGATAAACCTCAATAAAAGTCAATGAGACTCAATGAAACTGAAAAAAACTCAACAAGACTCAATAAAAACTCAATAAAACTCAAAAAAAATAAAATCTAAATAAAACTCAACAAGACTCAATAAAACTCAATAAAACTCAAAAAGACTCAACAAGACTCAATAAAACTCAATAAAAGTCAACGACACTCAAAAAAATCTCAACAAGACTCAATAATACTCTATAAAATTCAACAACACTAAATAAAAACTCAATAGAACTTAACAAGACTCAAAAAAACTCAACAACACTCAATAAAACTCAACAAGACTCAATAAAAACTATATAAAACTCAATAAAAACTATATAAAACTCAAAAAGACTCAATAAAACTAAATAAAACTCAACAGCACTCAATAAAAACTCAAAAAGTCTAAATATAAACTCAATAAAACTCAAAAAGACTCAATAAAAACTCAATAAAACTCAACAGCACTCAATAAAAACTCAAAAAGTCTAAATATAAACTCAATAAAACTCAAAAAGACTCAATAAAAACTCAATAAAACTCAACAAGACACAATAGAAAATCAACAAGACTCAATAAAAACTATATAAAACTCAATAAAAACTCAATAAAACTAAATAAAACTCAACAAGACTCAATAGAAACTCAATAAAACTCAACAACACTCAATAAAAACTCTATAAAACTCAACAAGATAAAATAAAAACTCAACAAGACTCAATAAAACTCAAAAAAAGTCAACGAGACTAAATAAAACTCAATAAAACTCAAAAAACTCTACAAGAGTCAAGATTAAATAAAAACTCAATAAAACTTAACAAGACTCAATGAAACTCAACAAGACTCAATGAACCTATACAAGACTCAACAAAAACTCAATAAAACTCAAAAAGACTCAATAGAAACTCAATAAAACTCAACAAGACGCAATAGAAACTCAATAAAACTCAACAAGACTCAATAAAACTCAACAAGAATAGATAAACCTCAATAAAAGTCAATGAGACTCAATGAAACTGAAAAAAACTCAACAAGACTCAATAAAAACTCAATAAAACTCAAAAAGACAAAATAAAAACTAAATAAAACTCAACAAGACTCAATAAAACTCAATAAAACTCAAAAAGACTCAACAAGACTCAATAAAACTCAATAAAAGTCAACGACACTCAAAAAAATCTCAACAAGACTCAATAAAAACTAAATAAAACTCAACAGCACTCAATAAAAACTCAAAAAGTCTAAATATAAACTCAATAAAACTCAAAAAGACTCAATAAAAACTCAATAAAACTCAACAAGACGCAATAGAAAATCAACAAGACTCAATAAAAACTATATAAAACTCAATAAAAACTATATAAAACTCAAAAAGACTCAATAAAACTAAATAAAACTCAACAAGACTCAATAGAAACTCAATAAAACTCAACAACACTCAATAAAAACTCATTAAAACTCAACAAGATAAAATAAAAACTCAACAAGACTCAATAAAACTCAAAAAAAGTCAACGAGACTAAATAAAAACTCAATATAAACTCTATAAAAAATACAAAAACTCAATAAAACTCAACAAGACTCAATAAAACTCATCAAAACTCAATAAAAACTCAAAAAGATTAAATATAAACTCAATAAAACTCAAGACTCGATAAAAACTCAATAAATCTCAACAAGACTCAATAAAAACTCTATAAAATTCAACAACACTAAATAAAAACTCAATAGAACTTAACAAGACTCAAAAAAACTCAACAACACTCAATAAAACTCAACAAGACTCAATAAAAACTATATAAAACTCAATAAAAACTATATAAAACTCAAAAAGACTCAATAAAACTAAATAAAACTCAACAGCACTCAATAAAAACTCAAAAAGTCTAAATATAAACTCAATAAAACTCAAAAAGACTCAATAAAAACTAAATAAAACTCAACAGCACTCAATAAAAACTCAAAAAGTCTAAATATAAACTCAATAAAACTCAAAAAGACTCAATAAAAACTAAATAAAACTCAACAGCACTCAATAAAAACTCAAAAAGTCTAAATATAAACTCAATAAAACTCAAAAAGACTCAATAAAAACTCAATAAAACTCAACAAGACTCAATAGAAACTCAATAAACCTCAACAACACTTAATAAAAACTCTATAAAAGTCAACAAGATAAAATAAAAACTCAACAAGACTCAATAAAACAAAAAAAAGTCAACGAGACTAAATAAAAACTCAATAAAAACTCTATAAAAACTATAAAAACTCAACAAAACTCAACGAAACTCAATAAAACTCAAAAAGACTCAATAGAAACTCAATAAAACTCAACAAGACTCAATAAAACTCAACAAGAATAGATAAACCTCAATAAAAGTCAATGAGACTCAATGAAACTGAAAAAAACTCAACAAGACGCAATAGAAACTCAATAAAACTCAATAAAAACTATATAAAACTCAAAAAGACTCAATAAAAACTCAATTAAACTCAACAAGACTCAATAGAAACTCAATAAACCTCAACAACACTCAATAGAAACTCTATAAAACTCAACAAGATAAAATAAAAACTCAACAAGACTCAATAAAACTAAAAAAAAGTCAACGAGACTAAATAAAAACTCATTAAAAACTCTATAAAAACTATAAAAACTCAACAAAACTCAATAAAACTCAAAAAGACTCAACAAGACTCAATAAAACTCAATAAAAGTCAACGACACTCAAAAAAATCTCAATAAAACTCAAAAAACTCTACAAGAGTCAAGATTAAATAAAAACTCAATAAAACTCAACAAGACTCAATGAAACTCAACAAGACTCAATGAATCTATACAAGACTCAACAAAAACTCAATAAAACTCAAAAAGACTCAATAGAAACTCAATAAAACTCAACAAGACTAAATAAAACTCAACAAGAATAGATAAACCTCAATAAAACTCAAAAAGACTAAATAAAAACTAAATCAAACTCAACAAGACTCAATAAAACTCAAAAAGACTCAACAAGACTCAATAAAACTCAATAAAAGTCAACGACACTCAAAAAAATCTCAAAAAAACTCTACAAGAGTCAAGACTCAATAAAAACTCTATAAAATTCAACAACACTAAATAAAAACTCAATAAAACTTAACAAGACTCAAAAAAACTCAACAACACTCAATAAAACTCAACAAGACTCAATAAAAACTATATAAAACTCAATAAAAACTGTATAAAACTCAAAAAGACTCAATAAAACTAAATTAAACTCAACAAGACTCAATAAAAACTCAAAAAGTCTAAATATAAACTCAATAAAACTCAACAAGACTCATTAAAACGCACTTAAACTCAACAAGACTCAATAAACCTCAATAAAAGTCAATGAGACTCAATGAAACTGAAAAAAACTCAACAAGACTCAATAAAAACTCAATAAAACTCAAAAAGACAAAATAAAAACTAAATAAAACTCAACAAGACTCAATAAAACTCAATAAAACTCAAAAAGACTCAACAAGACTCAATAAAACTCAATAAAAGTCAACGACACTCAAAAAAATCTCAACAAGACTCAATAAAAACTCTATAAAATTCAACAACACTAAATAAAAACTCAATAGAACTTAACAAGACTCAAAAAAACTCAACAACACTCAATAAAACTCAACAAGACTCAATAAAAACTATATAAAACTCAATAAAAACTATATAAAACTCAAAAAGACTCAATAAAACTAAATAAAACTCAACAGCACTCAATAAAAACTCAAAAAGTCTAAATATAAACTCAATAAAACTCAAAAAGACTCAATAAAAACTAAATAAAACTCAACAAGACGCAATAGAAAATCAACAAAACTCAATAAAAACTATATAAAACTCATAAAAACTCAATTAAACTCAACAAGACTCAATAGAAACTCAATAAACCAACAACACTTAATAAAAACTCTATAAAAGTCAACAAGATAAAATAAAAACTCAACAAGACTCAATAAAACAAAAAAAAGTCAACGAGACTAAATAAAAACTCAATAAAAACTCTATAAAAACTATAAAAACTCAACAAAACTCAACGAAACTCAATAAAACTCAAAAAGACTCAATAGAAACTCAATAAAACTCAACAAGACTCAATAAAACTCAACAAGAATAGATAAACCTCAATAAAAGTCAATGAGACTCAATGAAACTGAAAAAAACTCAACAAGACGCAATAGAAACTCAATAAAACTCAATAAAAACTATATAAAACTCAAAAAGACTCAATAAAAACTCAATTAAACTCAACAAGACTCAATAGAAACTCAATAAACCTCAACAACACTCAATAGAAACTCTATAAAACTCAACAAGATAAAATAAAAACTCAACAAGACTCAATAAAACTCAATAAAAGTCAACGACACTCAAAAAAATCTCAATAAAATTCAAAAAACTCTACAAGAGTCAAGATTAAATAAAAACTCAATAAAACTCAACAAGACTCAATGAAACTCAACAAGACTCAATGAATCTATACAAGACTCAACAAAAACTCAATAAAACTCAAAAAGACTCAATAGAAACTCAATAAAACTCAACAAGACTAAATAAAACTCAACAAGAATAGATAAACCTAAATAAAACTCAAAAAGACTCAATAAAAACTAAATAAAACTCAACAAGACTCAATAAAACTCAAAAAGACTCAACAAGACTCAATAAAACTCAATAAAAGTCAACGACACTCAAAAAAATCTCAAAAAAACTCTACAAGAGTCAAGACTCAATAAAAACTCTATAAAATTCAACAACACTAAATAAAATCTCAATAAAACTTAACAAGACTCAATAAAAACTATATAAAACTCAATAAAAACTGTATAAAACTCAAAAACACTCAATAAAACTAAATTAAACTCAACAAGACTCAATAAAAACTCAAAAAGTCTAAATATAAACTCAATAAAACTCAAAAAGACTCATTAAAACGCACTTAAACTCAACAAGACTCAATAAACCTCAATAAAAGTCAATGAGACTCAATGAAACTGAAAAAAACTCTTCAAGACTCAATAAAAACTCAATAAAACTCAAAAAGACTAAATAAAAACTAAATAAAACTTAACAAGACTCAATAAAACTCAATAAAAGTCAACAACACTCAATAAAAACTCTATAAAACTCAACAAGACTCAATAAAACTCAAAGACTCAATAAAACTCAATAAAAGTCAACGACACTCAAAAAAATCTCTATAAAACTCAAAAAACTCTACAAGAGGTGTAGTTGGAGATGTAATCGCTAACTTAGATTCGGGAGCAGGACCACGCCTCAACCTCTTACTTCCCCTGCAACCACACCTCCACTCTTTAACCACGCCTCTTATTACCCAGAAGGCCTATATATGCAGAGGCCAATCCCAGCATCTCTTGTTGTCTCTGCTCTCTCGACCCCACCCTCCCACCCCATGTCTCTATCATCGTCACTTTAACACATAACCATCCATGGAGGGGGGGGGTCTGAATCAGCTGGGCTGATTACCCGAGACAGAGCCCCCATCCTGAGTCTCTACCCAGCCATCTCATCGATCTCTCTCATCTCATCGATCTTTCTCATCTCATCGAGCTCTCTCATCGACCTCCCTCATCGAGCTCCCTCATCGATCCCTCTCATCGATCCCTCTCATCGAGCCCTCTCATCGATCTCCCTCATCGATCTCCCTCATCGATCTCTCATCGATCTCTCATCGATCTCTCATCAATCTCTCATCGACCCATCATGACTTATCAATAAACATTCTTTCGTATTTCATTGTTGTGGCGTGGTCCTTGCTAGTGAATCAAGACTAAATAAAAACTCAATAAAACTCAAAAAGACTCAATAAAAACTCAATAAAACTCAAAAAGACTGAAAAAACCCTCAGTTAAACTCAACAAGACTCAATAAAACTCAATAAAACTCAATAAAACTCAATAAAAACTCAATAAACCTCAAAAAGCCTCAATAAAATGAAAAAAAAACTCAATAAAACTCAACAAGACTCAATAAAACTCAAAAAGAATCGATAAAACTAAATAAAACTCAACAAGACTCAATAGAAACTCAATAAAACTCAACAACACTCAATAAAAACTCATTAAAACTCAACAAGATAAAATAAAAACTCAACAAGACTCAATAAAACTCAAAAAAAGTCAACGAGACTAAATATAAACTCAATAAAAACTCTATAAAAACTATAAAAACTCAATAAAACTCAAAAAGACTCAACAAGACTCAACAAGACTCAATAAAACTCAATAAAAGTCAACGACACTCAAAAAAATCTCAATAAAACTCAAAAAACTCTACAAGAGTCAAGATTAAATAAAAACTCAATAAAACTCAATGAAACTCAACAAGACTCAATGAACCTATACAAGACTCAACAAAAACTCAATAAAACTCAAAAAGACTCAATAGAAACTCAATAAAACTCAACAAGACTCAATAAAACTCAACAAGAATAGATAAACCTAAATAAAAGTCAATGAGACTCAATGAAACTGAAAAAAACTCAACAAGACTCAATAAAAACTCAATAAAACTCAAAAAGACTAAATAAAAACTAAATAAAACTCAACAAGACTCAATAAAACTCAATAAAACTCAAAAAGACTCAACAAGACTCAATAAAACTCAATAAAAGTCAACGACACTCAAAAAAATCTCAACAAGACTCAATAAAAACTCTATAAAATTCAACAACACTAAATAAAAACTCAATAGAACTTAACAAGACTCAAAAAAACTCAACAACACTCAATAAAACTCAAAAAGACTCAATAAAAACTATATAAAACTCAATAAAAACTATATAAAACTCAAAAAGACTCAATAAAACTAAATAAAACTCAACAAGACTCAATAGAAACTCAATAAAACTCAACAACACTCAATAAAAACTCATTAAAACTCAACAAGATAAAATAAAACTCAAAAAAAGTCAACGAGACTAAATAAAAACTCAATAAAAACTCTATAAAAAATACAAAAACTCAATAAAACTCAACAAGACTCAATAAAACTCAATAAAAACTCAATAAAAACTCAATAAACCTCAAAAAGCCTCAATAAAAATGAAATAAGGCTCAATAAAACTCGATAAAATTCAACAAGACTCAATAAAAACTCAATAAAACTCAATAAAACTAAAAAACTCAATAAAAAGAAATAAAACAAAATAAGACTCAATAAAATGAAATAAGATTAAAATAAAAACTCAACAAGACCAAAAAAACCAAAACAATAAAAGTCAATGAGAGTCAATAAAAACTCTAAAAACAAAATAAGACTCAATAAAAAAGAACAAGAATCAATAAAAACTCAATAAATGAGGAAAACGAGACAAAGGGGAGGAAAGAGTCTCACGCTCGTCGGTCGTGGTCGATGCGGTTGATTTTACCGCCCATAAAAACTCGGATTCTGCAGTCGCTCCATTTTCCTCTGTTTGTGAGAAGATACGGGATCAGCAGAGTCAGACCTGAGGGCGAGAAGAAGGGTCTAAACCTGGACTAAACCAGGTCTAAACCAGGTCTAAACCAGGTCTAAACCAGGTCTAAACCAGGTCTAAACCAGGACTAAACCAGGACTAAACCAGGTCTAAACCAGGTCTAAACCTGGACTAAACCAGGTCTAAACCAGGTCTAAACCAGGTCTAAACCAGGTCTAAACCAGGACTAAACCAGGACTAAACCAGGTCTAAACCAGGTCTAAACCAGGTCTAAACCAAGACTAAACCAGGACTAAACCAGGTCTAAACCAGGTCTAAACCAGGACTAAACCAGGTCTAAACCAGGTCTAAACCAGGTCTAAACCAGGTCTAAACCTGGACTAAACCAGGTCTAAACCAGGTCTAAACCAGGTCTAAACCAGGTCTAAACCAGGTCTAAACCAGGTCTAAACCAGGTCTAAACCTGGACTAAACCAGGTCTAAACCAGGTCTAAACCTGGACTAAACCAGGTCTAAACCAGGTCTAAACCAGGTCTAAACCAGGTCTAAACCAGGACTAAACCAGGACTAAACCAGGACTAAACCAGGACTAAACCAGGTCTAAACCAGGACTAAACCAGGACTAAACCAGGACTAAACCAGGACTAAACCAGGTCTAAACCAGGTCTAAACCAGGTCTAAACCAGGACTAAACCAGGTCTAAACCAGGTCTAAACCAGGTCTAAACCAGGTCTAAACCAAGACTAAACCAGGACTAAACCAGGTCTAAACCAGGTCTAAACCAGGTCTAAACCAGGTCTAAACCAGGTCTAAACCTGGACTAAACCAGGTCTAAACCAGGTCTAAACCTGGACTAAACCAGGTCTAAACCAGGTCTAAACCAGGTCTAAACCAGGTCTAAACCAGGTCTAAACCAGGACTAAACCAGGACTAAACCAGGACTAAACCAGGACTAAACCAGGTCTAAACCAGGTCTAAACCAGGTCTAAACCAGGTCTAAACCAGGTCTAAACCTGGACTAAACCAGGTCTAAACCAGGTCTAAACCTGGACTAAACCAGGTCTAAACCAGGTCTAAACCAGGTCTAAACCAGGTCTAAACCAGGTCTAAACCAGGACTAAACCAGGACTAAACCAGGACTAAACCAGGACTAAACCAGGTCTAAACCAGGTCTAAACCAGGTCTAAACCAGGACTAAACCAGGTCTAAACCAGGTCTAAACCAGGTCTAAACCAGGTCTAAACCAAGACTAAACCAGGACTAAACCAGGTCTAAACCAGGTCTAAACCAGGACTAAACCAGGTCTGAAAGAGGTCCGAACCGGGTCCGAACCGGGTCTGAACCAGGACTAAACCAGGTCTAAACCAGGACTAAACCAGGTCTAAACCAGGACTAAACCAGGACTAAACCAGGTCTAAACCAGGTCTAAACCAGGACTAAACCAGGTCTAAACCAGGACTAAACCAGGACTAAACCAGGTCTAAACCAGGTCTAAACCAGGACTAAACCAGATCTTTGGTGTTTTATACTTTACAAACCACAGTTCATTTATCAAACGTCTCAATCCAAGTGAAGTAAATAAACAGAAGAACAAAAATAACCTCCGTCGTCGAAGAGCCACCAAACGTCGATGGTTCCTTTTCCCTGTTTCTTCTTGAAGATCTGACTCGAATCGAGCAACCGCTGGTCCGTCAAACTCAGAGGAGGTTTAGAGTCTAAAGAGAGAGAGAAAGTTGAAGTGTCCTTCATCTCCCCCTGCCGTTAAAGCTAAAGCTAAAGCTAAGCTCTGCACAGTCGCAACAACAAACACAAACTACTGAACTTGACATTTCACCACAGAGAATTCATTTGAAAAAGTACCTTTTATAATGAGAGGAATGCTTTGGTTACTGCCGGGATTTTGACCCGTGTCAGAGTTTTGACCCGGGTCAGGGTTCAAGTTCACTGACATGTCTTTGGATTTATCCACAGACAAAATCTCATCTGCAAAACAAACACATCCACGATCAAAGAACAGGAAATAACAGCCATTTTCACACAAACATCTGTATTTAGTCCTAGTGAAGAAGAGAACACTCAAAGAACCAGGGACCAGGAACCAGGAACCTTCTGCAACGCAGGAGTGAAGTGACACAGAGAGCCGTAAAGATGTGGTAAAACGTGTTCCTCGGGTTGGGAATATTACGTAAAGTACAGTGTAAAGTATAATGTAATGTACAGTGTAAAGTTCAGTGTAAAGTTCAGTGTAAAGTACAGTGTAAAGTACAGTGTAAATACAGTGTAAATACAGTGTGAATTTCAGTGTGAAGTTCAATGTAAAGTACAGTGTACAGTACAGTGTAAAGTTCAGTGTAAAGGAAAGTGTAAATACAGTGTAAAGTAAAGTGTAAAGTAAAAGGTAAACACAGTGTAAACAGTGTAAAATACAGTGTAAAGTTCAGTGTAAAGTACAGTGCAAATACAGTGTGAATTTCAGTGTAAAGTTCAGTGTAAAGTACAGTGTGAATTTCAGTGTAAAGTTCAGTGTAAAGTACAGTGTAAAGTACAGTGTAAAGTACAATGTAAAGTACAGTGTAAATACAGTGTAAATACAGTGTGAATTTCAGTGTAAAGTTCAATGTAAAGTACAGTGTGAATTTCAGTGTAAAGTTCAGTGTAAAGTACAGTGTGCAGTACAGTGTAAAGTACAGTGTAAAGTACAGTGTAAAGTACAGTGTACAGTACAGTGTACAGTTCAGTGTAAAGGAAAGTGTAAAGGAAAGTGTAAACACAGTGTAAAGTTCAGTGTAAAGTACAGTGTAAAGTACAGTGTAAATACAGTGTAAAGGTCAGTGTAAAGTTCAGTGTAAAGTACAGTGTAAAGTACAGTGTAAATACAGCGTAAATACAGTGTAAAGTACAGTGTAGAGTACAGTGTAAAGTACAGTGTAAAGTACAGTGTAGAGTACAATGTAAAGTACAGTGTAAAGTACAGTGTAGAGTACAATGTAAAGTACAGTGTAAATACAGTGTGAATTTCAGTGTAAAGTTCAGTGTAAAGTTCAGTGTAAAGTACAGAGTAAAGTACAGTGTAAAGTACAGTGTAAAGTTCAGTGTAAAGTACAGTGTAAAGTACAGTGTAAAGTTCAGTGTAAATTTCAGTGTAAAGTACAGTGTAAAGTACAGTGTAAAGTTCAGTGTAAAGTACAGTGTAAAGTTCAGTGTAAAGTACAGTGTAAAGTACAGTGTAAAGTACAGTGTAAAGTACAGTGTAAAGTACAGTGTAAAGTACAGTCGGACCTTGTCCCTGGATGTGGGAGATGTCGAGTCCGTCCTGAAGTCTGAGGATCACGACTCCAAACTGAAGGTCAAAGGCATCACTGGGAGAAAACACCAAAGACAAATCTGTTCAGGGACAATTTAAATACAAAGGGCTTAAAGTTTCTACTCTTTAATGATGTTAAATACAGCTCGTTTAACTAGCGATTAGCTACTTTACAAAACAGGCTTAACAATAGGAGAATAATGGACTAAGCAATTTACAATTAGTATTGGATCTGAAGTTTAGTTTTTAGCCTGAGGTTAGACAAAACTTCACACAGCTGCAGGAAACGTGCCTTGTTTTCTGGTGGGGGCCCCTGTGACGGCCCCTGTGACGGCCCCTGTGACGGCCCCTGTGACGGCCGCGGCCCCTGTAACGGCCCCGGCCCCTGTGACGGCCCCTGTGACGGCCCCTGTGACGGCCCCTGTGACGGCCCCTGTGACGGCCCCTGTGACGGCCCCTGTGACGGCCCCTGTGACGGCCCCTGTGACGGCCCCTGTGACGGCCGCGGCCCCTGTAACGGCCCCGGCCCCTGTGACGGCCCCTGTGACGGCCCCTGTGACGGCCCCTGTGACGGCCCCTGTGACGGCCCCTGTGACGGCCCCTGTGACGGCCCCTGTGACGGCCCCTGTGACGGCCCCTGTGACGGCCGCGGCCCCTGTAACGGCCCCGGCCCCTGTGACGGCCCCTGTGACGGTCCCTGTGACGGCCCCTGTGACGGCCCCTGTGACGGCCGCGGCCCCTGTAACGGCCCCGGCCCCTGTGACGGCCCCTGTGACGGCCCCTGTGACGGCCCCTGTGACGGCCCCTGTGACGGTCCCTGTGACGGCCCCTGTGACGGCCCCTGTGACGGCCCCTGTGACGGCCCCTGTGACGGCCCCTGTACAGTAAAAGCAGTACTTACTGTATAGTGTTGATGTAGAGCTCCGTCTGCCTCAGGTCGGCGTCGCTCCAGTTTCTCTTGAAGCCGATGACCAGAGTGTTTGGTCTGAGCTGACCCAAACCTGTCGCCTGCAGCACACGGCAAGTGTGATTACCCAGAGTGCAGTTCAGTCCTAACCCTGACCCCAGTGTGACCCCAGTGTGTCCCCAGTGTGACCCCAGTGTGACCCCAGTGTAAGCCCAGTGTAAGCCCAGTGTGACCCCAGTGTGTCCCCAGTGTGACCCCAGTGTGACCCCAGTGTAAGCCCAGTGTAAGCCCAGTGTGACCCTAGTGTGTCCCCAGTGTGACCCTAGTGTGACCCCAGTGTGACCCTAGTGTGACCCCAGTGTGGCCCCAGTGTGGCCCCAGTGTGGCCCCAGTGTGTCCCCAGTGTGACCCCAGTGTAAGCCCAGTGTAAGCCCAGTGTGACCCCAGTGTGTCCCCAGTGTGACCCCAGTGTGACCCCAGTGTAAGCCCAGTGTAAGCCCAGTGTGACCCTAGTGTGTCCCCAGTGTGGCCCCGGTGTGACCCTAGTGTGGCCCCAGTGTGACCCTAGTGTGACCCCAGTGTGGCCCCAGTGTGGCCCCAGTGTGGCCCCAGTGTGGCCCCAGTGTGACCCCAGTCTGACCCTAGTGTGGCCCCAGTGTGACCCTAGTGTGACCCCAGTGTGGCCCCAGTGTGGCCCCAGTGTGGCCCCAGTGTGGCCCCAGTGTGACCCCAGTGTAAGCCCAGTGTAAGCCCAGTGTGACCCTAGTGTGTCCCCAGTGTGGCCCCGGTGTGACCCTAGTGTGGCCCCAGTGTGACCCTAGTGTGACCCCAGTGTGGCCCCAGTGTGGCCCCAGTGTGGCCCCAGTGTGGCCCCAGTGTGACCCCAGTCTGACCCTAGTGTGGCCCCAGTGTGACCCTAGTGTGACCCCAGTGTGGCCCCAGTGTGGCCCCAGTGTGGCCCCAGTGTGGCCCCAGTGTGACCCCAGTGTGACCCCAGTGTAAGCCCAGTCTGACCCCAGTCTGACCCTAGTGTGGCCCCAGTGTGACCCTAGTGTGGCCTCAGTGTGGCCTCAGTGTGGCCCCAGTGTGACCCCAGTGTGACCCCAGTGTGACCCTAGTGTGGCCTCAGTGTGACCCCAGTGTGACCCCAGTGTGACCCTAGTGTGGCCTCAGTGTGGCCTCAGTGTGGCCCCAGTGTGACCCTAGTGTGGCCTCAGTGTGACCCCAGTGTGACCCCAGTGTGACCCCAGTGTGACCCCAGTGTAAGCCCAGTGTAAGCCCAGTGTGACCCTAGTGTGTCCCCAGTGTGGCCCCGGTGTGACCCTAGTGTGGCCCCAGTGTGACCCTAGTGTGACCCCAGTGTGGCCCCAGTGTGGCCCCAGTGTGGCCCCAGTGTGGCCCCAGTGTGGCCCCAGTGTGACCCCAGTCTGACCCTAGTGTGGCCCCAGTGTGACCCTAGTGTGACCCCAGTGTGGCCCCAGTGTGGCCCCAGTGTGGCCCCAGTGTGGCCCCAGTGTAAGCCCAGTCTGACCCCAGTCTGACCCTAGTGTGGCCCCAGTGTGGCCCCAGTGTGACCCTAGTGTGGCCTCAGTGTGGCCTCAGTGTGGCCCCAGTGTGACCCTAGTGTGGCCTCAGTGTGGCCTCAGTGTGGCCCCAGTCTGACCCTAGTGTGGCCCCAGTGTGGCCCCAGTGTGACCCTAGTGTGGCCTCAGTGTGGCCTCAGTGTGGCCCCAGTGTGACCCTAGTGTGGCCTCAGTGTGGCCTCAGTGTGGCCCCAGTGTGACCCTAGTGTGGCCTCAGTGTGACCCCAGTCTGACCCCAGTCTGGCCCTCAGACCTGCAGCAGCAGCTGGGCTCCGTGGCGCAGGTTATCGGCGAGCACCGGCGAGTAAAAGGCTCTGATCCTCTTCTTCTGGAGCCAACGCTGACAACGCCCGTGTTCCAACGACAGCTCCTTCAGGTTTGGACGACGACTGAGCTGCAGAACATCATGAGAGACATCACGAGGACGAGAGACATCACGAGGAGGATGAGAGACATCACGAGGACGAGAGACATCACGAGGAGGATGAGAGACATCACGAGGACGAGAGACATCACGAGGAGGACGAGAGACATCACGAGGATGAGAGACATCACGAGGAGGACGAGAGACATCACGAGGAGGACGAGAGACATCACGAGGAGGACGAGAGACATCACGAGGAGGACGAGAGACATCACGAGGATGAGAGACATCACGAGGAGGACGAGAGACATCACGAGGACGAGAGACATCACGAGGAGGACGAGAGACATCACGAGGAGGACGAGAGACATCACGAGGAGGACGAGAGACATCACGAGGAGGACGAGAGACATCACGAGGA
>NW_027316278.1:1774504-1781807 GCF_026437365.1 Eucyclogobius newberryi | reverse complement strand
AAACCAGGACTAAAACAGGTCTAACGCAGAACTAAAACAGGTCTAAAAAAGGACTAAACCAGGACTAAAACAGGACTAAAACAGGACTAAAGCAGGTCTAAAACAGGACTAAAACAGGTCTAAAGCAGGACTAAAACAGGACTAAACCAGGACTAAAACAGGACTAAAGCTGGTCTAAAACAGGTCTAAAAAAGGACTAAACCAGGACTAAAACAGGACTAAAGCAGGTCTAAAGCAGGACTAAAGCAGGTCTAAAAAAGGACTAAACCAGGACTACAACAGGACTAAACCAGGACTAAAACAGGACTAAAGCAGGTCTAAAACAGGACTAAAACAGGTCTAAAGCAGGACTAAAACAGGACTAAAACAGGACTAAAGCAGGACTAAACCAGGACTAAAAAGGTCTAAAGAAGGACTGAAGCAGGACTAAAACAGGACTAAAACAGGACTAAACCAGGACTAAAACAGGTCTAAAGCAGGACTAAAACAGGTCTAAAAAAGGACTAAACCAGGACTACAACAGGACTAAACCAGGACTAAAACAGGACTAAAGCAGGTCTAAAACAGGACTAAAACAGGTCTAAACCAGGACTAAAACAGGTCTAAAAAAGGACTAAAACAGGACTAAAGCAGGTCTAAACCAGGACTAAAACAGGTCTAAAAAAGGACTAAACCAGGACTAAAACAGGACTAAAGCAGGTCTAAACCAGGACTAAAACAGGTCTAAAAAGGACTAAACCAGGACAAAACAGGACTAAACAAGGACTAAAACAGGACTAAAGCAGGTCTAAAACAGGACTAAACCAGGACTAAAACAGGACTAAAGCAGGTCTAAACCAGGACTAAAACAGGTCTAAAGAAGGACTGAAGCAGGACTAAAACAGGACTAAAACAGGACTAAACCAGGACTAAAACAGGACTAAACCAGGACTAAACCAGGTCTAAAACAGGACTAAAACAGGTCTAAAGCAGGACTAAAACAGGTCTAAAACAGGTGTAAAACAGGACTAAACCAGGACTAAAACAGGACTAAACCAGGACTAAAACAGGACTAAAGCTGGTCTAAAACAGGTCTAAAAAAGGACTAAACCAGGACTAAACCAGGACTAAAACAGGACTAAAACAGGACTAAAGCTGGTCTAAAACAGGACTAAAACAGGTCTAAAGCAGGACTAAAGCAGGACTAAAGCAGGACTAAAGAAGGTCTAAAACAGGACTAAAGTAGGACTAAAACAGGTCTAAAGCAGGACTAAAGCAGGACTAAAACAAGTCTAAAGAAGGACTAAACCAAGTCTAAAGCAGGACTAAAACAGGTCTAAAGTAGGACTAAAACAGGTCTAAAGCAGGTCTAAAGCAGGTCTAAAGCAGGACTAAACCAGGACTAAAACAGGTCTAAAGCAGGTCTAAAGCAGGACTAAAACAGGTCTAAAGCAGGACTAAACCAGGTCTAAAACAGGTCTAAAACAGGTGTAAAACAGGACTAAACCAGGACTAAACCAGGTCTAAAAAAGGACTAAACCAGGACTAAAACAGGACTAAACCAGGACTAAAACAGGACTAAACCAGGACTAAAACAGGTGTAAAACAGGACTAAAACAGGTGTAAAACAGGACTAAACCAGGTCTAAAAAAGGACTAAACCAGGACTAAAACAGGACTAAAGCAGGTCTAAACCAGGACTAAAACAGGTCTAAAAAAGGACTAAACCAGGACAAAACAGGATTAAACAAGGACTAAAACAGGACTAAAGCAGGTCTAAAACAGGACTAAAACAGGTCTAAAGCAGGACTAAAACAGGACTAAAGCAGGACTAAACCAGGACTAAACCAGGACTAAAACAGGTCTAACGCAGAACTAAAACAGGTCTAAAAAAGGACTAAACCAGGACTAAAACAGGACTAAAACAGGACTAAAGCAGGTCTAAAACAGGACTAAAACAGGTCTAAAGCAGGACTAAAACAGGTCTAAACCAGGACTAAAACAGGTCTAAAGAAGGACTGAAGCAGGACTAAAACAGGACTAAAACAGGACTAAACCAGGACTAAAACAGGACTAAACCAGGACTAAACCAGGTCTAACGCAGGACTAAAACAGGTCTAAAAAAGGACTAAACCAGGACTAAAACAGGACTAAAACAGGACTAAAGCAGGTCTAAAACAGGACTAAAACAGGTCTAAAGCAGGACTAAAACAGGTCTAAAACAGGTGTAAAACAGGACTAAAGCAGGTCTAAAACAGGACTAAAACAGGTCTAAAGCAGGTCTAAAACAGGACTAAAACAGGTCTAAACCAGGACTAAAACAGGACTAAAACAGGACTAAAGCAGGTCTAAAACAGGACTAAAACAGGTCTAAAACAGGACTAAAACAGGACTAAACCAGGACTAAAACAGGACTAAAGCTGGTCTAAAACAGGTCTAAAAAAGGACTAAACCAGGACTAAACCAGGACTAAAACAGGACTAAAGCTGGTCTAAAACAGGACTAAAACAGGACTAAAGCAGGACTAAACCAGGACTAAAAAAGGTCTAAAGAAGGACTGAAGCAGGACTAAAAAATGACTAAACCAGGACTAAAACAGGACTAAAACAGGACTAAAACAGGTCTAAAAAATGACTAAACCAGGACTAAAACAGGACTAAAGCAGGTCTAAACCAGGACTAAAACAGGTCTAAAGAAGGACTGAAGCAGGTCTAAAACAGGACTAAACAAGGACTAAAACAGGACTAAAGCAGGTCTAAAACAGGACTAAAACAGGTCTAAAGCAGGACTAAAGCAGGACTAAAGCAGGACTAAAGAAGGTCTAAAACAGGACTAAAGTAGGACTAAAACAGGTCTAAAGCAGGACTAAAGCAGGACTAAAACAAGTCTAAAGAAGGACTAAACCAAGTCTAAAGCAGGACTAAAACAGGTCTAAAGTAGGACTAAAACAGGTCTAAAGCAGGTCTAAAGCAGGTCTAAAGCAGGACTAAACCAGGACTAAAACAGGTCTAAAGCAGGTCTAAAGCAGGACTAAAACAGGTCTAAAGCAGGACTAAACCAGGTCTAAAACAGGTCTAAAACAGGTGTAAAACAGGACTAAACCAGGACTAAAACAGGACTAAACCAGGACTAAAACAGGTGTAAAGCTGGACTAAAACAGGTCTAAAACAGGTGTAAAACAGGACTAAACCAGGTCTAAAAAAGGACTAAACCAGGACTAAAACAGGACTAAAGCAGGTCTAAACCAGGACTAAAACAGGTCTAAAAAAGGACTAAACCAGGACAAAACAGGATTAAACAAGGACTAAAACAGGACTAAAGCAGGTCTAAAACAGGACTAAAACAGGTCTAAAGCAGGACTAAAACAGGACTAAAGCAGGTCTAAACCAGGACTAAAACAGGACTAAACCAGGACTAAACCAGGACTAAAACAGGTCTAAAGCAGGACTAAAACAGGACTAAAACAGGACTAAAGCAGGACTAAACCAGGACTAAAAAAGGTCTAAAGAAGGACTGAAGCAGGACTAAAACAGGACTAAAACAGGACTAAACAAGGACTAAAACAGGTCTAAAAAAGGACTAAACCAGGACTACAACAGGACTAAACCAGGACTAAAACAGGACTAAAGCAGGTCTAAACCAGGACTAAAACAGGTCTAAAAAAGGACTAAACCAGGACAAAACAGGATTAAACAAGGACTAAAACAGGACTAAAGCAGGTCTAAAACAGGACTAAAACAGGTCTAAAGCAGGACTTAAACAGGTCTAAAGCAGGACTTAAACAGGTGTAAAACAGGACTAAAACAGGACTAAACCAGGACTAAAACAGGACTAAAGCAGGTCTAAACCAGGACTAAAACAGGTCTAAAGAAGGACTGAAGCAGGACTAAAACAGGACTAAACCAGGACTAAACCAGGACTAAAACAGGTCTAACGCAGAACTAAAACAGGTCTAAAAAAGGACTAAACCAGGACTAAAACAGGACTAAAACAGGACTAAAGCAGGTCTAAAACAGGACTAAAACAGGTCTAAAGCAGGACTAAAACAGGACTAAACCAGGACTAAAACAGGACTAAAGCTGGTCTAAAACAGGTCTAAAAAAGGACTAAACCAGGACTAAAACAGGACTAAAGCAGGTCTAAAGCAGGACTAAAGCAGGTCTAAAAAAGGACTAAACCAGGACTACAACAGGACTAAACCAGGACTAAAACAGGACTAAAGCAGGTCTAAAACAGGACTAAAACAGGTCTAAAGCAGGACTAAAACAGGACTAAAACAGGACTAAAGCAGGACTAAACCAGGACTAAAAAAGGTCTAAAGAAGGACTGAAGCAGGACTAAAACAGGACTAAAACAGGACTAAACCAGGACTAAAACAGGTCTAAAGCAGGACTAAAACAGGTCTAAAAAAGGACTAAACCAGGACTACAACAGGACTAAACCAGGACTAAAACAGGACTAAAGCAGGTCTAAAACAGGACTAAAACAGGTCTAAACCAGGACTAAAACAGGTCTAAAAAAGGACTAAAACAGGACTAAAGCAGGTCTAAACCAGGACTAAAACAGGTCTAAAAAAGGACTAAACCAGGACTAAAACAGGACTAAAGCAGGTCTAAACCAGGACTAAAACAGGTCTAAAAAGGACTAAACCAGGACAAAACAGGACTAAACAAGGACTAAAACAGGACTAAAGCAGGTCTAAAACAGGACTAAACCAGGACTAAAACAGGACTAAAGCAGGTCTAAACCAGGACTAAAACAGGACTAAACCAGGACTAAAACAGGACTAAACCAGGACTAAACCAGGTCTAACGCAGGACTAAAACAGGTCTAAAAAAGGACTAAACCAGGACTAAAACAGGACTAAAACAGGACTAAAGCAGGTCTAAAACAGGACTAAAACAGGTCTAAAGCAGGACTAAAACAGGTCTAAAACAGGTGTAAAACAGGACTAAACCAGGACTAAAACAGGACTAAACCAGGACTAAAACAGGACTAAAGCTGGTCTAAAACAGGTCTAAAAAAGGACTAAACCAGGACTAAACCAGGACTAAAACAGGACTAAAGCTGGTCTAAAACAGGACTAAAACAGGACTAAAGCAGGACTAAACCAGGACTAAAAAAGGTCTAAAGAAGGACTGAAGCAGGACTAAAACAGGACTAAAGCAGGACTAAACCAGGACTAAAAAAGGTCTAAAGAAGGACTGAAGCAGGACTAAAAAATGACTAAACCAGGACTAAAACAGGACTAAAACAGGACTAAAACAGGTCTAAAAAATGACTAAACCAGGACTAAAACAGGACTAAAGCAGGTCTAAACCAGGACTAAAACAGGTCTAAAGAAGGACTGAAGCAGGTCTAAAACAGGACTAAACAAGGACTAAAACAGGACTAAAGCAGGTCTAAAACAGGACTAAAACAGGACTAAAACAGGACTAAAGCAGGACTAAAGAAGGTCTAAAACAGGACTAAAGTAGGACTAAAACAGGTCTAAAGCAGGACTAAAGCAGGACTAAAACAAGTCTAAAGAAGGACTAAACCAAGTCTAAAGCAGGACTAAAACAGGACTAAAACAGGTCTAAAGCAGGACTAAAGCAGGACTAAAGCAGGACTAAAGAAGGTCTAAAACAGGACTAAAGTAGGACTAAAACAGGTCTAAAGCAGGACTAAAGCAGGACTAAAACAAGTCTAAAGAAGGACTAAACCAAGTCTAAAGCAGGACTAAAACAGGTCTAAAGTAGGACTAAAACAGGTCTAAAGCAGGTCTAAAGCAGGTCTAAAGCAGGACTAAACCAGGACTAAAACAGGTCTAAAGCAGGTCTAAAGCAGGACTAAAACAGGTCTAAAGCAGGACTAAACCAGGTCTAAAACAGGTCTAAAACAGGTGTAAAACAGGACTAAACCAGGACTAAAACAGGACTAAACCAGGACTAAAACAGGTGTAAAGCTGGACTAAAACAGGTCTAAAACAGGTGTAAAACAGGACTAAACCAGGACTAAAACAGGACTAAACCAGGACTAAAACAGGACTAAAGCTGGTCTAAAACAGGTCTAAAGCAGGACTAAACCAGGACTAAAACAGGTCTAAAGCAGGACTAAAACAGGTCTAAAGCAGGATTGAAGTAGGACTAAAACAGGACTAAAACAGGACTAAAACAGAACTAAAACAGGACTAAACCAGGACTAAAGCAGGTCTAAACCAGGACTAAAACAGGTCTAAAGAAGGACTGAAGCAGGACTAAAACAGGACTAAACAAGGACTAAAACAGGACTAAAGCAGGTCTAAAACAGGACTAAAACAGGTCTAAAGCAGGACTAAAACAGGTGTAAAACAGGACTAAAACAGAACTAAAACAGGACTAAACCAGGACTAAAACAGGACTAAAGCAGGTCTAAACCAGGACTAAAACAGGTCTAAAGAAGGACTGAAGCAGGACTAAAACAGGACTAAACAAGGACTAAAACAGGACTAAAGCAGGTCTAAAACAGGACTAAAACAGGTCTAAAGCAGGACTAAAGCAGGACTAAAGAAGGTCTAAAACAGGACTAAAGCAGGACTAAAGCAGGACTAAAACAAGTCTAAAGAAGGACTAAACCAAGTCTAAAGCAGGACTAAAACAGGTCTAAAGTAGGACTAAAACAGGTCTAAAGCAGGTCTAAAGTAGGACTAAAACAGGTCTAAACCAGGACTAAAACAGGTCTAAAGCAGGTCTAAAGCAGGACTAAACCAGGTCTAAAACAGGTCTAAAACAGGTGTAAAACAGGACTAAACTAGGACTAAAACAGGACTAAACCAGGACTAAAACAGGACTAAAGCTGGTCTAAAACAGGTCTAAAATAGGACTAAACCAGGACTAAAACAGGACTAAAGCAGGTCTAAAGCAGGACTAAAACAGGTGTAAAGCTGGACTAAAACAGGTCTAAAACAGGTGTAAAACAGGACTAAACCAGGTCTAAAACAGGTCTAAAGCAGGATTGAAGTAGGACTAAAACAGGACTAAAACAGGACTAAACCAGGACTAAAACAGGTCTAAAGCAGGTCTAAAGCAGGATTGAAGTAGCACTAGGTCAGACCTGGTTTCTTGTAGCCCACGTAGACGTAGAGTGCGAGGACAATGAGCAGAGTGACGAGCGCCGCCCACCAGTTTATGACGAACATGACGACGCAGCAAAGCGCGGCTCCCGCCAGAGACACCCACATGTTGTAGTACGTGAAGCTGGGGCGCCACCCTGAGGACACAAACAGAACTGCATGAGACACGTGAAGCTGGGGCGCCACCCTGAGGACACAAACAGAACTGCATGAGATACGTGAAGCTGGGGCG
>NW_027316278.1:1647004-1769504 GCF_026437365.1 Eucyclogobius newberryi | reverse complement strand
CTCCTCCTCCTCTGACCTCCTCCTCCTCTGACCTCCTCCTCCTCTGACCTCCTCCTCCTCTGACCTCCTCCTCCTCTCTCTGACCTCCTCCTCCTCTCTCTGACCTCCTCCTCCTCCTTTGCTCCTCTGACTTCCTCCTCTGCTCCTCCTCCTCCTCCTCTGCTCCTCCTCCTCCTCCCCCTCCTCTGCTCCTCCTCCTCCTCCTCTGCTCCTCTGACCTCCTCCTCTGCTCCTCTGACCTCCTCCTCTGCTCCTCCTCCTCTGCTCCTCCTCCTCTGCTCCTCCTCCTCTGCTCCTCCTCCTCCTCCTCTGCTCCTCCTCCTCCTCCTCTGCTCCTCTGACCTCCTCCTCTGCTCCTCTGACCTCCTCCTCTGCTCCTCCTCCTCCTCCTCTGACCACCTCCTCCTCCTCTGCTCCTCCTCTGCTCCTCTGACCTCCTCCTCCTCCTCTGCTCCTCCTCCTCCTCTGACCTCCTCCTCCTCTGACCTCCTCCTCCTCCTCTGCTCCTCCTCCTCCTCTGACCTCCTCCTCCTCTCTCTGACCTCCTCCTCCTCTCTCTGACCTCCTCCTCCTCCTCTGCTCCTCTGACCTCCTCCTCTGCTCCTCCTCCTCCTCCTCTGACCACCTCCTCCTCCTCTGCTCCTCCTCCTCCTCTGACCTCCTCCTCCTCTGACCTCCTCCTCCTCCTCTGACCTCCTCCTCCTCTGACCTCCTCCTCCTCTGACCTCCTCCTCCTCTCTCTGACCTCCTCCTCCTCTCTCTGACCTCCTCCTCCTCCTCTGCTCCTCTGACTTCCTCCTCTGCTCCTCCTCCTCCTCCTCTGCTCCTCCTCCTCCTCCCCCTCCTCTGCTCCTCCTCCTCCTCCTCTGCTCCTCTGACCTCCTCCTCTGCTCCTCTGACCTCCTCCTCTGCTCCTCCTCCTCTGCTCCTCCTCCTCCTCCTCCTCCTCTGCTCCTCCTCCTCCTCCTCTGCTCCTCTGACCTCCTCCTCTGCTCCTCTGACCTCCTCCTCTGCTCCTCCTCCTCTGCTCCTCCTCCTCTGCTCCTCCTCCTCCTCCTCTGCTCCTCCTCCTCCTCCTCTGCTCCTCTGACCTCCTCCTCTGCTCCTCTGACCTCCTCCTCTGCTCCTCCTCCTCTGCTCCTCTGACCTCCTCCTCTGCTCCTCTGACCTCCTCCTCTGCTCCTCCTCCTCCTCCTCTGCTCCTCCTCCTCCTCCTCTGCTCCTCTGACCTCCTCCTCTGCTCCTCTGACCTCCTCCTCTGCTCCTCCTCCTCTGCTCCTCCTCCTCCTCCTCTGCTCCTCCTCCTCCTCCTCTGCTCCTCTGACCTCATCCTCTGCTCCTCCTCCTCCTCCTCCTCCTCCTCCGCTCCTCCTCCTCTGCTCCTCCTCCTCCTCCTCTGCTCCTCCTCCTCCTCCTCTGCTCCTCTGACCTCCTCCTCCTCTCTCTGACCTCCTCCTCCTCTCTCTGACCTCCTCCTCCTCCTCTGCTCCTCTGACCTCCTCCTCTGCTCCTCCTCCTCCTCCTCCTCTGACCACCTCCTCCTCCTCTGCTCCTCCTCCTCCTCTGACCTCCTCCTCCTCCTCTGACCTCCTCCTCCTCTGACCTCCTCCTCCTCTGACCTCCTCCTCCTCTCTCTGACCTCCTCCTCCTCTCTCTGACCTCCTCCTCCTCCTCTGCTCCTCTCACTTCCTCCTCTGCTCCTCCTCCTCCTCCTCTGCTCCTCCTCCTCCTCCCCCTCCTCTGCTCCTCCTCCCCCTCCTCTGCTCCTCTGACCTCCTCCTCTGCTCCTCTGACCTCCTCCTCTGCTCCTCCTCCTCTGCTCCTCCTCCTCTGCTCCTCCTCCTCCTCCTCTGCTCCTCTGACCTCCTCCTCTGCTCCTCTGACCTCCTCCTCTGCTCCTCTGACCTCCTCCTCTGCTCCTCCTCCTCTGCTCCTCCTCCTCCTCCTCTGCTCCTCCTCCTCCTCCTCTGCTCCTCTGACCTCCTCCTCTGCTCCTCTGACCTCCTCCTCTGCTCCTCCTCCTCTGCTCCTCCTCCTCCTCCTCTGCTCCTCCTCCTCCTCCTCTGCTCCTCCTCCTCCTCCTCTGCTCCTCTGACCTCCTCCTCTGCTCCTCCTCCTCCTCCTCCTCCTCTGCTCCTCCTCTGCTCCTCTGACCTCCTCCTCCTCCTCTGCTCCTCCTCCTCCTCTGACCTCCTCCTCCTCTGACCTCCTCCTCCTCTGACCTCCTCCTCCTCTCTCTGACCTCCTCCTCCTCTCTCTGACCTCCTCCTCCTCCTCTGCTCCTCTGACCTCCTCCTCTGCTCCTCCTCCTCCTCCTCTGACCTCCTCCTCTGACCTCCTCCTCCTCTGACCTCCTCCTCCTCCTCTGACCTCCTCCTCCTCTGACCTCCTCCTCCTCTGACCTCCTCCTCCTCTCTCTGACCTCCTCCTCCTCTCTCTGACCTCCTCCTCCTCCTCTGCTCCTCTGACTTCCTCCTCTGCTCCTCCTCCTCCTCCTCTGCTCCTCCTCCTCCTCCCCCTCCTCTGCTCCTCCTCCTCCTCCTCTGCTCCTCTGACCTCCTCCTCTGCTCCTCTGACCTCCTCCTCTGCTCCTCCTCCTCTGCTCCTCCTCCTCTGCTCCTCCTCCTCCTCCTCTGCTCCTCCTCCTCCTCTGCTCCTCTGACCTCCTCCTCTGCTCCTCCTCCTCCTCCTCTGACCACCTCCTCCTCCTCTGCTCCTCCTCTGCTCCTCTGACCTCCTCCTCCTCCTCTGCTCCTCCTCCTCCTCTGACCTCCTCCTCCTCTGACCTCCTCCTCCTCCTCTGCTCCTCCTCCTCCTCTGACCTCCTCCTCCTCTGACCTCCTCCTCCTCTCTCTGACCTCCTCCTCCTCTCTCTGACCTCCTCCTCCTCCTCTGCTCCTCTGACCTCCTCCTCTGCTCCTCCTCCTCCTCCTCTGACCACCTCCTCCTCCTCTGCTCCTCCTCCTCCTCTGACCTCCTCCTCTGACCTCCTCCTCCTCCTCTGACCTCCTCCTCCTCTGACCTCCTCCTCCTCTGACCTCCTCCTCCTCTCTCTGACCTCCTCCTCCTCTCTCTGACCTCCTCCTCCTCCTCTGCTCCTCTGACTTCCTCCTCTGCTCCTCCTCCTCCTCCTCTGCTCCTCCTCCTCCTCCCCCTCCTCTGCTCCTCCTCCTCCTCCTCTGCTCCTCTGACCTCCTCCTCTGCTCCTCTGACCTCCTCCTCTGCTCCTCCTCCTCTGCTCCTCCTCCTCTGCTCCTCCTCCTCCTCCTCCTCTGCTCCTCCTCCTCCTCCTCTGCTCCTCTGACCTCCTCCTCTGCTCCTCCTCCTCCTCCTCTGACCACCTCCTCCTCCTCTGCTCCTCCTCTGCTCCTCTGACCTCCTCCTCCTCCTCTGCTCCTCCTCCTCCTCCTCTGACCTCCTCCTCCTCTGACCTCCTCCTCCTCCTCTGCTCCTCCTCCTCCTCTGACCTCCTCCTCCTCTGACCTCCTCCTCCTCTCTCTGACCTCCTCCTCCTCTCTCTGACCTCCTCCTCCTCCTCTGCTCCTCTGACCTCCTCCTCTGCTCCTCCTCCTCCTCCTCTGACCACCTCCTCCTCCTCTGCTCCTCCTCCTCCTCTGACCTCCTCCTCTGACCTCCTCCTCCTCCTCTGACCTCCTCCTCCTCTGACCTCCTCCTCCTCTGACCTCCTCCTCCTCTCTCTGACCTCCTCCTCCTCTCTCTGACCTCCTCCTCCTCCTCTGCTCCTCTGACTTCCTCCTCTGCTCCTCCTCCTCCTCCTCTGCTCCTCCTCCTCCTCCCCCTCCTCTGCTCCTCCTCCTCCTCCTCTGCTCCTCTGACCTCCTCCTCTGCTCCTCTGACCTCCTCCTCTGCTCCTCCTCCTCTGCTCCTCCTCCTCTGCTCCTCCTCCTCCTCCTCTGCTCCTCCTCCTCCTCCTCTGCTCCTCCTCCTCCTCCTCCTCCTCCTCTGCTCCTCCTCCTCCTCCTCTGCTCCTCCTCCTCCTCCTCTGCTCCTCTGACCTCCTCCTCTGCTCCTCTGACCTCCTCCTCTGCTCCTCCTCCTTCACACTCACAGCGAGGTCTCCTGAGATGTTCGCTCCTGCTAAGATTCCAGTCGCCGCGGGGAAGAAAATGGCAAACGCCGAGAAAAAGGTCTCGTCGTCCCTGAAGTCGGGGCCGAGGTTCTCCAGGAAGATGGCGGCTGTGGGACACAAACGTCTCAAATGTCTCAAACGTCTTAAACGTCTCAAACGTCTCAAACGTCTCAAACGTCTCAAGGGCCAAACGTTTCTGAAACAGGCTCATGACTAAAACGATCTGAGATTTAGCATTCATCAAGCTGTACTTTTAAGATTTGTATATATTTTTTTAAGTTTAAGTATTTACTTCCTGGTTGTAAATGATGACATCACACCGGGCAATTCTGTCTCCTAGCAACCAAAACTCCTCTAATGTCACATAAACGATCATTTAACAAATACAAATGCACGAGAACAGCTTTATATTGTTGTAATACAAATGTTTGTGTATTAAATATGATCTGTGTCTTTAACCATCGCCGGCGTCTGATTGGTCGGATGAATGACTGACCGTTATATCCGAAGAACCCTTTGGGCTCCTTGTTCCTGGACGAGATGAACGTCCCGATGAAGTAGTTTACGATGGCGGCGAGAAGAATCACCAGCAGCACAATCTGAGCCTGAGGAGAGACCAGATGAAGACCAGGACCAGGACCAGGACCAGGACCAGGACCAGGGCCAAGACCAGGGCCAAGACCAGGACCAGGGCCAAGACCAGGGCCAAGACCAGGACCAGGGCCAAGACCAGGACCAGGACCAGGGCCAAGACCAGGACCAGGACAGGACCAGGACCAGGACCAGGACCAAGACCAGGACCAGGACAGGACCAGGACCAGGACCAGGACCAAGACCAGGACCAGGACCAGGACCAGGGCCAAGACCAGGACCAGGACCAGGGCCAAGACCAGGACCAGGGCCAAGACCAGGACCAGGACCAGGGCCAAGACCAGGACCAGGACAGGACCAGGACCAGGACCAGGACCAAGACCAGGACCAGGGCCAAGACCAGGACCAGGACCAGGGCCAAGACCAGGGCCAAGACCAGGACCAGGACCAGGACCAGGGCCAAGACCAAGACCAGGACCAGGACCAGGACCAGGACCAGGACCAGGACCAGGACCAGGACCAGGACCAGGACCAGGACCAGGACCAGGGCCAAGACCAGGACCAGGACCAGGACCAGGACCAGGACCAGGACCAGGACCAGGACCAGGACCAGGGCCAAGACCAGGACAGGATCAGGACCAGGACCAGGGCCAAGACCAGGACCAGGACCAGGACCAGGACATGTTAGAAGTCCTGTTTCTTCTGATGAATCCACCTTTCAAGACATAATTCTGTGGAAACTGGAGGAGACTTTCTGCACTTTGAATGTTCCTTTTACACAAAACATGAAATCAGATCTTTACCTTGGCCTCCCACTCCATCCCGGCCACAGAAATGCCCAACAGCAGAATCACCGTGAGCGTCCCCACGATCCTGATGTCATTCAGCCTGTCAGTCATCAGAGCGTCAACGTCCTGAACAGGAAAACATTTACAACATCTGAAAGAACACTGAAGGTCTACACCAAACACTGAAGGTCTACACCAAACACTGAAGATCTACACCAAACACTGAAGGTCTACACCAAACACTGAAGGTCTACACCAAACACTGAAGATCTACACCAAACACTGAAGGTCTACACCAAACACTGAAGGTCTACACCAAACACTGAAGAAGGTCTACACCAAACACTGAAGGTCTACACCAAACACTGAAGGTCTACACCAAACACTGAAGGTTTACACCAAACACAGAAGGTCTACACCAAACACTGAAGGTCTACACCAAACACTGAAGGTCTACACCAAACACTGAAGGTCTACACCAAACACTGAAGGTCTACACCAAACACTGAAGATCTACACCAAACACTGAAGGTCTACACCAAACACTGAAGATCTACACCAAACACTGAAGGTCTACACCAAACACTGAAGGTCTACACCAAACACTGAAGAAGATCTACACCTGAATAAGAAACTCATGGAACAGTCTTTCCAGTTGATTAAGGTTTGAATAATTAGAAGTAAAAGTACTTTCAGCTCATGAACACCTGAATATCACGGGTCAGTGATAAGTACAAAATACTTCTGAATATTGTGACGTGAAAGTTGTGGTGAAAATGTAAAACAATATAATAATGAAAGAGTGTTTCATAATAATGTGACGTGTTGTGTCCTGGAGGCCGAGTCTTACGTTGAGCATCTCGACCACGGTCTCGGCGAAGCCCACCACGTACATCGCCACGGCAACGGCGTTCGCAAAGGCAAATATGAGACCGATGGAGCCGCCGAACTCTGGACCCAGACTGCGGGAGATCAGGTAGTACGCCCCGCCTGCCACAAGAGGTCACAAGAGGTCACGAGAGGTCACAAGAGGTTACAAGAGGTCACGAGAGGTCACAAGAGGTTACAAGAGGTCACGACAGGTCACAAGAAGAGGTCACGAGAGGTCACAAGAAGTCACAAGAACAGGTCACAAGAGGTCACGAGAGGTCACGAGAGGTCACAAGAGGTCACAAGAGGTCACGACAGGTCACAAGAAGAGGTCACGAGAGGTCACAAGAAGTCACAAGAAGAGGTCACAAGAGGTCACGAGAGGTCACAAGAGGTCACAAGAGGTTACAAGAGGTCACGACAGGTCACAAGAAGAGGTCACAAGAGGTCACAAGAATTCACAAGAAGAGGTCACAAGAGGTCACGAGAGGTCACAAGAGGTCACGACAGGTCACAAGAAGAGGTCACGAGAGGTCACAAGAAGTCACAAGAAGAGGTCACAAGAGGTCACAAGAGGTCACAAGAGGTCACAAGAGGTTACAAGAGGTCACGACAGGTCACAAGAAGAGATCACGAGAGGTCACAAGAAGTCACAAGAACAGGTCACAAGAGGTCACAAGAGGTCACAAGAGGTTACAAGAGGTCACGACAGGTCACAAGAAGAGGTCACAAGAGGTCACAAGAAGTCACAAGAAGAGGTCACAAGAGGTCACAAGAGGTCACAAGAGGTTACAAGAGGTCACGACAGGTCACAAGAAGAGGTCACGAGAGGTCACAAGAAGTCACAAGAAGAGGTCACAAGAGGTCACGAGAGGTCACAAGAGGTCACAAGAGGTTACAAGAGGTCACGACAGGTCACAAGAAGAGGTCACGAGAGGTCACAAGAAGTCACAAGAAGAGGTCACAAGAGGTCACAAGAAGAGGTCACGAGAGGTCACAGGAAGAGGTCACAAGAGGTCACAAGAAGTCACAAGAAGAGGTCACAAGAGGTCACGAGAGGTCACGACAGGTCACAAGAAGAGGTCACGAGAGGTCACAAGAAGTCACAAGAAGAGGTCACAAGAGGTCACAAGAAGAGGTCACAGGAAGAGGTCACAAGAGGTCACAAGAAGTCACAAGAAGAGGTCACAAGACTCCAGACCCGGTCCGAGCTCGGGAGCGGCGCCGGACCTGGTCAGGACAAAGGCGCCGGCCAAAGCTCAAAAACGATTAGGCATCTCTAGGATTTAACATGTTTCTGATCACATATGTCAGTCTTCTTTGTTCACAGGTCAAATGTATCTGTGAACAAAGAAGACTGACATAACTCAATCTCAGGATAAGGAGTGAAGTGATTTTGTCTTAGTTCTCTGTTCCATGTCTTTGCGTCTAAAGTGGCCCCTGAGAGGTTCTGGCTCCCAGAGCGTCTGGCTCTTGGGCTCCTGGTGGACTTTAGCTCAGGGGGAGGAGCCTCCACAGCGCAGCCAGATGATTGGACGAGAGAGAACACAGACTCAGGCCAAAACAAGAGGCAAAAAGAAACACAAAAGAATCATTTGTCTCAAACTCGGACTTGATCTCGAGCTAAAGCTCCGTGTTTCCCCTGATGCTAACGACTGTGTGGAGCCTTAGCAACACAAAGCTAGCAAAGCACGTTAGCAACACAAAGCTAGCAGAGTGCGTTAGCAACACAAAGCTAGCAAAGCACGTTAACAACAGAAAGCTAGCAAAGCGCGTTAGAAACACAGAGCTAGCAAAGCACGTTAGCAACACAAAGCTAGCAAAGCACGTTAGCATGAGCTGTTTCCTGTTTATGGCACTCGCTTTGTCAAGAGCCACAATCTGATATTTCCAGGTCATAAAGTGTCTGACATTAGCATTAGCATGACATAAAGAGAGGTTCAAACGCCACGCCCCTCACACACACTAGCTTTAGCCACGCCCCTCACAAACACTAGCTTTAGACACGCCCCTCACACACACTAACTTTAGCCACGCCCCTCACACACACTAGCTTTAGCCACGCCCCTCACACACACTAGCTTTAGCCACGCCCCTCACACACACTAGCTTTAGCCACGCCCCTCACACGCTAGCTTTAGCCACGACCTTCACACACACTAGCTTTAGCCACGCCCCTCAGACACACTAGCTTTAGCCACGCCCCTCACACACACACTTGATTTAGCCACGCCCCTCACATGCACTAGCTTTAGCCACGCCCCTCACATGCACTAGCTTTAGCCACGCCCCTCAGACAAAAACTAGCTTTAGACACGCCCCTCACTCACACTAGCTTTAGCTTTAGCCACGCCCCCTCAAACTGGAAATACTAAAGGTCTTTTTGACTTCAGAGTCTCAGGAGGCGGAGCCAGAGCCTGAACAGGAAACACAGACCACATGAACATGACCCAAACCAATACCAACAAGCACCAGAGACAGACCAAAAGGGTTTGTGTATTGAGACTAATATATTTTTACTGCAGTGGGACAAGATCTGGTCTGTGAACTTTCCCGTCACAGAAGGATCTGCTTTGACCACAGTAGTTCTGGTCTTTAAGTTCGAGTTCTGACCTCCTCGGACGAAGCCGTTGGTGGCGATGGCCGACGTGGACAGTCCAGTGATGGTGGTGACCAAAGTGGCCATGAGGATGATGGCGATGGTCAAACCTGGAACACAGAAGGATCTTAGAACGATCTAACTCTGGAACACCACCGAAGCTAAAGTATGGTTCATCTTCTTTGTGCAGTTGTGTGTTCTTCAGAGTGTGTGTAGTTGTATGTTGTGTTCTTCAGAGTGTGTGTAGTTGTGTTGTGTTCTTCAGAGTGTGTGTAGTTGTGTGTTGTGTTCTTCAGAGTGTGTGTAGTTGTGTGTTGTGTTCTTCAGAGTGTGTGTAGTTGTGTGTTGTGTTCTTCAGAGTGTGTGTAGTTGTGTGTTGTGTTCTTCAGAGTGTGTGTAGTTGTGTGTTGTGTTCTTCAGAGTGTGTGTAGTTGTGTGTTGTGTTCTTCAGAGTGTGTGTAGTTGTATGTTGTGTTCTTCAGAGTGTGTGTAGTTGTGTGTTGTGTTCTTCAGAGTGTGTGTAGTTGTGTGTTGTGTTCTTCAGAGTGTGTGTAGTTGTATGTTGTGTTCTTCAGAGTGTGTGTAGTTGTGTGTTGTGTTCTTCAGAGTGTGTGTAGTTGTGTGTTGTGTTCTTCAGAGTGTGTGTAGTTGTGTGTTGTGTTCTTCAGAGTGTGTGTAGTTGTATGTTGTGTTCTTCAGAGTGTGTGTAGTTGTGTGTTGTGTTCTTCAGAGTGTGTGTAGTTGTGTGTTGTGTTCTTCAGAGTGTGTGTAGTTGTATGTTGTGTTCTTCAGAGTGTGTGTAGTTGTATGTTGTGTTCTTCAGAGTGTGTGTAGTTGTGTGTTGTGTTCTTCAGAGTGTGTGCAGTTGTGTGTTCTTCAGATTGTGTGTAAATGTGTGTTGTGTTCTTCAGAGTGTGTGTAGTTGTGTGTTGTGTTCTTCAGAGTGTGTGTAGTTGTGTGTTGTGTTCTTCAGAGTGTGTGCAGTTGTGTGTTGTGTTCTTCAGAGTGTGTGTAGTTGTGTGTTGTGTTCTTCAGAGTGTGTGTAGTTGTGTTCTTCAGAGTGTGTGTAGTTGTGTGTTGTGTTCTTCAGAGTGTGTGTAGTTGTGTGTTGTGTTCTTCAGAGCGTGTGTAGTTGTATGTTGTGTTCTTCAGAGTGTGTGTAGTTGTATGTTGTGTTCTTCAGAGTGTGTGTAGTTGTATGTTGTGTTCTTCAGAGTGTGTGTAGTTGTGTTCTTCAGAGTGTGTGTAGTTGTGTGTTGTGTTCTTCAGAGTGTGTGTAGTTGTATGTTGTGTTCTTCAGAGCGTGTGTAGTTGTATGTTGTGTTCTTCAGAGTGTGTGTAGTTGTATGTTGTGTTCTTCAGAGCGTGTGTAGTTGTGTGTTGTGTTCTTCAGAGTGTGTGTAGTTGTGTGTTGTGATCTTCAGAGTGTGTGTAGTTGTGTGTTGTGTTCTTCAGAGTGTGTGTAGTTGTGTGTTGTGTTCTTCAGAGTGTGTGTAGTTGTGTGTTGTGTTCTTCAGAGTGTGTGTAGTTGTGTGTTGTGTTCTTCAGAGTGTGTGTAGTTGTGTGTTGTGTTCTTCAGAGTGTGTGTAGTTGTGTGTTGTGTTCTTCAGAGTGTGTGTAGTTGTGTGTTGTGTTCTTCAGAGTGTGTGTAGTTGTGTGTTGTGTTCTTCAGAGTGTGTGTAGTTGTGTGTTGTGTTCTTCAGAGTGTGTGCTTGTACCGATGCCGGCCTGGCCCACAATCCAGGACATCCGGATGAAGAGCATGACGCCCCAGATGTTCAACATGCAGCGGATCTGGAAACACAAGTAACAAATGTGGAAACGATCCAAAAAAAACAACTTTATTGCATCACAGAAAATGATGTAAACATGTTTAAATCAAACAGTGATTAAATTGATAAAAATGTTAATCGATCTGCAACGATAAAAACGACTGTGACTGACCAGAACGCCTTTGACCCATCCGAACTTCACCATTCCTCCTTTGGCCTCTTTCGCCGCCAAAGCTGCCGCCGCCTCCTCGGCCGCCGACGGCTCGTCCCCATTGACCATTCCCTCCTCAAAGGGCTCCTGTCCACCAATCACAGACGAGTGTTCAAACAAACCAATCACAGACGAGTGTTCAAACTGAGTCTGTTTTATGACTGCACATTTTGAAATAAAGATGTCATATTTCATGTTTCATATTACGATTATTGCAAAATGAACATTTATTTACAGATGGTGTAATCCCTCATTCGTCCAGGAGGAGGCGTTCCATCCAAAAGTCCAGATAACCACAACTGAATCTTTCTATATCTGAACTATTCATATACATAACAAACTTTTTAACTTGCATTCAGAAATATTTAATTTGCTTAAATTCCGTGTTAAATGGTTACGTTTATACGTAACCATTTAACTTTTAAAAAATGCAAATTTTAAATACAATTTAAAAGTTAAAAAACTTTTCTCAACTTAACAGCGACTGAAACACGACTAAGAGTTACAAAAGTCAACAATTTAAAGGATTTTAAAGTCGGATGAAGAACCTTGTGTTGCAGAATATTTATTTTCTTGCGATACTTATATTTTTGCCTGTTCTGTTTTTATATTTGACGTTTAGAACACGACATGTGGTTTCAGATGAAGGAAACGGTTACACCCCACGAGTCCGAAGGGTCACGAGTCCGAAGGGTCACGAGTCCGAAGGGTCGCGAGTCAGAAGGGTCACAAGTCCGAAGGGTCACGAGTCAGAAGGGTCACAAGTCCGAAGGGTCGCGAGTCCGAAGGGTCGCGAGTCCGAAGAGTCGCGAGTCCGAAGGGTCGCGAGTCCGAAGAGTCACGAGTCCGAAGGGTCACGAGTCCGAAGGGTCACGAGTCCGAAGGGTCGCGAGTCCGAAGAGTCGCGAGTCCGAAGGGTCGCGAGTCAGAAGAGTCACGAGTCCGAACAGTCACGAGTCCGAAGGGTCACGAGTCCGAAGGGTCGCGAGTCCGAAGAGTCGCGAGTCCGAAGGGTCGCGAGTCCGAAGGGTCACGAGTCCGAAGGGTCACGAGTCCGAAGGGTCGCGAGTCCAAAGGGTCGCGAGTCCGAAGGGTCACAAGTCCGAAGGGTCACGAGTCCGAAGGGTCACGAGTCCGAAGGGTCGCGAGTCCGAAGGGTCGCGAGTCCGAAGAGTCGCGAGTCCGAAGGGTCGCGAGTCCGAAGAGTCGCGAGTCCGAAGGGTCGCGAGTCCGAAGGGTCGCGAGTCCGAAGGGTCGCGAGTCCGAAGGGTCGCGAGTCCGAAGGGTCGCGAGTCCGAAGGGTCGCGAGTCCGAAGAGTCGCGAGTCCGAAGTGTCGCGAGTCCGAAGGGTCACGAGTCCGAAGGGTCACGAGTCCGAAGGGTCGCGAGTCCAAAGGGTCGCGAGTCCGAAGGGTCACGAGTCCGAAGAGTCACGAGTCCGAACGGTCACGAGTCCGAAGGGTCACGAGTCCAAAGGGTCACGAGTCCAAAGGGTCGCGAGTCCGAAGGGTCACGAGTCCGAAGGGTCACGAGTCCGAAGGGTCACGAGTCAGAAGAGTCACGAGTCCGAACAGTCACGAGTCCGAAGGGTCACGAGTCCGAAGGGTCGCGAGTCCGAAGGGTCGCGAGTCCGAAGAGTCGCGAGTCCGAAGAGTCGCGAGTCCGAAGAGTCGCGAGTCCGAAGGGTCGCGAGTCCGAAAGGTCGCGAGTCCGAAGGGTCGCGAGTCCGAAGGGTCGCGAGTCCGAAGGGTCGGACTTTTGGGCAGCCACCAATGAAACAAGAAGATGAGGCTCAGGTTTATATTGAGTGTGAGTAATAACACATTGAGAATCTATAGATTATTTATGAATTCCTCAGGACTAAACCGGGACTAAACCGGGACTAAACCAGGACTAAACCAGGACTAAAGCGGGACTAAACCAGGACTAAACCAGGACTAAACCGGGACTAAACCGGGACTAAACCAGGACTAAACCGGGACTAAAGCGGGACTAAACCAGGACTAAACCAGGACTAAACCGGGACTAAACCGGGACTAAACCAGGACTAAACCGGGACTAAACCGGGACTAAACCAGGACTAAACCGGGACTAAACCAGGACTAAACCAGGACTAAACCGGGACTACCCGAGCCACAGTGTGAGTGGGAGTAAATGAGCTTTGTGTTGAGCTCTGACGTCAGAGAAACGAGAAGAATGTGAGAGCGTCAGACTCTGGAGATGAACCGCCCGCACAGGAAATGGAAATGAGACTTTATAACGTCGGTGATGACAAGTTTCTCTTTTCAGTCCGCGGAGCTTTTCTTCAAAAATGAACGTTCTGTGGTCAAATGTAAAGTTCAGTAGTTCATGTTTGTTGCTGTGACTGTGCAGAGCTTAGCTTTAGCTTGTTTGCTAACGGCAGGAGGAGATAAAGGACACTTCCACTCAAAGCCAGTGATAAATGTGACGGAGCTGCAGCTTTCACACTATTTTACACTATTTTAAGTTCAGTTTAGTGCAGTTGTTATTTCCAGTTCGTGAAGCAACAGGAGCTCCGTGAGCGTAACCGTAATGAGCTCGGCGATGTAGCACAAATATTCAATGTTTTCAACACAATTACATTTTTTGATCTCTTTTCAAAGGCTGAAGATAAAGACTCACTTTGTCAAGTTCGTCGTGGAGCTCGGACAGCGACGGCCGCGTGAGCTTCTCCCCGAACGGCGCGGCGGTTTGTCGGTAGAAGTCGATGTTGGGCACGGCATCGATGGTGTTGTGTCCAAACGTCCTCATGTAGTACGTGTTGGAGTGCGTGTCGGAGATGTGCGACACGCCGGAGAGGTGCGTGTGGCCCGTGCCCGTGGAGTGCAGGCTGATCGAGTCGCTCTTCACGTGATCCGGCTCCTGGAACACGTCCGGCGGCGCTCCCAGCTCCGAGTCCAAGAAGCCCACCACACGGAACCGGCCTCGGGACTCGTCTGTGGGCCTCAGCGCTTCACTGACCGGACCTGGAGGAGCCGGGGAGGGGACCAGGATCGGAGCCAGAGCTGCAGGTACTGGAGCTGCAGGTACTGGAGCTGCAGGTCCCGGAGCTGCAGGTACCGGAGCTGCAGGTACCGGAGCTGCAGGTACTGGAGCTGCAGGTCCCGGAGCTGCAGGTACTGGAGCTGCAGGTATTGGACCTGCAGGTACTGGAGCTGCAGGTCCCGGAGCTGCAGGTACTGGAGCTGCAGGTCCCGGAGCTGCAGGTACTGGAGCTGCAGGTATTGGACCTGCAGGTACTGGAGCTGCAGGTCCCGGAGCTGCAGGTACTGGAGCTGCAGGTATTGGACCTGCAGGTACTGGAGCTGCAGGTCCCGGAGCTGCAGGTACTGGAGCTGCAGGTCCCGGAGCTGCAGGTACTGGAGCTGCAGGTATTGGACCTGCAGGTACTGGAGCTGCAGGTCCCGGAGCTGCAGGTACTGGAGCTGCAGGTATTGGACCTGCAGGTACTGGAGCTGCAGGTCCCGGAGCTGCAGGTACTGGAGCTGCAGGTCCCGGAGCTGCAGGTACTGGAGAAGGCGCATACATCGGGACTGAAGGAACCTGGTGTGGAAGATAATCAGTTTCATCAGATTTCTACTTTTAAATGTTGGTGACTTATTCACATTTTTTAAACTGATGAATGATGTGAAACGAGTACTTTTTACTCAGAATATTCCACTGAATCGTTTTGTGCCGACTCACGTCACTCACTGGGTTTGTCAAACTTCTTTTCCATTACTTAAAGGAGTAATAGGGGATTTTTTGCCGACTGTGAATCCCTCACACTTTGCCTCAGAGGAAAACAGCCCGTCTCACAAGCTAATGCGGCTAGCATGGCTAACAAGAGCAGCCAGCCCCCCTCCACTAAACCAAGGGCCGTCCCCGGTGTGGACTCTCCAGGCCCATCCTTATTAGAAGGAGGAGAGGACATATCTTCACAACAGGTGGCCCTGGTATAGCGTCATTGAGACCTGAAGTGAGAACGAGGAACAACAATACCAGCTTGACAGAATGGAACCCGATATAATGGAGCTGGAGGCGGAGCATCATATTTCAGACAATATGGATGAGTTGCAGGAGCCGAGGAATATGAGAAGCAAACTCTTGGATTTGAAGTCTAGGTCCTGCAGAAACAGTCTGTGTGAGTTCTGGAGGGTGAGGACGAGGACAACACTGAGGGCGTTCTCCAGAGGGAGAATCCTCCAATCACGAGAGAAAGAGCACATGGCCTGGGCCAATAACGCAGCTGATAAACCACGAGGCCTGATAATGAACGCGTCATGAAGGCTGCAAGGGTTAAAGGAGACCTCCAGTGTTAAAGGAGACCTCCAGGGTTAAAGGAGACCTCCAGGGTTAAAGGAGACCTCCAGTGTTAAAGGAGACCTCCAGGGTTAAAGGAGACCTCCAGGGTTAAAGGAGACCTCCAGGGTTAAAGGAGACCTCCAGTGGTAAAGGAGACCTCCAGGGTTAAAGGAGACCTCCAGTGTTAAAGGAGACCTCCACGGTTAAAGGAGACCTCCAGTGTTAAAGGAGACCTCCAGGGTTAAAGGAGACCTCCAGTGTTAAAGGAGACCTCCACGGTTAAAGGAGACCTCCAGGGTTAAAGGAGACCTCCAGGGTTAAAGGAGACCTCCAGTGTTAAAGGAGACCTCCACGGTTAAAGGAGACCTCCAGTGTTAAAGGAGACCTCCAGGGTTAAAGCAGACCTCCAGGGTTAAAGGAGACCTCCAGTGTTAAAGGAGACCTCCACGGTTAAAGGAGACCTCCAGTGTTAAAGGAGACCTCCAGGGTTAAAGCAGACCTCCAGGGTTAAAGGAGACCTCCAGTGTTAAAGGAGACCTCCACGGTTAAAGGAGACCTCCAGGGTTAAAGGAGACCTCCAGTGTTAAAGGAGACCTCCACGGTTAAAGGAGACCTCCAGGGTTAAAGGAGACCTCCAGGGTTAAAGGAGACCTCCAGGGTTAAAGGAGACCTCCAGTACAAGGGCAAATGAGTAAAGTTGTTGCTCATGTTTGAGGAAAACTGAGGCATGGCTCCTCCCACAGGAACTCTTCTGACCTCTGAAGGTCAAAACATGAGCTCGAAACACCAGCAGAGGCAGAAGTGCTCCTCAGGAAAATGCAAAACACAGAAAACAGCGACAAGAAATGGAAAAACCAACGTGGGGCATGTGAGTTTAAGTAAAACGCATCGAGAATCGCTGAGGCGGATTCGGCCACAGTGGACTTGGGTGATCGTGTGGCCATCTGCATCACGATGGACTTGGAGGAGGGGCTAAGGAGCGTGCTTTGGGGGTTCAGTGCCAGCCTGCTTAATGACCCTCTGTTCAGGCTTGTGTGGAGGAGGAGGACGGTGGTGAAGTCTCCACTCTGGGATGCTGCTAAAGCACTTTTGAGAGGTAAAATTAAGGCCGTTGCCTTGGCGGAAGAGAAATGGGGGAGAGGGCGTTAAATGATCTGCAAGAAAGGAGCTGCTGGAGGTAAATAATGGCAGGAATGAGAGACTTGGAGTGCTGTGGAGAATTGGAAAGAGGAAGAGGTGATGTGACCTCACAGGAAGTGGCTCGCTAGTTAGAGTGGACACTTGGAAAGCAGAGGGTTTTCTCTAGAATTTCAGGAGATAAAGAAGATGAAGTAGATTCTTTTCAGGACACACTCAGCTTGTCATGACCAGGAGCACGATAAACGATCGGGAGGTCAGGAGACTATAACCTGAGTCTCAAAACCTTGTGTCCTGAGTTGGGTGAAAAAAAGTGAATTTGGTCTCAACAATCTGGTTCCTCTGAATATGACAGTTTCGTCTGGGACAATGTTGTGATCGTTTTACATGAGGTTTGTATGTTTAATGTATTTGCAGATTTTTGCTGCTCGAAGTGGAAAGGGTTCTGAATGTAAGACCAATGTCAGCGCTGCAGTTGGAGCGAGTGTGTGATCAGGACAAAAGCACGAGTCCGTCAGCTTTATTCTTATGAAAACATGATTCTGTGATCATGAACCTGACCCTGGATTCTGGACCTGGGGAAGTTCTGGACCTGGTGAAGTTCTGGACCTGGGGAAGTTCTGGACCTGGGGAAGTTCTTGACCTAGTGAAGTTCTGGACCTGGGGAAGTTCTGGACCTGGGGAAGTTCTGGACCTAGTGAAGTTCTGGACCTGGGGAAGTTCTGGACCTGGGGAAGTTCTGGACCTAGTGAAGTTCTGGACCTGGGGAAGTTCTGGACCTGGGGAAGTTCTTGACCTAGTGAAGTTCTGGACCTGGGGAAGTTCTGGACCTAGTGAAGTTCTGGACCTAGTGAAGTTCTGGACCTGGGGAAGTTCTGGACCTAGTGAAGTTCTGGACCTGGGGAAGTTCTGGACCTGGGGAAGTTCTGGACCTAGTGAAGTTCTGGACCTAGTGAAGTTCTGGACCTGGGGAAGTTCTGGACCTGGTTAAGTTCTGGACCTGTTGAAGTTCTGGACCTAGTGAAGTTCTGGACCTGGGTAAGTTCTGGACCTAGTGAAGTTCTGGACCTGTTGAAGTTCTGGACCTGGTGAAGTTCTGGACCTGGTTAAGTTCTGGACCTAGTGAAGTTCTGGACCTGGGGAAGTTCTGGACCTGGTTAAGTTCTGGACCTAGTGAAGTTCTGGACCTGGTGAAGTTCTGGACCTGGTTAAGTTCTGGACCTGGTTAAGTTCTGGACCTGGTGAAGTTCTGGACCTGGTGAAGTTCTGGACCTGGTTAAGTTCTGGACCTGGTGAAGTTCTGGACCTGGTTAAGTTCTGGACCTAGTGAAGTTCTGGACCTGGTGAGATGTGTGTGTTGTAGATGTTTTTACCTGGAGCGGGGGAGGAGTTTGGCCCGGAGCAGATCCCGAGCTCTCGTTGATCACGTTCACGTGGAAACGACCCCCAGACGGATTCTGTCCAGACATGATTGAACCCAGAGAATCTCCAACAAAGTCCAAAACGGGTTTAAAAAAAACTGCAAAAAATTCAAACTGTTCTCACATTACACAAAAAAAATCCATAAAATAAGGCGACGTACGTTATCGATGAGAAAAAGCCTTAACAGATAAAACTCTTCCACAAACAGTTTTCTTACATATCAATAATAAACTGCAAAAAAGTGAATCCAGCTTCATTCATCACTTTGAAGCAAAATAAAAACTTTAAAAACACAGATATTAGTCCATAAAATGTCAATAAGTGTTTTAACTTCCACAGCTTTCTCTAATCAACTCAAATAATCATCTTTAGTTTTGTGCCTATGACTAAATTAAGACTAAAATTAGTCCAAAAACAAATACATATAAAACGAATCAAAAATCTGTACGAGCGTAGATAATGAAATATAAAAATAGTTACGAAATATCATCAAAATCCACTGATGGACAGTTCAGACGCTCGTGAAACAGTTTCCAGTTCAAGGTGAAACATAAATCCTTTCTGTCGCCCCGGCGACGCAGAGGGCAACTCGCTCTCAGCTCAGTCTGGGTCTGTGCCCGCTCCGGTCAGGCTCTGGCTCTGGGTCTGTGCCCGCTCCGGTCAGGCTCTGGGTCTGGGTCTGTGCCCGCTCCGGTCAGGCTCTGGGTCTGGGTCTGTGCCCGCTTTGGTCAGGCTCTGGGTCTGGGTCTGTGCCCGCTCCGGTCAGGCTCTGGCTCTGGGTCTGTGCCCGCTCCGGTCAGGCTCTGGGTCTGGGTCTGTGCCCGCTCCGGTCAGGCTCTGGCTCTGGGTCTGTGCCCGCTCCGGTCAGGCTCTGGCTCTGGGTCTGTGCCCGCTCCGGTCAGGCTCTGGTGTGGGATGATGTCACTGTGTCCTCTGTGTGGGATCAGCAGCAGAAACACACAGACTTTTGTCATTGTCGTTTCCCTCGAGTCAAAGTGTCAAAGTGAAACCAGAGACGCACAATTAAAAAGTATCGGAGCATATTTTGTATCACGATTAAAGAGTGAAATGTGGTCAATCAAACTTGGTTGAGTGTTCAATAGAAATAATGGTTTGACGTCGAACACTAAAATAATACTCAGTTGCTAATGTTTTTAACCTAATTTGAGCTGCTTTACACCACACTGCATCAGAGATTTATGTTTCTGTAAATGTATAAGTTGTATAAAATACCATCGTAAACACTGAGAATAATTGAGTGTAAAAGTAAAATGTGGAACAAAATAACTTTTATTTTCAACACTTAACAATCATTCACTCATTTTCTACCGTTTCCTCCTGTTGAGGGTCGACTGGAGCTTATCCTGCGATCATCTGGTGAGACTTGGTGTAGTTTCATGTGAACGGTAGAGCAGCGGTTAGCGCTCTCGCTTCACAGCCAGAAGGTCCTGGGTTGGATTCCTGGGAGGTGCGGGGCCTTTCTGTGTGGAGCTTGCATGTTCTCCCCATGTCTGCGTAGATTTTCCTCCGCCCCATCCGCGGTTTCCCCGCCCACTAAAAACATGTGAATAAATGAAAGGGTTATTAGAGTGAATGCGGGACATGATTTGATGTGTTTCATGTATGTTCATTAACATGCCCTGTCCTGAACAAATAAATATAATAATAAATATAGCCGCAAGCGGCAATGATCGACCCTCGCCACGCCGCCGCCACGCTGCCCGACAACGCAAGAGGAGGGGGCGCTAACACATTGCAATTTAGATTTTGTTTTACACCTACTGCTGAATCCATGACGCTATAGCGTCTTCTCCCCTTTGCTTTACATATAAAGGGAAAGGTTTGCAGTTCCGCCGCACAAAGTCCACAAAACTTAGAATCAAAATGTTGATAACGTTTGATGGCCCACTCCTGAAGATGAGTCTTCTCAGGTTAATCAGGCTAACACCCCAGGAGGAGTTTGTATAAGTATAAAGTGTCAGCATGTTCACATGGGAGGTTCCTTGCTATGCCATAACAAATATGACAAGGGATCGTGATGCCAAAATGAAATTTTGTGCCAAATTTCATTCATTTTGGAAGAGCAAATTTTGTGGTCCCCATTCAAAAGGCAATTTTTTTGAACTTCTTGGCAAAATGTGCGGCTTCGCCACACAAGAGACCGTGACTCTTGGAATACAAATGTGGATCATTTTTGATGGTCCACCCCTGAAGATGAGTCTCAAATTTCAGATTAATCAGGCTAACGCCCTGGGAGGAGTTTGTAAAAGCATGTTCACATTTCAGAGATTTGTCAATTTTCCCATTGGAATAACATGGGAGGTTTCTGTCATTGCTATGGCTACGCTGTAACAAATATGACATGGGTCTCATTGACTTTTTTGATTGGGATGCCAAAATGGAATTTAGTGCAAAATTTTGAAAAAATAAATATTTCACTCTTCATATAAGATTTGTAGGGGGGCGCTGTCATGCCAAATTAATTTGTTTCACTTCAAGTTGGTTTAGGGCAAAGGCTTTAACAACGGATTCAAATTTGACGCAATTCGGACTTTATATGCTCAAACGGCGGTAACATTTGGGACATTTCTGAAATTCCAGCTACATTTTGTGGCTTCGTCGTAGAAGAAGAAGAAGAAGAAGACATTTTCAGAAAGCGCTTTCCTACTTCATGGTGTGGGTCCCTGGTCACTGACGGGTACTTTCATTCATTTTGAGTTGGCTCCGCCCACTTTGTGTTATTGGCCCTCTAAACAGCAATAATGTTCAATGTTTGCATTACATGTTTTTATGCATGGAACGTGCATGACTTGGGGAACGTATTTGTGAGCAAAAAAACGTGTTACATGGGCGTTCGTCATCCCCATGTAAAGCGATCGTTCACACGTGCTTCACCCGTTTACAATGGTAATGTTAAATGTTCCTGCTACTACTCAGTCTGCACGGGACGTGAGTGTTTGGAGTGTGTGCACTTTCACAGGCTTTGAGGAACACGAAATTTCCCCTTGTGTGGACATTAAAGGATTAAAGGATTATTTTAACTAATAGACCCCTCGCTTGTGGCGCTCACCCCTAAAAACTTTACGTCTTTGGTGTGACTCTGATTGACTCTGGATTGACTCTGGTGTGACTCTGGTGTGACTCCGGTGTGACTTTGGCGTGACTCTCGGATCACATGACCAGCGTGGCTCGTGGGGTCGTAACAAAGACGTTTGTCATCGGTCGTGACAAACAGAGACGTTCACTGTGTCACATTTACATGAAGAACAACGACTCAGTCTGTGCAACCACAAAGAGCCACTCAAACACACACACACACTTCTGCGCTTACAATTTACAAGTTATGTTTTAATTATTTTATGTTCCAGAAAGAAAAAAAAAACTTAAAAAAAACTTACCTGGTTTAGACCTGGTTTAGTCCTGATTTAGTCCTGGTTTAGTCCTGGTTTAGTCCTGGTTTAGTCCTGGTTTAGTCCTGGTTTAGCCCTGGTTTAGTCCTGGTTTAGCCCTGGTTTAGTCCTGGTTTAGACCTGGTTTAAAGGCGTGTTCCTCAGTGTTTCCTCACAAACCGGTCGGTTCAGAACCAGATGAACTTTATATAAATATAAAATGAAAATCCAGATGAACCAGAACTGATATTATTATAGAAATATACAACAATAATAGACAGGTTTTACCATTTTATTCAAGTTTATTTTAGTAAAACGAGTTTGAATTCAGAGAAAACTTTCAGATTTTAAGATATTTAACAAAAAACATACAATTGTAAAGTTATCATAGTCTCATTCAAGTTAAAGTTAAGTGATTAAAAATCTGATTTATTTTGACCCACGAACATGACACTGTAAACTGGCCTCAGGCAAAATTACAACAGACGACTTTACGAAGTTAAAGAGGCAATTATCTCCACTTGTTTTCCACATTACGCCGGCGCTGGAGTCTCTTCACTGGCTCCTGTCCAGTTTAGAATCACATTTAAACTCCTCCTCCTGACATGGCCCCTCCCGCCTCAAAGATGCTCTAGAACCATCTAATCCAATCAGAGCTCTTCACTCTCAAAATGCTGGCCTTCTGGTGGTGCCAAGAGTCTCTAAAAGTACTGTAGGAGGTAGAGCCTCCTGGTGGTCCCAAGAGTCTCTAAAAGCACACTAGGAGGTAGAGCCTCCTGGTGGTCCCAAGAGTCTCTAAAAGCACAATAGGAGGTAGAGCCTTCTGGTGGTCCCAAGAGTCTCTAAAAGAACAGTAGGATGTATAGCCTTCTGGTGGTCCCAAGAGTCTCTAAACGCAGAGTAGGAGGTGGAGCCTTCTAGTGGTCCCAAGAGTCTCTAAAAGTACAGTAGGAGGTAGAGCCTTCTGGTGGTCCCAAGAGTCTCTAAAAGCACAGTAGGAGGTAGAGCCTTCTGGTGGTCCCAAGAGTCTCTAAAAGCACAGTAGGAGGTAGAGCCTTCTGGTGGTCCCAAGAGTCTCTAAAAGCACAGTAGGAGGTAGAGCCTTCTGGTGGTCCCAAGAGTCTCTAAAATCACAGTAGGAGGTAGAGCCTTCTGGTGGTCCCAAGAGTCTCTAAAAGTACAGTAGGAGGTAGAGTCTTCTGGTTGTCCCAAGAGTCTCTAAAAGCACAGTAGGAGGTAGAGCCTTCTGGTGGTCCCAAGAGTCTCTAAAATCACAGTAGGAGGTGGAGCCTTCTAGTGGTCCCAAGAGTCTCTAAAAGTACAGTAGGAGGTAGAGCCTTCTGGTGGTCCCAAGAGTCTCTAAAAGCACAGTAGGAGGTAGAGCCTTCTGGTGGTCCCAAGAGTCTCTAAACGCACAGTTGGATGTAGAGCCTTCTGGTGGTCCCAAGAGTCTCTAAAATCACAGTAGGAGGTAGAGCCTTCTAGTGGTCCCAAGAGTCTCTAAAAGTACAGTAGGAGGTAGAGCCTCCTGGTGATCTCAAGAGTCTCTAAAAGCACAGTAGGAGGTAGAGCCTTCTGGTGGTCCCAAGAGTCTCGAAAAGCACAGTAGGAGGTAGAGCCTCCTGGTGATCTCAAGAGTCTCTAAAAGCACAGTAGGAGGTAGAGCCTTCTGGTGGTCCCAAGAGTCTCGAAAAGCACAGTAGGAGGTAGAGCTTTCTGGTGGTCCCAAGAGTCTCTAAAAGCACAGTAGGAGGTAGAGCCTTCTGGTGGTCCCAAGAGTCTCTAAAAGCACAATAGGAGGTAGAGCCTTCTGGTGGTCCTAAGAGTCTCTAAAAGCACAGTAGGAGGTAGAACCTTCTGGTGGTCCCAAGAGTCTCTAAAAGCACAATAGGAGGTAGAGCCTTCTGGTGGTCCCAAGAGTCTCTAAAAGCACAGTAGGAGGTAGAGCCTTCTGGTGGTCCCAAGAGTCTCTAAAAGCACAGTATGAGGTAGAGCTTCTGTGCTATGGAATCAGCTCCCGACCCATGTTAAAGAGGGCGACACAGTCTCTTCATTTGTGGCCTTTGCTCAGGTAAACGAGTAAAAGTGTAAAGTTACAACACAATGTCACAAAAACATGTGCTACATTAGATATAAAGTTCAAAGCAAAAGTGAAACTAAACCACAGGATTGTTTATAATATTAGCCACCGATTTACACTTTTCTTTTTAAAACAGACAGAAAAACAACAGTTTGCCCTGCGACAAGTTGGCCACTGTCCAGGGTGTACCCCACCTAAAGCCCGAAGTCACTGGGATAGGCTCCAGTCACCCGCGACCCCGAAAGGGAACAAGAGGTAGAAAATGGATGGATGGATGCAGAAAAACAACAGTTCTGGTTTGATTTAAAAAACTGCAGCCAAACTCACTCAAATGTTCTTTTTTACAATAAGTAAGAAGCCAGGGAAAGTTCAGGAGTTTCTTCTTCACCTGTGAACACAAAAAGGATTCTATAAATATATTGTGATATAAATAAATCTACTCAACAGTGGATTACACAGACTTGAGACCCCAAGGACAAAGTGGAAACACCTCCAAAGGAGGAGAACGACCGAGCCAAGGTCCTCTGGGACTTCAGATACAGACCACATGGTAATGGAACCAACCGGACATAGTTCTGGTCTCAAGGGTCAGAGGAGCCGTGGTGTCGGACATTGCAGTTCATGAGATTGAAACATCTGGAAAAAGGAACATGAGAAACTAGAGAAATCCCAAGGCCTCAGAAAGGAGCTGGAGAAGGTCTGGAGCCTGAAGATATCAGTGGTGCTGTAGTGACCGGAGCACTGGGGCAGTGACCCCCAAACTGGAGGAATGACCCCCAAACTGGAGGAATGACCCCCAAACTGGAGGAATGACCCTCAAACTGGAGGAATGACCCCCAAACTGGAGGAATGACCCTCAAACTGGAGGAATGACCCCCAAACTGGAGGAATGACCCCCAAACTGGAGGAATGACCCCCAAACTGGAGGAATGACCCTCAAACTGGAGGAATGACCCCCAAACTGGAGGAATGACCCTCAAACTGGAGGAATGACCCCCAAACTGGAGGAATGACCCTCAAACTGGAGGAATGACCCCCAAACTGGAGGAATGACCCTCAAACTGGAGGAATGACCCCCAAACTGGAGGAATGACCCCCAAACTGGAGGAATGACCCTCAAACTGGAGGAATGATCCAGATCCAGGACAAACATCAGACATCTCGGTCCAGAAAAGTGCAGGAACGGCAAAGATACTGAAGAACCCTCAAGTTCCCAGGGGCCTCTGGGAGAGGACCCAAGGGACGGAGAGGGGGAGAAGGGAATATTAATTGTACTTGTTTTCTTTCTCCTGATGACCAGCAGAGCCACAGTGATGATGATGGACAGGGTGATGGTCACTCCCACAGGAAGTCCAATCAGCAGGTCCAGATTTGTGGCTGAAAATACAAAGGGAATGATTTAAAATCACTTATTTGTGAGTTTGTCTCGTGGGCTCTTGAGACTAAATTGGACATTTGTGATTTCATGTTGAATGATGCAAAATATACAAAAGCATCTCCATGGAAACAAGCAGTTGGGCGTGTCTCAGCAGAAGGAGTGCACACATATTGTCCCAACTACATTCTTTTTATTTTAGAATTAGATTCAGAAATGGATGAGATAGGAACAGACATCAGTCAAAAAATAACTTGATATGATATTTTTTGAAAAATTAAAAAATCCACTTTTCTTAAACATTTTTAACAGGAAAATGTCACTGGAGCGTTTGTGAAGAGTTCCACGCTGAACACAATGATAGTGTTTGTCTAATAAAATGGCTCTCTAGCGCCCTCTCCACATTAGATTTAAAACAATTCATAAAAGACAATTTATTTGTCATAGAAAACTGAAAATATTTATAACGGGTTCATTTGTGACAAGGCACAATGCAACAAAATCACATGACTCTAGCTCTAGTTTTCTATTATGAATATTTTTTATTGTTCCCCCACAAACCTCCCCAATATTGACCCCCAAACAAAATGCTTTCCTCAAATGCTACAGGACCCCTCCTTGAACCCACACCTTAACGTGGTGGAGGGGTTTGAGCGCCCGAATGATCCCGGGAGCTGTGTTGTCGGGGGCTTAAAGCCCCTGGTCGGGTCTCCAGAGGCATATGATGACAAGAAAATCAAGGCCAGGTACGTCGCCCAGATTGACGTCACCGGGGCCCCATCCTGGAGCCAGGCCTGGGATGGGTGCTCGTCGGCGAGCGTCTGGTGGTGGGTCTTTCCCCACGGGGCCCACCACCTGCAGGAGGATCCATAAGGGGGCGGTGCAGAGATATCTGGGCGGCAGGGCCCTCGGCGACCAGATCTCCAGACACAGAGACTTACTCTGGGGACATGGAACGTCACCTCGCTGGGGGGAGGAGCCTGAGCTTGTGCTGGAGGTTGAGCGATATCGGCTAGATATAATCGGCCTCAGCGCCAGCACAGTCTGGGCTCTGGAACCATCTCCTCCAGAGGGACTGGACGCTCCACTTCTCTGGTGCTGCCTGCGGGGAGAGGCGGGGCTGGTGTGGGCGGGGCCGGAGGGCAATGATCCACTTTGTTGTCGTGTCATCTGACCTCTGACCTCCGGCAGCGTGTCTTGGACACTCGGGGGAAGAGAGGGGCGGAGCTGTAGAGCACCACCTGGTGGTGAGTTGGATCCGCTGGCGGAGGAGGAAGCCGGACAGACTTGGCAGACCCAAGTGCATTGTGGGGTGTGTTGGGAACGTCTTGTGGAGCCTCTGAGGGTCTTCACCTCACACCTCCAGGAGACTCCTCCCATGTCCCGGGGGACGCTGGGGACATTGAGTCCGAGTGGACCATGTTCTCCGCCTCCATTGTCGATGCGGCTGCTCTGAGCTGTGGTCACATGGTCTCCGGTGCCTGTCGCCCCGGCAACCCCCGAACCCGGTGGTGGACACCGGAAGTAAGGGATGTCGTCAGGCTGAAGAAGGAGACCTACAGGCCTCTCTGGCCTATAGGTCTCCTGAGGTCATCGACAGGTATCGCAGGAGCCGCAGCTCGTGCTGTCGCAGAGGCAAAAACCCGGGCCTGGGAGGAGTTTGGTCGGCCCCAAAGAAATTCTGGCAAACCGTCCGGCGCCTCAGGAGGAGGAAGCAGTGCGTCACCAACACCGTTTGTGGTGCGGGTGGAGACCTGCTGACCTCTGACCTCGACTGGGGATGTCGTCGGACGGTGGAAGGACTTTGAGGACCTCCTTAATTCCTCAGTCACGTCTTCCGAAGTAGAGACCGGGGACTCAGAGGCTGACTCGTCCATCACCCAAGCTGAAGTCACTGAGGTTGTTGGCTCCTCAGTGGCTCCTCAGTGGCTCCTCAGTGGCTCCTCAGTGGCTCCTCAGTGGCTCCGGGATGAGATCCTGAGGACCTAAAGTCTCTGGATGTTGTAGGACTGTCTTGGCTGACACGTCTCTGCAACAGGGCGTGGCGGTCGGGGACAGTGTCTCTGGCAGACCGGGGTGGTGGTCCCTCTGTTCAAGAAGGGGGACCAGAGGGTGTGTCCCACCGACAGAGGGATCACCTGTCCATTCGGCAATTTAGAATTGCCAATTTTACCTAACACATGCATGTCTTTGGACGGTGGGGGGAGCCGGGGAACCCAGAGAGAACCCAGAGAGAACCCAGAGAGAACCCACGGTAACACGGGGAGATCATGTGATGTTGTTCTGGGAATTGAACCCATGATCTCCTTCTTGGGGGGCAAGAGCGCTAACCGCCTTTGCCAAACTATTGTTGAATTGTTCTAAAATCTATCCAAATAAGGCTGTTTCCCCTCATTCTGCTGCTGAAGCCTCTACAGGTGCTGAGCAGTACTGCAGGAAGCTTGGTTCTTCTTTTCCTGCAGCTGCTCAGTCTGTGGGCGTGTTCAGAGGCAAGTTCATGCTCCGCCCTCTAACATGAGCTTTAGAATCAGAGCGACAGCAGCTTGTTTTAGAGCTCTGCACATGAGGACCACACAAGGCTGCAACACTGCAGAATAAGACCATATGGAACCAGAGACCTCCTGTGCAACAACTGCACATGTGCAATTGTTGCACATGTGCAACAATTGCACATGTGCAGCAGGACGACAACAACAGCGGCAAAGTTCCAACAAGTGACTAAAATAACAAGCTTTCTAATGATTACAAGTTAGTTAGAATTAAATTAATCCCATAATGAGCCAGTTTGTGTTCAATGATCCAGAGGAAGCAGTGAAGACCAGTGGGGAGCTTTTACAACAATGAACACGAATAAAAGCAAGATATAGCACATATATCAGGAAAATACAGGACGTTTCTTCTGTGAGTGACAGGTTTTATTGTAGCGTGTTTAATGCATCATTATATTTCATATTTGGGGGTTAGAGCAGGGCTGTGCATCCGTCAGACCAGTGTGAGCGCCTCTGCATAAATGTGTGTTTTGTGCAGTAAGAGCATTACACACAACTGTCATATGTCATTTACATGTGCTGCATAAATGATAAAAGAAATGATAATATTACTGCAGCTGCATAAATAAGAGGAACACAAGAAACAAACAGAGTTCATGCCGACAGTGTGTCAAATACAGGCCTTTATATCAAATATGAATAATATCATATAATATAATAATACATATATAGAGTATATATGCAGCTGACACTGAGAGTTCTACTGAGGATTCTGACCTGACTTTGCGTTGGTCCTGATCTTGTCTCGCTCCAGTCTGGTCACCAGGTCTTCTTTGACCCCGGACAGCCTGAACACACACTCGTACCTGTCCCAGTCCTCAGGAGGGACTGAGGACAGGTTCAGGTTCATACTGATCTGGAAGGTCCCGTCTCCATTGGGCAGGGTCTCTCCCCCCACATCCACTTCCTCCCACACCTCGTGTCCATCTTTGGTCCAGAACAGCTGAGCTCTGTCGGGGAAGAAGCCTGTGGCGTGACACGTGACCGGGGAAGAGGAGGACTTCTGCAGCAGGGACACCAGGGGGAGCTCTAACACACGGGAGGTACAGGGAACACAAACACAGATCAGGACAACGTGCATTTGAAACAAACCTGTGCCATTTCTATTGGTCCAAAACTGACTCATTCAGTCCTTATGGGTCAAAACCAAAAACTGAGTATTATAAAGTAGGCTAGCAGTTATCTTTAGTTTATTATTATAAAGGAAACACAAATGTTTAAAGTGTCAATTACTTGAGTCCACATCCCCCAAACTGGCCAAACTGGCGCCTCCTGCTGGTCTGCTTCAATTGAAAATGAATATTATTAAATACGAATATTTTTGTAATGCCCAGACTCACAGCAGCCGTTTCCTCGAGAGGCAACATTGAAAAACAGAATAAACAACAAAACAAGTCTCAGGTTGTTTTGGGCTGAATCCAAGTTTGTTCTTGATGGATTTTCCGCCTGCAAAAGCTTCTCCTCGGCTCTCGGCTCTTAACTCGCCCATGTGTTTGGAGCATCACACATTTCAGTTTGTGTCTGCTTTATTTTACACGTCTCACCTGTTCTCATCAGAGTTTTCTCTCCGTACGCCACAACATTTTTTAGATATTTCAGGCACAGGTGGTAGTCTGAGACAAAGAAAGACTCCCCCTCTTGCCTGCTCAGATTCCTCAGTGAAGTGAAGACCTCAGATTTAGAAATGACCCAGGACCTTGTTCTCAGATCAAAGGATAAAACGTCTTCTCCATCAAAGCCATAATGAAAAGACCCAGAGCTCTTGTCTGTCTCATTGTCCCAGTCACAGCTGAACACATTCTGCACAACGTGAACTCCTGAAACACAAACACACTTCAGTCGGTTTCAGACATATTTGACTTTATTTTGCCTTTGTGCTTTAAATGTGCTTCATAAAGAAACTCTCGACTTGACTTAGATAAGGCTGCCCCATGTTTGCTGTAACCCGACCCAACATTTTTCGAGTGGGTCGGTCTGTAGGCAAATTCTTATTTTTTTAACTAATAATAAATATTATAATTTTGCCCTTTTTTACTCTGAGTGACCGCCAGTAGTCAGGCTTCAACAGTCCAGGGGTCAGGGGTCAGGCTTCAACAGTCCAGGGGTCAGACTTCAACAGTCCAGGGGTCAGGGGTCAGGCTTCAACAGTCCAGGGGTCAGGGGTCAGGCTTCAACAGTCCAGGGGTCAGGCTTTGTACGCCGTTATCCTTTATTTTGGTAGCGAAGGCGAGCGGGGGGAACATGCGGGGGACACGGGCGCCGCCATGTTTGTTGTGATGACGCTGCTTGGCGTGTTTCAATCCCAGAATGCAATGCGCAAGGCAAATTTAAATCAAGCCACACCATGATACAGAATGACATGAGCGGTGGCGAGGGCAGTGACGCTGACAGAGGCAAGCTAACAGGTTCAAAGCAATATAGGTCCTTTACTACATGGTTTGTTTTATTACAGATGCACATGGAGGATTGAAAATGAGTACGCACTTGTGTTGCGTAATGCGTTACTCGTCGCCTGGGATGAAATTTAAGTTAACTAGCGCTTTAAAATGAATTAACGTTGCGCTTTAGGAAATACCGGGTCGGTGAGTCAGCGAAATATCTGAAAAATAAAATAATTTGACATTTTTTTAACGAAATGCTGATATTCGTGTTTGAGTCGGCTGGTTTTATAACGGGTCGGTCGGGTTACGGCAAACAGACATATCATTTTGCTCAGCCTCATGAAAATGTTTTTAATTTCATGGGGGGGGAAATAGATGGATTTTCAATAAATGTGTTTACTAGAAATCTTTTTTTAAATTTCCTAAAAATCTAAATAAATGATGTCATTATTGATGGTTTGAAAATCAATCAAACAAACAAACAAACAAACAAACCAGAAAGTTTGAACTCTGTCTAATGCTGTTCATTCAGAAACAGTGAAAGTGACAAACCTTCAGTTTGGTTGAGGTGTGGTTTTGCTGCTTCTAAGAGGAATTTGCCCCATTGTACGTCACTTGCACAAATTTGAGCAGCCAGCCGCCAGAAGAAAGCTTCAGCTTCTGCCACTCTGTCCAGCCACTTGTATTTGGGCTCGACTCTCCAGGTCTGACTGTCACAGTACATGATCTCCACATCATTCACCTCAACAGTCTGAACAGACTCCGGGAAGTTTGGGACTTGAGACGAGGAAGTCTGAAAATGTCTCAGAGTGTGAGTCACTGTGGAGATAAAATCAGGATAAAATCAGTTGTAAGTAAACGAGACGTGGCGTGTGATGCAGAACAATCAGACGCAGAATGTGAACTTCCTTGTGTCGCTTTGGTTCTGGACACTCCCCATCGCTCCCAGCACACTTCAAAAATAGATTTTAATGTTTTTAAAGCCCTGCACAGACTTGCACCATCTCATGTGAGCTTTTAACGGCACACAGGCCCAACAGAGCGCTGCCCTCTGCTGGTCAACACCTGCTGGACGTCCCAGGACCAGAAGCAAACCGCGGGCGATCGTTCAATGTGACTCAAAATGTACAAGTATTAAGAACAAACCATCAAAGCTGAATGTTGCCTCTGCATTAGAACACATGACCTGAACACCAACATGTCGTCCATGAATTCAACCAGTAAAAATACTCACTTGAGCTGCAGTAATCTGTCAAAAGTACCGTCAGAATCAGTGCCACAAACGCCTTCATGATGAACAACAGCAACAGCGAGTTCCAGACAAGTATTGAGGAAGAACCTGAAGGCATGGCTTCTATAAAAGAGGTGTGATTTATGTCATTTTACTCTATGAACAAATCAGAATTCAGAATGAGAGTTTACCACAGTGTCACTGGGCAGAACTGAGGCAGCTTCAGTCCAGCTGAAAGGAAAAACTAAAGGAAATAAAAAACACAAAGGCAGAAAGCATTTGGAAGCTAAACATGTTTTAAACAAAGATCCTCAAATTCTACAGGAAATGAAAAAGACAAAGAGTGAGATTAATGACCTCACAGGGGAAAAAAAACAAAGGTATTACAAAAGTGGTTCAACATTTACAAAATCATTAGCTTAGAAAGAAGTCATCATACGCTTAATGCCTGAAGAAGTGAAGGAGCGACTGGACTGTGCCTCATAGGCAAGGCAAGGCAAGTTTATTTGTAGAGCACATTTCATACACAAGGCAATTCAAAGTGCTTCACAGCAGGAAAAATGCATCAAAATCACAAAGAAATTACAGAAACATAAATACAATAAAATTAACTAAATTAAAAATCATCAATCCAACTGATTTTCTAAACTAATAAAATCACAAACAAAAGAGAAGAGTGCAAAGAAAAAATCCTTTCAGTCATATGCACAGCTAAACAAAACTGTTTTTAGCTTAGATTTGAACATTGTCAGAGTTGAACCTGTCTCACATCTTCAGGAAGACTGTTCCAGATTTTAGCTGCATAAAACTGAAACGCAGATTCCCCATGTTTAGTCCTGACTCTGGCACCAGCAGGAGGCCGGTCCATGTTTAGTCCTGACTCTGGCACCAGCAGGAGGCCGGTCCATGTTTAGTCCTGACTCTGGCACCAGCAGGAGGCCGGTCCATGTTTAGTCCTGACTCTGGCACCAGCAGGAGGCCGGTCCATGTTTAGTCCTGACTCTGGCACCAGCAGGAGGCCGGTCCATGTTTAGTCCTGACTCTGGCACCAGCAGGAGGCCGGTCCCTGAGGTCCTCAGAGTCCGAGATGGTTCATATGGCACTAACATATCCAAGATGTACTTTGGTGCTAGGCCATGGAGAGACTTGTACACAAGCAGAGCTGCTTTAAAGTCTCTTCTCTGAGCCACAGGGGGCAGTGCAGAGACCTGAGAACAGGACTAATGTGATCATACTTCCTGGTTCTAGTCAGGACCCGAGCAGCAGCGTTCTGGATGTACTGCAGCTGTTTTACAGCTCGTTTGGAGAGACCAGTGAGCAGGCCGTTACAGTAGTCTAATCTACTGGAGACAAACGCGTGGATAAGTCTCTCTAAATCTGGTTTTGACACTATATTTTTGATTTTGGCAATGTTTTTTAGATGGTAAAAAGCTGCTGATGTTATTGATTTGACGTGGCTATTAAAGTTCAAGTCTGAGTCCATTATTACCCCCAGATTTCTAATTTGGTTTGTAGGTTTTAGAGCGAGACTCTGGAGGTGACCGCTAACACTTTCTCTTTGTTTCTGTGGGCCAAAAACGATTATTTCAGTCTTGTCTGAGTTCAGCTGGAGAAAGTTGTTTTGCATCCACAAACTGATCTGTTGGATGCAGTGACAGAGTGAATCTACTGGTCCATAGTCACCTGCCGATAGTGAAACATAGATCTGAGTGTCGTCTGCATAATTGTGATAGGACACATTTTCACTGCGTATCAACTGACCTAACGGCAGCATGTAGAGGTTGAACAGAAGGGGACCCAGGACTGACCCTTGGGGCACTCCACAGGTCAGGGTCATGTGGTCTGAGACACAGCTACCAATTTCAACAAAGTACTTCCTGTCTTCCAGATAGGACCTTAACCAGTTTAGGGCGGGGCCAGTGATGCCCACCCAGTCCTCTAGTCTCTGTAAGAGGATCCCATGATCGACAGTGTCAAAAGCAGCACTCAGATCTAACAGAATTAAGACTGAGGCTTTGCCCGTGTCAGTGTTCAGGTGGATGTCATTTGTCACCTTGACAAGAGCAGTCTCAGTGCTGTGATGAGGTCTAAAACCTGACTGAAAAACATCAAATGAGTTGTTTATTAAGAGGAAATCTGTGAGCTGTTGGTAAACAACCTTTTCAAGGACTTTGCCCCAAAATGGCAGATTAGAGATGGGCCGGTAATGACTCAGTACTGCGGCATCAAGACTGCTCTTCTTTAGGAGAGGCTTTATGACCGCAGTTTTCAAAGACATTGGGAATGTTCCAGATTGAAGCGACATGTTAATTATGTGAGTGAATGGTGCTAACAAACTGTTCTGCACAGACTTTAGAAATCTGGTGGGTAACACATCGAGGCAGCATGTAGATGAACTCAGACTGGTGATGATCTCATGGACAGTTTTGTCAGTTACTGTTGCAAAGTGAGTTAGCTCTAAGTGTCTTGGTGGTTTTAGGGTAATTTTTTGCATTGTGGGATTTATAGCATTTTTAATGCCCTGAACTTTGTCATTAAAGAATAATGCAAACTCATTACACTTGGATGTGGAAATGAGTTCTAACGGCAGCTGAGCTGGAGGGTTTGTTAATCTGTTTACTGTGGCAAACGGGACACGCGAGTTGTTACTGCAGCTTCCAATTATTTCAGAAAAATATCTTTCCCTAGTTCTACATAAGATTAGGTTGTACATGTTCAGCTTTTCTTTGTAAATCTCTTTTTGAACCTGGAGCTTTGACTTGCGCCATTTCCGTTCGGCCCTGCGGCACTCCCTTTTCTGTGCCCTGACCGAATCATCATTTCTCCACGGCGCCTTCTGCTTATTTTTAACCATTTTAGCCTTTATAGGGGCGATGGTGTCCAGAACATTCAAAACACTAGATGTAACAGAGTTCAACAAATCATTTACATTAGAACATGAGACATTTTCAAAGTTTATCATTTCCATAAACAGTGCACCTGTGCCATCACTTATGTGTCTCCTCTGAACAACTGCAGGACTAGCCTCTAAACAGCTGCAGGACCAACCGGAGGTTTGGGAGAAACAGACAGGTCAAAGAAGACACAGAAATGATCAGACAGAGCAACATCGATCACATTAACATTTGAAATATTTACCCCCTTTGTAATTATGAGATCTAGAGTGTGTCCTTTGCTGTGGGTGGGGCCTCTCACATGCTGAGTAAGACTGAAGGTTTCAAGGACAGCATCAAGCTCTTTAGCCTTTCTGTCACAAATATTATCAACATGCACATTGAAATCACCTGTAATGACCAAACCATCAAAGTCTGTGCATACGACTGAAAGCGTCTCATAGAGACTATTTCTATTCTGAATGTGACTATCGTTTATACACCTCAATTATCAATCAATCAATCAATCAATATTTATTATAGAGCCCTTTAAAACACTTAAAGTGACTAAAGTGCTTCAAAATAAAATCACTACTTGTATTGGAAATATTGGCCCAATTTATAAGACAATCAAAAACTATTCGTAGTGTTACAATCGATGGGATGGAACATAAAATAGCCTGCTGGATGTTTTTATTATATTTAGCCAAACCAGACATTTCCAAACTTAATGTGAAGCATTTTCTTCATGATTTTGGTCCAATGTCTGGATACAAATTGAATGTACAAATACTGAAAATCTTTCTCACTGGCGCCCCCCTCTGACCTTTGGAAGGACATTTACATGGCAAATGGAATTTCTTAAATATTTAGGTGTTGTATTTCATAAAGAACTATCAACAATCTTAGAGATAAACTCTATTTCAATTCAATTCATTTTATTTTTGTAACGCCCCAAATCTCAACAACAGTTGCCCCTGAGGGCGACTGACACTCCTCTTTTCTCCTCTATAAAGAAAGATCTTAAATGACTCTGATCCAGATTTAAAGTCAAGGATGTCAAAGAGTCAAAGATGAAAATAGGCTTGGTATGTACACAAATGTACAGTTGTACAGATATACATATGTAGGATATGCAGATGACCTCTTCATGTTGCCATGGTGACAGGAATTTAGGCTAAGGTGTTATCACTTACAACCCCCGTGTGGAGATTTATGGCATAACATTAGAAATAATCTTTTCCATAAAATTACTTCTTTTGGATTAAAATGAACTCAGAGAGTCATTTTTTCTCCAAAGACAAAAGCTAAAAGACTAAAAAGACTACGTGGTTTTAATAAACAATCATCTGGTTACATCAGGGCGAACATAACGTAAAACATAAAACAATTAAAAATATAAGAAATAAAGAGCTTTATAAAGCCTACGCTGTTTTGGAAGCAAATACTGGATCAATTATAATAAATTACAAAACGTTTGTTCTCATAAACTAAAATGTAAAAAAAAACAAGTGTAATTTCACCAACATGTGCTTCAGTTTATGTGAGTCATAACTTCAGATCTACTGAGAGAAACATTTAGTCAGAGGTATTTGTACTGAAAAATATTGTATTTGACTTTATAACAAAATAAACTTCTCCAGATCTAAAAAAAACTTTTAAATGTACTAACTAACATTTCCACGTCTCTGTAGTTCTCTGTAGTTCTCTGTGAAGCGTTTAAGCACGTCCTCTCCCTCCACGCGTCCTCTCTCTCCACACGTCCTCTCCCTCCACACGTCCTCTCTCTCCACACGTCCTCTCCCTCCACGCGTCCTCTCCCTCCACACGTCCTCTCCCTCCACACGTCCTCTCTCTCCACACGTCTCTCACTGTTGTGGCGGCCTACGGGCCGAACAGCAGTGCAGAGGACCCGGCCTTCTTAGAGTCCTTGGGAGGAGTACTGGACAGTGCACCGACCGGGGACTCCGTTGTTCTACTGGGGGACTTCAACGCCCATGTGGACAATAACAGTGACACCTGGAGAGGGGTGATCGGGAAGAACGACAGTTAATGGACTTCTGTGCCACGGATTGTCCATAACGAACACCATGTTCAAGCCAAGGTCCATCAGTGGCCCCAGGACAAGGTCAATGACCGACTTTGTTGTCGTGTCATCAGACCTCCGGCTGCGTGTCTTGGACACTCGGGTGAAGAGAGGGGCAGAGTTGTCAACCGATCACCACCTGGTGGTGAGTTGGATCCGCTGGCGGAGGAGGAAGCCGGACAGACTTGGCAGACCCAAACGCATTGTGAGGGTCTGTTTGGAACGTCTAGTGGAGCCCTCTGTCAGTAGGGTATTCAACTCGCACCTCCGGGAGAGCTTCTCCCATGTCCCGGGGGAGGTTGGGGACATTGAGTCCGAGTGGACCATGTTCTCCGCCTCCATTGTTGATGCGGCTGCTCGGAGCTGTGGTCGCAAGGTCTCCGGTGCCTGTCGTGGCGGCAACCCCCGAACCCGGTGGTGGACACCGGAGGTAAGGGATGCCGTCAGACTGAAGAAGGAGGCCTATCAGGCCACTCTGACTTGGGGGTCTCCGGAGGTCATCGACAGGTATCGGCAGGCCAAGCGAGCCGCGGCTCGTGCTGTCGCAGAGGCAAAAACCCGGGCCTGGGAGGAGTTGGGTGGACTATCGGTCGGCCCCAAAGAAATTCTGGCAAACCGTCCGGCGCCTCAGGAGGGGTAAGCAGTGCCTCACCAACACCGTTTACGGTGCGGGTGGAGGCCTGCTGACCTCGACTGGGGATGACGTCGGACGGTGGAAGGAATACTTTGAGGACCTCCTTAATCCCTCAGTCACGTCTTCCGAAGTAGAGACCGGGGACTCGGAGGCTGGCGCATCCATCACCCAAGCTGAAGTCACTGAGGTTGTTCGCAAACTCCTCTGTGGCAGGGCTCCGGGGGTGGATGAGATCCGCCCTGAGTACCTAAAGTATCTGGATGTTGTAGGACTGTCTTGGTTAACACGTCTCTGCAACATTGCGTGGCGTTCGGGGACCGTGCCTCTGGACTGGCAGACCGGGGTGGTGGTCCCTCTGTTCAAGAAGGGGGACCGAAGGATGTGTTCCAACTACAGAGGAATCACACTCCTCAGCCTCCCATAAGGTCTATTCCAAGGTACTGGAGAGGAGAATCTGACCGATAGTCGAACCTCGGATTCAGGAGGAGCAGAGTGGTTTTCGTCCTGGTCGTGGAACACTGGACCAGCTCTATACCCTCCATCGGGTGCTCGAGGGTTCATGGGAGTTTGCCTAACCAGTCCACATGTGCTTTGTGGATCTGGAGAAGGCTTTCGACCGTGTCCCTCGGGGTGTCCTTTGGGAGGTGCTCCGGGAGTACCGGGTCCGGGGCCCTTTGCTCAGGGCTGTCCGGTCCCTGTATGACCGGAGCAGGAGCTGTGTTCGCATTGCCGGCAGTAAGTCAGACCTGTTCCCTGTGCACGAGGGACTCCTCAGGGCTGCCCTTTGTCACCGGTTCTGTTCATAATTTTTATGGACAGAATTTCTAGGCGCAGTCAGGGGTCGGAGGGTGTGGTCAGGGGTCGGAGGGTGTGGTCAGGGGTCGGAGGGTGTCCGGTTGTGGTGAAGAGGGAGCTGAGCCGAAAGGCAAAGCTCTCTATTTACTGGTCGGTCTACGTTCCTACCCTCACCTATGGTCATGAGCATTGGGTAGTGACCGAAAGAACGAGATTGCGGATACAAGCGGTCAAAATGAGTTTCCTCCGCCGTGTGGCTGGGCGCTCCCTTAGAGATAAGGTGAGGAGCGCGGCCACACAGGGGGAGCTCGGAGTAGAGCCGCTGCTCCTCCAGCTGAGGTGGCTCGGGCATCTGTTCCGGAGCCTCCTGGGCGCCTCCCTCGGGAGGTGTTTCAGGCATGTCCCACCGGGAAGAGGCCCCGGGGAAGACCCAGGACACGCTGGAGAGACTGTGTCTCTCGGCTGGCCTGGGAACGCCTCGGGATCCCCCCGGAGGAGTTAGAGGAAGTGTCTGGGGAGAAAGAAGTCTGGGAGTCCCTGCTCAGACTGCTGCCCCCGCGACCCGGCCCCGGATAAAACGACAGAAGATGGATGGATAACATAGAATATAACATAGAATATAACATAGAATATAACATAGAATATAACATAGAATATAACAGAATATAACATAGAATATAACATAGAATATAACATAGAATATAACACAGAATATAACATAGAATATAACAGAATATAACATAGAATATAACAGAATATAACATAGAATATAACAGAATATAACATAGAATATAACATAGAATATAACATAGAATATAACATAGAATATAACATAGAATATAACAGAATATAACATAGAATATAACATAGAATATAACATAGAATATAACATAGAATATAACATAGAATATAACAGAATATAACACAGAATATAACATAGAATATAACATAGAATATAACATAGAATATAACAGAATATAACACAGAATATAACATAGAATATAACATAGAATATAACACAGAATATAACATAGAATATAACATAGAATATAACATAGAATATAACATAGAATATAACAGAATATAACACAGAATATAACAGAATATAACATAGAATATAACATAGAATATAACATAGAATATAACATAGAATATAACAGAATATAACACAGAATATAACATAGAATATAACATAGAATATAACAGAATATAACATAGAATATAACATAGAATATAACATAGAATATAACATAGAATATAACATAGAATATAACAGAATATAACATAGAATATAACAGAATATAACATAGAATATAACAGAATATAACATAGAATATAACAGAATATAACATAGAATATAACATAGAATATAACATAGAATATAACAGAATATAACATAGAATATAACAGAATATAACATAGAATATAACATAGAATATAACATAGAATATAACATAGAATATAACAGAATATAACATAGAATATAACAGAATATAACATAGAATATAACATAGAATATAACATAGAATATAACATAGAATATAACATAGAATATAACAGAATATAACATAGAATATAACAGAATATAACATAGAATATAACATAGAATATAACATAGAATATAACATAGAATATAACATAGAATATAACATAGAATATAACATAGAATATAACATAGAATATAACACAGAATATAACAGAATATAACACAGAATATAACAGAATATAACATAGAATATAACATAGAATATAACATAGAATATAACAGAATATAACATAGAATATAACATAGAATATAACATAGAATATAACAGAATATAACATAGAATATAACATAGAATATAACATAGAATATAACACAGAATATAACAGAATATAACATAGAATATAACAGAATATAACATAGAATATAACATAGAATATAACAGAATATAACATAGAATATAACATAGAATATAACATAGAATATAACATAGAATATAACATAGAATATAACAGAATATAACACAGAATATAACACAGAATATAACAGAATATAACATAGAATATAACATAGAATATAACATAGAATATAACAGAATATAACATAGAATATAACATAGAATATAACACAGAATATAACATAGAATATAACATAGAATATAACATAGAATATAACATAGAATATAACATAGAATATAACATAGAATATAACAGAATATAACATAGAATATAACATAGAATATAACATAGAATATAACAGAATATAACACAGAATATAACATAGAATATAACATAGAATATAACACAGAATATAACAGAATATAACATAGAATATAACAGAATATAACATAGAATATAACATAGAATATAACAGAATATAACATAGAATATAACATAGAATATAACATAGAATATAACAGAATATAACACAGAATATAACACAGAATATAACAGAATATAACATAGAATATAACATAGAATATAACATAGAATATAACAGAATATAACATAGAATATAACATAGAATATAACACAGAATATAACATAGAATATAACATAGAATATAACATAGAATATAACATAGAATATAACATAGAATATAACATAGAATATAACATAGAATATAACATAGAATATAACATAGAATATAACATAGAATATAACAGAATATAACATAGAATATAACACAGAATATAACATAGAATATAACAGAATATAACATAGAATATAACAGAATATAACATAGAATATAACATAGAATATAACAGAATATAACACAGAATATAACATAGAATATAACATAGAATATAACATAGAATATAACATAGAATATAACATAGAATATAACAGAATATAACATAGAATATAACATAGAATATAACATAGAATATAACATAGAATATAACATAGAATATAACAGAATATAACACAGAATATAACATAGAATATAACATAGAATATAACATAGAATATAACAGAATATAACACAGAATATAACATAGAATATAACATAGAATATAACACAGAATATAACATAGAATATAACATAGAATATAACATAGAATATAACATAGAATATAACAGAATATAACACAGAATATAACAGAATATAACATAGAATATAACATAGAATATAACATAGAATATAACATAGAATATAACAGAATATAACACAGAATATAACATAGAATATAACATAGAATATAACAGAATATAACATAGAATATAACATAGAATATAACATAGAATATAACATAGAATATAACATAGAATATAACAGAATATAACATAGAATATAACAGAATATAACATAGAATATAACAGAATATAACATAGAATATAACAGAATATAACATAGAATATAACATAGAATATAACATAGAATATAACAGAATATAACATAGAATATAACAGAATATAACATAGAATATAACATAGAATATAACATAGAATATAACATAGAATATAACAGAATATAACATAGAATATAACAGAATATAACATAGAATATAACATAGAATATAACATAGAATATAACATAGAATATAACATAGAATATAACAGAATATAACATAGAATATAACAGAATATAACATAGAATATAACATAGAATATAACATAGAATATAACATAGAATATAACATAGAATATAACATAGAATATAACATAGAATATAACACAGAATATAACAGAATATAACACAGAATATAACAGAATATAACATAGAATATAACATAGAATATAACATAGAATATAACAGAATATAACATAGAATATAACATAGAATATAACATAGAATATAACAGAATATAACATAGAATATAACATAGAATATAACATAGAATATAACACAGAATATAACAGAATATAACATAGAATATAACAGAATATAACATAGAATATAACATAGAATATAACAGAATATAACATAGAATATAACATAGAATATAACATAGAATATAACATAGAATATAACATAGAATATAACAGAATATAACACAGAATATAACACAGAATATAACAGAATATAACATAGAATATAACATAGAATATAACATAGAATATAACAGAATATAACATAGAATATAACATAGAATATAACACAGAATATAACATAGAATATAACATAGAATATAACATAGAATATAACATAGAATATAACATAGAATATAACATAGAATATAACAGAATATAACATAGAATATAACATAGAATATAACATAGAATATAACAGAATATAACACAGAATATAACATAGAATATAACATAGAATATAACATAGAATATAATAGAATATAACATAGAATATAACATAGAATATAACATAGAATATAACATAGAATATAACATAGAATATAACAGAATATAACATAGAATATAACATAGAATATAACATAGAATATAACAGAATATAACATAGAATATAACATAGAATATAACATAGAATATAACAGAGAATATAACAGAATATAACATAGAATATAACATAGAATATAACATAGAATATAACATAGAATATAACAGAATATAACATAGAATATAACATAGAATATAACATAGAATATAACATAGAATATAACAGAATATAACATAGAATATAACATAGAATATAACATAGAATATAACAGAATATAACACAGAATATAACATAGAATATAACATAGAATATAACATAGAATATAACATAGAATATAACAGAATATAACATAGAATATAACATAGAATATAACACAGAATATAACATAGAATATAACAGAATATAACAGAATATAACATAGAATATAACATAGAATATAACAGAATATAACATAGAATATAACATAGAATATAACATAGAATATAACAGAATATAACATAGAATATAACATAGAATATAACATAGAATATAACATAGAATATAACAGAATATAACATAGAATATAACATAGAATATAACATAGAATATAACAGAATATAACAGAATATAACATAGAATATAACATAGAATATAACATAGAATATAACATAGAATATAACAGAATATAACATAGAATATAACATAGAATATAACATAGAATATAACATAGAATATAACAGAATATAACATAGAATATAACATAGAATATAACATAGAATATAACAGAATATAACATAGAATATAACATAGAATATAACATAGAATATAACATAGAATATAACAGAATATAACATAGAATATAACATAGAATATAACATAGAATATAACATAGAATATAACAGAATATAACATAGAATATAACATAGAATATAACATAGAATATAACACAGAATATAACAGAATATAACATAGAATATAACATAGAATATAACATAGAATATAACATAGAATATAACATAGAATATAACAGAATATAACATAGAATATAACACAGAATATAACACAGAATATAACAGAGAATATGGTGAGAGTCTGTGTGTCTGTCTTGTTGTTGTTCTACATTAGCATTAGCATTTTTATCATCACCTGTCTTAACACTGAAACGTTATCTATTTTGACTAAAGATATTTATTTAGAAACTGTTGAATGTACTCAATTATCTCATGCATTCATTATTGTTTAAAAGAGTTAACTAGTTTGGAATCTTGATAATTTTGTCACAGTAAAGTAAGTAAAGTAAATTTATTTTATAGTATTATAGTATTCCCATTGTTAATTTGAAATATATTAAATATTGCTTATAACATGGGATATTGATTAGGATTTGGCTCAGGACCACCCACTGTGCCAATTGACTTGTTTTAAATAATTGTATCTCAGATTGTATGTATAAATGTGTTTTCATGTAGTGGTTAATTTTATTGATTGTTTTATTTGTGTTTTAGTGTCCTGTGTTTGTGTTGTGTTTTAACAGGGCCATGAAAAAGACAACTTTCTCATTGGGTTTTCCCTCTATAAATACATTTAAAAAACAAAGAGAACCGAAACGCTGATGGCGCCATCTTGGTGTTTCCTCACAAACCGGTCGGTTCAGAACCAGATGAACTTTATATAAATATAAAATGAAAATCCAGATGAACCAGAACTGATATTATTATAGAAATATACAACAATAATAGACAGGTTTTACCATTTTATTCAAGTTTATTTTAGTAAAACGAGTTTAAATTCAGAGAAAACTTTCAGATTTTAAGATATGTAATAAAAAACATACAATTGTAAAGTTATCATAGTCTCATTCAAGTTAAAGTTAAATATACAAATCTGAAGCATCTATTTACACAACTGGAATAAAGGGCTTCAGTGAAATGGGAGTGAAAATTGTCACGTTTTGTTGCATTATAACTTTGCAGGGGGCGCTGGAGAGACATTTTTGATCATTAAAATGCAGCAGCAAGATTACTAACAGGAACTTAAAGAAGAGAACACATTACGCCGGCGCTGGAGTCTCTTCACTGGCTCCAGTTTAGAATCACATTTAGAATCTCCTCCTGACATTTCTTATGAACATTGTTTAATCTGTTTTCACTGTCGCCCTTCGAGGAAACTGCTGTTGTGATTTTGTCCGTTACAAAAATCAATTGAATTAAAATTTAATTATGTCCAGCTTTTCAAAACACACAAATGCCTCTTTGAGTTCCTCTTTGTAAAGTTACAACACAATGTCACAAAAACATGTGCTACATTAGATATAAAGTTCAAAGCAAAAGTGAAACTAAACCACAGGATTGTTCATAATATTAGCCACCGATTTACACTTTTCTTTTTAAAACAGACAGAAAAACAACAGTTCTGGTTTGATTTAAAAAACTGCAGCCAAATTCACTCAAATGTTCTTTTTTACCCTAAGTAAGAAGCCAGGGAAAGTTCAGGAGTTTCTTCTTCACCTGTGAACACAAAAAGGATTCTATAAATATATTGTGATATAAATAAATCTACTCAACAGTGGATTACACAGACTTGAGACCCCAAGGACAAAGTGGAAACACCTCCAAAGGAGGAGAACGACCGAGCCAAGGTCCTCTGGGACTTCAGATACAGACCACATGGTAATGGAACCAACCGGACATAGTTCTGGTCTCAAGGGTCAGAGGAGCCGTGGTGTCGGACATTGCAGTTCATGAGATTGAAACATCTGGAAAAAGGAACATGAGAAACTAGAGAAATCCCAAGGCCTCAGAGAGGAGCTGGAGAAGGTCTGGAGCCTGAAGATATCAGTGGTGCTGTAGTGACCGGAGCACTGGGGCAGTGACCCCCAAACTGGAGGAATGACCCCCAAACTGGAGGAATGACCCCCAAACTGGAGGAATGACCCTCAAACTGGAGGAATGACCCCCAAACTGGAGGAATGACCCCCAAACTGGAGGAATGACCCTCAAACTGGAGGAATGACCCCCAAACTGGAGGAATGACCCCCAAACTGGAGGAATGACCCCCAAACTGGAGGAATGACCCTCAAACTGGAGGAATGACCCCCAAACTGGAGGAATGACCCTCAAACTGGAGGAATGACCCCCAAACTGGAGGAATGACCCTCAAACTGGAGGAATGACCCCCAAACTGGAGGAATGACCCCCAAACTGGAGGAATGACCCTCAAACTGGAGGAATGATCCAGATCCAGGACAAACATCAGACATCTCGGTCCAGAAAAGTGCAGGAACGGCAAAGATACTGAAGAACCCTCAAGTTCCCAGGGGCCTCTGGGAGAGGACCCAAGGGACGGAGAGGGGGAGAAGGGAATATTAATTGTACTTGTTTTCTTTCTCCTGATGACCAGCAGAGCCACAGTGATGATGATGGACAGGGTGATGGTCACTCCCACAGGAAGTCCAATCAGCAGGTCCAGATTTGTGGCTGAAAATACAAAGGGAATGATTTAAAATCACTTATTTGTGAGTTTGTCTCGTGGGCTCTTGAGACTAAATTGGACATTTGTGATTTCATGTTGAATGATGCAAAATATACAAAAGCATCTCCATGGAAACAAGCAGTTGGGCGTGTCTCAGCAGAAGGAGTGCACACATATTGTCCCAACTACATTCTTTTTATTTTAGAATTAGATTCAGAAATGGATGAGATAGGAACAGACATCAGTCAAAAAATAACTTGATATGATATTTTTTGAAAAATTAAAAAATCCACTTTTCTTAAACATTTTTAACAGGAAAATGTCACTGGAGCGTTTGTGAAGAGTTCCACGCTGAACACAATGATAGTGTTTGTCTAATAAAATGGCTCTCTAGCGCCCTCTCCACATTAGATTTAAAACAATTCATAAAAGACAATTTATTTGTCATAGAAAACTGAAAATATTTATAACGGGTTCATTTGTGACAAGGCACAATGCAACAAAATCACATGACTCTAGCTCTAGTTTTCTATTATGAATATTTTTTATTGTTCCCCCACAAACCTCCCCAATATTGACCCCCAAACAAAATGCTTTCCTCAAATGCTACAGGACCCCTCCTTGAACCCACACCTTAACGTGGTGGAGGGGTTTGAGCGCCCGAATGATCCCGGGAGCTGTGTTGTCGGGGGCTTAAAGCCCCTGGTCGGGTCTCCAGAGGCATATGATGACAAGAAAATCAAGGCCAGGTACGTCGCCCAGATTGACGTCACCGGGGCCCCATCCTGGAGCCAGGCCTGGGATGGGTGCTCGTCGGCGAGCGTCTGGTGGTGGGTCTTTCCCCACGGGGCCCACCACCTGCAGGAGGATCCATAAGGGGGCGGTGCAGAGATATCTGGGCGGCAGGGCCCTCGGCGACCAGATCTCCAGACACAGAGACTTACTCTGGGGACATGGAACGTCACCTCGCTGGGGGGAGGAGCCTGAGCTTGTGCTGGAGGTTGAGCGATATCGGCTAGATATAATCGGCCTCAGCGCCAGCACAGTCTGGGCTCTGGAACCATCTCCTCCAGAGGGACTGGACGCTCCACTTCTCTGGTGCTGCCTGCGGGGAGAGGCGGGGCTGGTGTGGGCGGGGCCGGAGGGCAATGATCCACTTTGTTGTCGTGTCATCTGACCTCTGACCTCCGGCAGCGTGTCTTGGACACTCGGGGGAAGAGAGGGGCGGAGCTGTAGAGCACCACCTGGTGGTGAGTTGGATCCGCTGGCGGAGGAGGAAGCCGGACAGACTTGGCAGACCCAAGTGCATTGTGGGGTGTGTTGGGAACGTCTTGTGGAGCCTCTGAGGGTCTTCACCTCACACCTCCAGGAGACTCCTCCCATGTCCCGGGGGACGCTGGGGACATTGAGTCCGAGTGGACCATGTTCTCGGCCTCCATTGTCGATGCGGCTGCTCTGAGCTGTGGTCACATGGTCTCCGGTGCCTGTCGCCCCGGCAACCCCCGAACCCGGTGGTGGACACCGGAAGTAAGGGATGTCGTCAGGCTGAAGAAGGAGACCTACAGGCCTCTCTGGCCTATAGGTCTCCTGAGGTCATCGACAGGTATCGCAGGAGCCGCAGCTCGTGCTGTCGCAGAGGCAAAAACCCGGGCCTGGGAGGAGTTTGGGGAGGAGTTCGGGGAGGAGTTTGGGGAGGAGTTTGGGGAGGAGTTTGGGGAGGCCCTGGAGGAGGACTATCGGTCGGCCCCAAAGAAATTCTGGCAAACCGTCCGGCGCCTCAGGAGGAGGAAGCAGTGCGTCACCAACACCGTTTGTGGTGCGGGTGGAGACCTGCTGACCTCTGACCTCTGACCTCGACTGGGGATGTCGTCGGACGGTGGAAGGACTTTGAGGACCTCCTTAATTCCTCAGTCACGTCTTCCGAAGTAGAGACCGGGGACTCAGAGGCTGACTCGTCCATCACCCAAGCTGAAGTCACTGAGGTTGTTGGCTCCTCAGTGGCTCCTCAGTGGCTCCTCGGCGGCTCCTCGGCGGCTCCTCGGCGGCTCCGGGATGAGATCCTGAGGACCTAAAGTCTCTGGATGTTGTGAGACTGTCTCTGACACGTCTCTGCAACAGGGCGTGGCGGTCGGGGACAGTGTCTCTGGCAGACCGGGGTGGTGGTCCCTCTGTTCAAGAAGGGGGACCAGAGGGTGTGTCCCACCGACAGAGGGATCACCTGTCCATTCGGCAATTTAGAATTGCCAATTTTACCTAACACATGCATGTCTTTGGACGGTGGGGGGAGCCGGGGAACCCAGAGAGAACCCAGAGAGAACCCAGAGAGAACCCACGGTAACACGGGGAGATCATGTGATGTTGTTCTGGGAATTGAACCCATGATCTCCTTCTTGGGGGGCAAGAGCGCTAACCGCCTTTGCCAAACTATTGTTGAATTGTTCTAAAATCTATCCAAATAAGGCTGTTTCCCCTCATTCTGCTGCTGAAGCCTCTACAGGTGCTGAGCAGTACTGCAGGAAGCTTGGTTCTTCTTTTCCTGCAGCTGCTCAGTCTGTGGGCGTGTTCAGAGGCAAGTTCATGCTCCGCCCTCTAACATGAGCTTTAGAATCAGAGCGACAGCAGCTTGTTTTAGAGCTCTGCACATGAGGACCACACAAGGCTGCAACACTGCAGAATAAGACCATATGGAACCAGAGACCTCCTGTGCAACAACTGCACATGTGCAATTGTTGCACATGTGCAACAATTGCACATGTGCAGCAGGACGACAACAACAGCGGCAAAGTTCCAACAAGTGACTAAAATAACAAGCTTTCTAATGATTACAAGTTAGTTAGAATTAAATTAATCCCATAATGAGCCAGTTTGTGTTCAATGATCCAGAGGAAGCAGTGAAGACCAGTGGGGAGCTTTTACAACAATGAACACGAATAAAAGCAAGATATAGCACATATATCAGGAAAATACAGGACGTTTCTTCTGTGAGTGACAGGTTTTATTGTAGCGTGTTTAATGCATCATTATATTTCATATTTGGGGGTTAGAGCAGGGCTGTGCATCCGTCAGACCAGTGTGAGCGCCTCTGCATAAATGTGTGTTTTGTGCAGTAAGAGCATTACACACAACTGTCATATGTCATTTACATGTGCTGCATAAATGATAAAAGAAATGATAATATTACTGCAGCTGCATAAATAAGAGGAACACAAGAAACAAACAGAGTTCATGCCGACAGTGTGTCAAATACAGGCCTTTATATCAAATATGAATAATATCATATAATATAATAATACATATATAGAGTATATATGCAGCTGACACTGAGAGTTCTACTGAGGATTCTGACCTGACTTTGCGTTGGTCCTGATCTTGTCTCGCTCCAGTCTGGTCACCAGGTCTTCTTTGACCCCGGACAGCCTGAACACACACTCGTACCTGTCCCAGTCCTCAGGAGGGACTGAGGACAGGTTCAGGTTCATACTGATCTGGAAGGTCCCGTCTCCATTGGGCAGGGTCTCTCCCCCCACATCCACTTCCTCCCACACCTCGTGTCCATCTTTGGTCCAGAACAGCTGAGCTCTGTCGGGGAAGAAGCCTGTGGCGTGACACGTGACCGGGGAAGAGGAGGACTTCTGCAGCAGGGACACCAGGGGGAGCTCTAACACACGGGAGGTACAGGGAACACAAACACAGATCAGGACAACGTGCATTTGAAACAAACCTGTGCCATTTCTATTGGTCCAAAACTGACTCATTCAGTCCTTATGGGTCAAAACCAAAAACTGAGTATTATAAAGTAGGCTAGCAGTTATCTTTAGTTTATTATTATAAAGGAAACACAAATGTTTAAAGTGTCAATTACTTGAGTCCACATCCCCCAAACTGGCCAAACTGGCGCCTCCTGCTGGTCTGCTTCAATTCAATTTTTGTAATGGCCAAAATCACAGCAGCTGTTGTCCCAGCGTCTCGTGTCCTTAAACACATGTCCCAGCGTCCTGTGTCCTTAGCTCCTCCTTCTCGGTCAGGAAAAACTCCCAAACCTCTTTGTGAAAAAGTATAAACCTGGAGGAGTTCCACAGTGAAGGATCTGACTCCCTCAGACGGACGTGAGAGAGACAGTGGAGCTTCTTTATTCTAACCTGCTTTGCATGTTCTTGAGGAGCAGTTCTGCTTCTGCTTGTGTTTTGAGTATGTGTTTTTTACCCTCTCCAACAAAGTAGCTGGGAAACAAAACCGTGTCATAGTCGTCTTCTCTTGAGCTTCTCACAAATGTGATGAAACTCGGCCTCTTGTTGATGAACTCCCTCTGCCAGGTCTGGCCTGAGAGACTCTTCTTCTCGCCAAAGTGGACCTCTCTTTTACTTTGTGCAGTCCTTAAGACCTGTGTCTCATCTCTGTGGTGTCTTATCTCTGTGGTGTCTTATCTCTGTGGTGTCTTATCTCTGTGGTGTCTCATCTCTGTGGTGTCTTATCTCTGTGGTGTCTTATCTCTGTGGTGTCTTATCTCTGTGGTGTCTCATCTCTGTGGTGTCTTATCTCTGTGGTGTCTTATCTCTGTGGTGTCCTGTGGTGTCTTATCTCTGTGGTGTCTTATCTCTGTGGTGTCTCATCTCTGTGGTGTCTTATCTCTGTGGTGTCTTATCTCTGTGGTGTCCTGTGGTGTCTTATCTCTGTGGTGTCTTATCTCTGTGGTGTCTTATCTCTGTGGTGTCCTGTGGTGTCTTATCTCTGTGGTGTCTTATCTCTGTGGTGTCCTGTGGTGTCTTATCTCTGTGGTGTCTTATCTCTGTGGTGTCTTATCTCTGTGGTGTCTTATCTCTGTGGTGTCTTATCTCTGTGGTGTCTTATCTCTGTGGTGTCTTATCTCTGTGGTGTCTTAGCTCTCTGGTGTCTTATCTCTGTGGTGTCTTATCTCTGTGGTGTCTCATCTCTGTGGTGTCTTATCTCTGTGGTGTCCTGTGGTGTCTTATCTCTGTGGTGTCTTATCTCTGTGGTGTCCTGTGGTGTCTTATCTCTGTGGTGTCTCATCTCTGTGGTGTCTTATCTCTGTGGTGTCTTATCTCTGTGGTGTCTTATCTCTGTGGTGTCTTAGCTCTCTGGTGTCTTATCTCTGTGGTGTCTTATCTCTGTGGTGTCTTATCTCTGTGGTGTCTTAGCTCTCTGGTGTCTTATCTCTGTGGTGTCTCATCTCTGTGGTGTCCTGTGGTGTCTTATCTCTGTGGTGTCTCATCTCTGTGGTGTCTTATCTCTGTGGTGTCTTATCTCTGTGGTGTCTTATCTCTGTGGTGTCTTATCTCTGTGGTGTCTTATCTCTGTGGTGTCTTATCTCTGTGGTGTCTTATCTCTGTGGTGTCTTATCTCTGTGGTGTCTTATCTCTGTGGTGTCCTGTGGTGTCTTATCTCTGTGGTGTCCTGTGGTGTCTTATCTCTGTGGTGTCTTATCTCTGTGGTGTCTTATCTCTGTGGTGTCTTATCTCTGTGGTGTCTTATCTCTGTGGTGTCTTATCTCTGTGGTGTCTTATCTCTCTGGTGTCTTATCTCTGTGGTGTCCTGTGGTGTCTTAGCTCTCTGGTGTCTTATCTCTGTGGTGTCTTATCTCTGTGGTGTCCTGTGGTGTCTTATCTCTGTGGTGTCTTATCTCTGTGGTGTCTTATCTCTGTGGTGTCTTATCTCTGTGGTGTCTTATCTCTGTGGTGTCTTATCTCTGTGGTGTCTTAGCTCTGTGGTGTCTTAGCTCTCTGGTGTCTTATCTCTGTGGTGTCTCATCTCTGTGGTGTCTTATCTCTGTGGTGTCTTATCTCTGTGGTGTCTCATCTCTGTGGTGTCTTATCTCTGTGGTGTCTTATCTCTGTGGTGTCTTATCTCTGTGGTGTCTTATCTCTGTGGTGTCTTATCTCTGTGGTGTCTTATCTCTGTGGTGAACACTGTCAAAAGAGGTGGATAATTCATTCCAAAAAAACAAAAATAATGTCATTTAAATAAGATCATTTAAACCAGTTTAGTGCCAAAGGACCTGAGTCAGAGAGAATTCACACAGAACAGAGAAAGAAGTCCAGACTTTACTGTTGTGAGGTGAGAGAGCCAACCACTCTGCCACGCTTAAAGGTTGAATGGACAATTTTTTTGGCCCAAATCTGAGTCTTATTTCCTCGTGGCGTGGACGGCCGATTTGTCCTGCCACGTATCAATCATAAAACACACCTACCGCTCACCTGCAGCCGCGTCGGCTCGTCCTCCGAGAGCAGCACGGTTCCGCGTGTCTAAGCGCATTGATCTATCATAATATAGTTCCCTCAGTGTACGGGGCAAAATTAGGACAGAGAAAGACAGTTCGAGCTGACTCATAAGAAGACGTAAATCTACGGGAGAGATGCGATGCGATCCGTTGCGCTAGTAAACAAACGCACGTGTGTGTTGTATCAGTCCACACGGGGGAGTGGCATGTGCACTTCCGCCTGCGTTCTCAAATCGCCGAAAAATCGTCCATTGCGCCTTTAAGTCTAAACATCCTTCTTCAATCTTCTCTGAATCACACATTTCCGTTTTTGTCTGCTTTATTTTACACGTCTCACCTGTTCTCATCAGAGTTTTCTTTCCGTACGCCACAGAACTCCTCAGACATTTCTGGCACTGAAAGTAGTCTGAGACAAAGTAACGCTTCACTTCTTCATTGCTCAGATTCCTCAGTGAAAGGAAGACCTCAGGTTTAGCGATGACCCAGGATACCTGTAACCCATCTGAACTCAGATCCAAGGATGCAACGTCTTCTCCATCAAACCCGTATTGAAAAGACCCAGAGGTCTTGTTTGTCTCATCGTCCCAGTCACAGCTGAACACATTCTGCAAATTGTGAACTCCTGAAACACAAACATACTTCAGTCAGTTTCAGACATATTGGACTTTATTAGGCCCAAGCCCAGCAATAGGACCAATAGGACCAATAAAACAAAAAACGTCAACAATGACATTTATTGTTGACAACAGCAGCACGAAGCAGCATTCCTCCAAAAACACTCAAAACTGGTATCGTGAGTGAGCCATTTTGTTCATGTCGAACTTTAAAAAACTCCTCCAAGGGCATTTCGCTCACTGGCCTCAAAATCGGTGTACGTCCTCTAGACAAGTGGGGAATCTGAAGTTATCCAAATCTCTGGGACAACTTATACGGTCTACATGCGGCGCAGCCGCAAAGTTGGACAACACATTTTCAAATTTTCCAGATCTAAAAATTGCCCATTTGAGCAAAACGAGTCCGATTTGGACCAAATGTGAATCTTTCAAATTTTGACCAGTGTATGGTGACAAATGTAAAACATTTTGCCCAAAATTCTATTTGGCCGTCCCGATCAAAAAAGCCAATAAGACCAATGCCCAAATTTTTAGGGTGTAGCCGCAGCTATGAAAGAAACTTCCCATGTTATTCTAATGGGAAAATAGGAAAATTGTTCAAATTTCCACATTTTTATCCTTCACACTTTAATTTGAAAAAGTAGACGTTTCGACTCTCATCCAAGAGTCATTGTCAATAACAGAATTTAGGTCGAGAACTCCGATATTAATACTGTTCTGTGGTAAGACCCGCCCATTGGGAGGAGCCTTCCTGAAGTAGAAAGAGTTGTTTGTTTCAACAGAAACTCCCCCCTTGTATCTACCGAGCCTATTCAGAATCTTAATGGGCTATTAGAATCCTCTTTGTCTTTGTGAGACCCTGGCTCAACCACCCTGAGGACCTGATTAGCATCTAAATGTCCTGGTCCTCTACCTTTCCAGGGGTTCAGTATACCATTGTAGACCACAGGAAGATGAAACCTTAGCCCTCCATTTCTGTTTAAAGAAGGTCTTTCTTTTTTAACAAAAATAGCTTCCTTGACTCCTCTTTCAAACCATCTTTTCTCCTGCTTAAAACCTTCACCTCACCGTCTTCAAACGAGTGATTAGAGGCTTCAAGATGGAGATGCAACAGGGACACGAAATCCCTGTTTATTTTAAACCAGGAAACACTTTAAGACAAAAACTGGTTCATCCTAAGGACAAGTTGCCGACTCAAAAACAGAGCAATGTAGTTTATTCGATCCAATGCAGTGAAGAAAGCTGTAAAGAACGTTACATAGGTGAGACGAAACAGCCTCTACACAAGAGGCTCTATCAGCACAGAAGAAATACAAGTTCAGGACCTCAGAGCGCCGTGCATCTCCATCTTGAAGCCTCTAATCACTCGTTTGAAGACGGTGAGGTGAAGGTTTTAAGCAGGAGAAAAGATGGTTTGAAAGAGGAGTCAAGGAAGCTATTTTTGTTAAAAAAGAAAGACCTTCTTAAACAGGAATGGAGGGCTAAGGTTTAATCTTCCTGGTATCTATAATGGTATACTGAACCCCTGGAAAGGTAGAGGACCAGGACCAGGATATTTAAATGCTAATCAGGTACTCAGGGTGGTTGAGCCAGGGTCTCACAAAGACAAAGAGGATTCTAATAGCCCATTAAAATTCTGAATAGGCTCGGTAGATACAAGGGGGAGTTTCTGTTGAAACAAACAACTCTTTCTACTTCAGGAAGGCTCCTCCCAATGGGCGGGTCTTACCACAGAACAGTATTAATATCGGAGTTCTCGACCTAAATTCTTTTATTGACAATGACTCTTGGATGAGAGTCGAAACGTCTATTTTTTCAAACTGAGTCCAGATGAAACAACTGAAGCTTTTTCTACTATGGAACACGCCTGGACGAATGAGGGATTACACCGACATATTCACACTTTAACAAACTCCTCCTAGGGCGATAGCCCGATGAAGCTCAAATTCAGAGAAAATCATGTACACAAGTGGGGCATCAAAAGTTATCTATATTTTTCTTTTAAGTGCTACGGTATCTGTGCGGCAGTGCCACAAATTTGACTATCACTAATGGGAAAATCACAAAATCTCTGAAATACTTACGCTTCACACTTTAACGAAGTCCTCCGTGGGCAATAGGCCAATCAAGTTCAAATTTGGGGAATATCATCTTCAGGATTGGCGCATCAAAAGTTATCAAATTTTCTATTTTAAGTGTTACAATCTCTTGTGTGGCGGAGCCACAAATTTGACTGACAATTGTGTTCATTTGCACTGGTTAAGCACAGCATTAACCATGTACAATGTGTCGCCGTCTATTTAGTTCTTAGATAAAACACACAATGAGGGAGCGTTGGTGCCATCTCTGTAAAATACAGAGTGGAGTACAAAGCCCGGTGGCCGTTGCATGGCGCTTGCGGCTTTAATTTTGCCTTTGTGTTTTAAATGTGCTTTATAAAGAAGCACTCGACTTGACTTAGATTGTTAGAGAATGACAGTGTTATTCATTTCATGGAAATTAAGATTGATTTTCAATCAATTAATTTTCTACTAAACTATTTTTAATTTCCTAAAATCAAATAAGTGATTAATAAATTATGCCCTGGTTGATGGTTTAAAAATCGAACCAGAAAGTTCTATCTCTGATTTAATACTGTTAGAAACAGAAACAGTGAAAGTGACAAACCTTCAGTCTGGTTGAGGAGTTGTTTTACTACTTCTGTGACGGATATGCCCCGTTGTCCATTATCTATAAAAAGTTTAGTGATCATCAGCCAAAAGTATGGGTCAGCTTCTGCCACTCTGTCCAGCCACTTGTATTTGGGCTCGACTCTCCAGGTCTGACTGTCACAGTACATGATCTCCACATCATTCACCTCAACAGTCTGAACAGACTCCGGGAAGTTTGGGACTTGAGACGAGGAAGTCTGAAAATGTCTCAGAGTGTGAGTCACTGTGGAGATAAAATCAGGATAAAATCAGTTGTAAGTAAACGAGACGTGGCGTGTGATGCAGAACAATCAGACGCAGAATGTGAACTTCCTTGTGTCGCTTTGGTTCTGGACACTCCCCATCGCTCCCAGCACACTTCAAAAATAGATTTTAATGTTTTTAAAGCCCTGCACAGACTTGCACCATCTCATGTGAGCTTTTAACGGCACACAGGCCCAACAGAGCGCTGCCCTCTGCTGGTCAACACCTGCTGGACGTCCCAGGACCAGAAGCAAACCGCGGGCGATCGTTCAATGTGACTCAAAATGTACAAGTATTAAGAACAAACCATCAAAGCTGAATGTTGCCTCTGCATTAGAACACATGACCTGACCACCAACATGTCGTCCATGAATTCAACCAGTAAAAATACTCACTTGAGCTGCAGTAATCTGTCAAAAGTACCGTCAGAATCAGTGCCACAAACGCCTTCATGATGAACAACAGCAACAGCGAGTTCCAGACAAGTATTGAGGAAGAACCTGAAGGCATGGCTTCTATAAAAGAGGTGTGATTTATGTCATTTTACTCTATGAACAAATCAGAATTCAGAATGAGAGTTTACCACAGTGTCACTGGGCAGAACTGAGGCAGCTTCAGTCCAGCTGAAAGGAAAAACTAAAGGAAATAAAAAACACAAAGGCAGAAAGCATTTGGAGACTATTTCTACTCTGAATGTGACTATCGTTAATTCACCTCAATTATGTCCAAAAGAACGGAACAAATCCACAAAGACACAAGAGGACATAAGACCATCTTTACACACAATGAGACACACACAAGAGGACATAAGACTATCTTTACACACAATGAGACAAATAAAAAAAAATGGAAAAATAAGTCTGGACGAGGAGAAGGATTTGATTCTGGAGCTGGACTTATTTATTTAAAGTGATAAACACATTTAAATAGATGATTTAATTATAAAACATATTGGGGCTCTTTAGATGGTCCAACATCAAGAATTAAAATCAACGGTCACTTGACAACCCCACTGACGCCGGAGACAGGGGTGAGACAGGGCTGTGCTTGGTCCCCCTTTTTGTTTGCTTTGTACTTGGAACAATTGGTCCAATTACATGTTGTGGAAAATATACTGTATGACAGCGAAATGAGGCAAAATAGAACAAAGTTGTCTTGTCCAAAAGTGAATCTTTATTTTAGCCGTGCACAGCCAAAATGCTCTCCCTGACAGAGTCGTCTCTCCCTGACAGAGTCGTCTCTCCCTGACAGTCGTCTCTCCCTCCTTGGTCTGAGCCCAGAACAAAGATGAGTCCAACTTATCAAGGCACAGCAGGTGCCACATATGCACAAAACCTAAACATATTGCAAAAATACACTCAATGTTCTGCCGCATGTGAGACATCCTTGGATCCCCGGCTGTCAGGCTTTTTACCCAGGGATGTCCACAGGATGTCCACAGGATGTCCACAGGATGTCCACATACAGAGCCACAATAAGTGTGACCCGGATGTTACGACATGTTGACCTCAGTTTATGGCATCAGGCAAAGACATTTTCCTTCACAATCCCTCCTTCTGACCTTCTGATTAAAATTAAACCCTGTTTTATTATTAATCATTAGTAAAAATGTCAATGTATCAATCAATATAAGTAAATCAACAACCTGAAAATCAGAAGAAGGTGAAGCACATTAACACATCATCAACATTCAGCAGAAGCAAAACCTGTCAAAGGAGAAATACTTAACACCTGTTCAGAGGATAAACCTTTAGGGACTTTAAACCAGTGTCTCAATCCTCACATTACCGCAAAATAATCACATATATTTAAAACGCAAACAATTATTTTTGTGGGCCATCATCCCCTGTGATTAGCTTAAGTATAAGATTAAGAATAAATGAAATAACAAAAACCAAGTGGTTCTAATCTCATTTTGTTTTAGTTACATTTTGAAACTGATCTACAGGATCCTCTGCAGATGGAGTCGTCATCTGAGTCACTCACATCAGAATCACCAGGTGGAGTGACAGGTCCTGTCATTGGAATGGACACAAATTGGGCAGAAACCGTCTTACAAATCATCCTATGTAAGCACGCCATTTTAGAGCCAGGTTTAATGTGGACCGGTCCAAAGAGTGGTCCCAGTTCTACATTTTCAGTAGGTTTGATGTTAATTTAGTGTTTTGACAGTGGAATGATTGGGAATGTGTGTAATATGTGGTGGTGCTGGTCGAGCCTTACGACCTCCTCTGGCCCCCGCTCTCTCGCACTTGAGATCGTTGCAATTCGAAGGTCCCACGACGTCCTCAGTGGTCGGCCCTTGTGTCTGACCCAAGAGTGGACAGACAGCTGCGTTGTCGTGGATCTCCACAAGTGAGCTGAAGATGGCTCGGCAGGGTAATGCGTGAATCCAGGGGCCCCGCTCTGCGACTTTCACTGCGGTGTGAGTGATGAGGAGAACTTGGAATGGTCCCAACCAGCGTTTCGACCTCCAGTGTTTGCGCCTTGGCTCTCGGACCAGGATCCAGTCCCCTGGTTTGAAGTTGTGAAGGAAAGCTTCTGCTGCCTTAGGGAGAGCGGTTTCCAGTTCAATAGTGGAAACACAACAATGAGGTTCCCCCTCATGTGGGTTTGGCAGAAGCGTTGCTGGATTGAGTTGTGTGCATCGCTTTATTGTAACATTTGGCAGTTTTAGAAGAACTGTGTTGTATCTAAGCCATCGTGAAGCAGAAATATGAGAAGTTTTCTGTTCCAGTAGAATCAGGGAGACAGCATGCGGCACCAACAGTGTTAGCTCAGCATAGCCCACCAGGTCACGTGAGGCGAGGACAGCTTTTTCAGCAGCCGCAACCGCACGTAAACATCGTGGCATGCCGGCTGCAACTGGGTCCAGTTTAGCAGAAAAGTAAGCAACAGGTTGCATGGAGCCCCCGTGCGCCTGTAGTAGTACAGAAGTCATGCAGCCGTTTCATTCGTCGACGTTGGAGAGTACCAAGTTGGAGAGTATGAACCCAGAGTCGGTTTTGGAACTCGAAAGCGAACCAAAACTGTGAGTCCTGGTGAACTGGGGCAGAAAAGAAAGCATTAGCCAGATCCACAACAGTGGAATTTGATATAAAAAAATTATGGATTTGGCACCACTGCTGCTACTGGCTCAACTGCTTCATTTACTGCTTTCAAATCATTTGTAAATCGCCATTTTGTGGGCGCTCCAGGTTCACCTGCTTTTTTCACCGGAAAATGGGACTGCGTACCCCCAGATGTGCAAGGAACTATTACAACGGCTTCTTTTAATGGTTCGAACACTGGCGTAATACCTTCAATTGCCTCTGGACGCAAGGAATACTGTGGTCTACAAGGGCGCACATCAGATTTTGGAGTGGCAACTACAGGTTGACAACCGCAAATATAGCCTACATGAGTTTGACCACCAACCCAGAGCTCCTCTGGGACCTGTCTGAGTTCTGGGATAGCCTCAACTTCTGCCTGAGATAAGAACCAGCCCCCTCCTGGAGCAGAGCGGCTCTTACAACAGCCCCCTCCTGGAGCAGAGCGGCTCTTACAACAGCCCCCTCCTGGAGCAGAGCGGCTCTTACAACAGCCCCCTCCTGGAGCAGAGCGGCTCTTACAACAGCCCCCTCCTGGAGCAGAGCGGCTCTTACAACAGCCCCCTCCTGGAGCAGAGCGGCTCTTACAACAGCCCCCTCCTGGAGCAGAGCGGCTCTTACAACAGCCCCCTCCTGGAGCAGAGCAGCTCTTATCCATGTCTTTGGAGACACAACAAACCGTCTGCAAAGCTAGAGACAGAGACATTCTCCAAGACTTTGTGGAATGTAAAAACAACGCATCAGAAGGAATTTCAGCCCAGTCCTCCACCACAGAACTATTTTTAATAAGTTTGGGGAGAGTTTCCCCTCAGTTAGCCTTAATTTGTTTTGATAATGCAGATACATATTTGTATTAGACAAATTTCAATTTTCAAGATAGTTTGGGAGTCGCACAGAGAAATGATCATCCCAATTAAAGAAGTCAGTCGTCAATACATCTTCCCCACATTCACACAGTGTCAGTTGTTGTTGTTGTTGTTGTTGTTGTTGTTGTTTTATGGCGGTTGACATCCGAGTGTTGCATTACCGCCAGACTTTATTCCTTAGACTTTGTCGTAGTCCTAAAAGTTCTTCTTCCAGTGCCTTGACTTCCATTGCTTTGGTGTTACAAAGCCCATGAGGTCATGATATGTCTTTGTGACTAGAATAGTTGTTGTTGTTTCAGAGACCAACCGGCTTTATTCCAGGGAGACTCTTCTTCATCTTCCTCTCCTTCTTTGACGTTCGGTGCTTCCACCGTACAGCTTTATTCTTTAGGCTTCATTCTATAGGCTTTAATATGTCCACTGATGTCGCTGCTTGGTAGCCGTGCGTCTACGAGACTGGGCGAGGACAGGAGACCACCCCCACCCCCATCTCGTCACTCTGATCACTCTGACTCCCCAAAAGCAGACCCCCATCACTCCGACTCCCATTTAGCGCCTTTAGCCTGTTTTCTATATCTGCCCAATCAAGCTCCTTTGTTCCAAGGAATCTCCCTGCAGCTTTAGCAATGATCCTGATCCTTTCAGTTCTGCTTTGAGTCTGAGCAGCACAGTTTACAACATCCACCATAAAGAGTACAAAATCCTCTCTATCCACAACCAGGGTATTCTCATTAATTCTGGAACCTGCACACTTGGGACCTCCACTCTTGAAACCTTCACACTTCTTGGGAGCCACGCTGGCCTTTCTCATTTCGCCCTGGCTGGGAGCAGCGCTGGCTCCTCTCTCTGTATTTACTCTAAACTCATTACTTGAAACTTTCTTGACTGCATCTGCATAGGATATACCTTGAGATACCTTTATTTTATGCACCTCAGCAGCTCTTTTGCTAAACCTGCATCCCCCGAAGGCAGAGCTATGTTCTTCCCCACAGTTACAGCACTTCAGTTTTGCTCCCACGTCACACTTCCCATACTCGTGATCTCCTGCACATTTACCACATCTTTGCTTCCCTCTACAGACCGCTGCAATATGCCCAAAGCGCTGGCACTTAAAGCAACGCAGGGGCGGTGGAACATATGGCCTGACGCTATAGCACATGTACCCAATGAACACCTTACTAGGCAGGCACCTCCCTTCAAGTGTTACCATTACCGACAAGCTGTCACATCTTACCCCAAATCGGGTCATCTTCAAACGCCTAGCGTCCACCACCGTAACTCCAGTCAAATTCTCCTTAACTTCATCCACAGACGTCGCCGTAGGGACACCTACGATAACTCCTCTGACCATGTTCCTTTCAGCATCAGACACAAGAATGTCCTTTCCACCCAGACGTTTAGTTCCAATCGCCTTCCGTTGCTGAGCCGCGTCCTTGCACACGACCAGCAGCGAGCCATCTCTAAGGACACTCGCACTCTTGATCACTCCCACAGCTACAGTTAGGCTCTTTGACAATGCCACTGAATTCCACTCCTTAAAGGATGCACTATCCTGTGCAAGCTTTATGATCACCTTACAGTCTCTGCTCTCACCCCGGATATCAATAGCTTCAGCCTCATCCTGCTGCTCATTCCCAGAACCCTCGGACGAGCTAAGGGACTTTTTACGTTTCCGGGCACGTGCAGGCAGAAAAGGCTGCTCCTCCACGCCGTCCAGAACGTCTTCGATCCCCCATCCACTCTCCTCCGCCATCTCCCGTCTCTCCAGACCGGTTGGCAGGCTGTACTAGGCCAGTGTTCTGCAGCTCTCCTACATCTCTAAAGTCAGTGTTCTGAAGCTCCTACATCTCTAAAGTCAGTGTTCTGCAGCTCTCCTACATCTCTAAAGTCAGTGTTCTGCAGCTCTCCTACATCTCTAAAGTCAGTGTTCTGCAGCTCCTGCATCTCTAAAGTCAGTGTTCTGCAGCTCCTACATCTCTAAAGTCAGTGTTCTGCAGCTCCTACATCTCTAAAGTCAGTGTTCTGCAGCTCCTACATCTCTAAAGTCAGTGTTCTGCAGCTCCTACATCTCTAAAGTCAGTGTTCTGCAGCTCCTACATCTCTAATGTCAGTGTTCTGCAGCTCCTACATCTCTGATGTCAGTTTTCTGCAGCTCTCCTACATCTCTAAAGTCAGTGTTCTGCAGCTCTCCTACATCTCTAAAGTCAGTGTTCTGCAGCTCCTACATCTCTAAAGTCAGTGTTCTGCAGCTCCTACATCTCTAAAGTCAGTGTTCTGCAGCTCCTACATCTCTAAAGTCAGTGTTCTGCAGCTCTCCTACATCTCTAAAGTCAGTGTTCTGCAGCTCTCCTACATCTCTAAAGTCAGTGTTCTGCAGCTCTCCTATATCTCTAAAGTCAGTGTTCTGCAGCTCCTACATCTCTAATGTCAGTGTTCTGCAGCTCCTACATCTCTAAAGTCAGTGTTCTGCAGCTCCTACATCTCTAATGTCAGTGTTCTGCAGCTCCTACATCTCTAAAGTCAGTGTTCTGCAGCTCCTACATCTCTAAAGTCAGTGTTCTGCAGCTCCTACATCTCTAAAGTCAGTGTTCTGCAGCTCCTACATCTCTAAAGTCAGTGTTCTGCAGCTCCTACATCTCTAAAGTAAGTGTTCTGCAGCTCCTACATCTCTAAAGTCAGTGTTCTGCAGCTCCTACATCTCTAAAGTCAGTGTTCTGCAGCTCCTACATCTCTAAAGTAAGTGTTCTGCAGCTCCTACATCTCTAAAGTCAGTGTTCTGCAGCTCCTACATCTCTAAAGTCAGTGTTCTGCAGCTCTCCTACATCTCTAAAGTCAGTGTTCTGCAGCTCTCCTACATCTCTAAAGTCAGTGTTCTGCAGCTCCTACATCTCTAAAGTCAGTGTTCTGCAGCTCCTACATCTCTGATGTCAGTTTTCTGCAGCTCTCCTACATCTCTAAAGTCAGTGTTCTGCAGCTCTCCTACATCTCTAAAGTCAGTGTTCTGCAGCTCTCCTACATCTCTAAAGTCAGTGTTCTGCAGCTCTCCTACATCTCTAAAGTCAGTGTTCTGCAGCTCCTACATTTCTAAAGTCAGTGTTCTGCAGCTCCTACATCTCTGATGTCAGTTTTCTGCAGCTCTCCTACATCTCTAAAGTCAGTGTTCTGCAGCTCTCCTACATCTCTAAAGTCAGTGTTCTGCAGCTCCTACATCTCTAAAGTCAGTGTTCTGCAGCTCCTACATCTCTAAAGTCAGTGTTCTGCAGCTCCTACATCTCTAAAGTCAGTGTTCTGCAGCTCTCCTACATCTCTAAAGTCAGTGTTCTGCAGCTCTCCTACATCTCTAAAGTCAGTGTTCTGCAGCTCTCCTATATCTCTAAAGTCAGTGTTCTGCAGCTCCTACATCTCTAATGTCAGTGTTCTGCAGCTCCTACATCTCTAAAGTCAGTGTTCTGCAGCTCCTACATCTCTAATGTCAGTGTTCTGCAGCTCCTACATCTCTAAAGTCAGTGTTCTGCAGCTCCTACATCTCTAAAGTCAGTGTTCTGCAGCTCCTACATCTCTAAAGTCAGTGTTCTGCAGCTCCTACATCTCTAAAGTCAGTGTTCTGCAGCTCCTACATCTCTAAAGTAAGTGTTCTGCAGCTCCTACATCTCTAAAGTCAGTGTTCTGCAGCTCCTACATCTCTAAAGTCAGTGTTCTGCAGCTCCTACATCTCTAAAGTAAGTGTTCTGCAGCTCCTACATCTCTAAAGTCAGTGTTCTGCAGCTCCTACATCTCTAAAGTCAGTGTTCTGCAGCTCTCCTACATCTCTAAAGTCAGTGTTCTGCAGCTCTCCTACATCTCTAAAGTCAGTGTTCTGCAGCTCCTACATCTCTAAAGTCAGTGTTCTGCAGCTCCTACATCTCTGATGTCAGTTTTCTGCAGCTCTCCTACATCTCTAAAGTCAGTGTTCTGCAGCTCTCCTACATCTCTAAAGTCAGTGTTCTGCAGCTCTCCTACATCTCTAAAGTCAGTGTTCTGCAGCTCTCCTACATCTCTAAAGTCAGTGTTCTGCAGCTCCTACATTTCTAAAGTCAGTGTTCTGCAGCTCCTACATCTCTAAAGTCAGTGTTCTGCAGCTCTCCTACATCTCTAAAGTCAGTGTTCTGCAGCTCTCCTACATCTCTAAAGTCAGTGTTCTGCAGCTCCTATATCTCTAAAGTCAGTGTTCTGCAGTTCTTACATCTCTAAAGTCAGTGTTCTGCAGCTCTCCTACATCTCTAAAGTCAGTGTTCTGCAGCTCCTACATCTCTAAAGTCAGTGTTCTGCAGCTCCTACATCTCTAAAGTCAGTGTTCTGCAGCTCCTACATCTCTAAAGTCAGTGTTCTGCAGCTTCTACATCTCTGATGTCAGTTTTCTGCAGCTCTCCTACATCTCTAAAGTCAGTGTTCTGCAGCTCTCCTACATCTCTAAAGTCAGTGTTCTGCAGCTCCTACATCTCTAAAGTCAGTGTTCTGCAGCTCTTACATCTCTAAAGTCAGTGTTCTGCAGCTCTCCTACATCTCTAAAGTCAGTGTTCTGCAGCTCCTACATCTCTAAAGTCAGTGTTCAGCAGCTCTCCTACATCTCTAAAGTCAGTGTTCTGCAGCTCTTACATCTCTAAAGTCAGTGTTCTGCAGCTCCTACATCTCTAAAGTCAGTGTTCTGCAGCTCCTACATCTCTAAAGTCAGTGTTCTGCAGCTCTTACATCTCTAAAGTCAGTGTTCTGCAGCTCCTACATCTCTAAAGTCAGTGTTCTGCAGCTCCTACATCTCTAAAGTCAGTGTTCTGCAGCTCCTACATCTCTAAAGTCAGTGTTCTGCAGCTCCTACATCTCTAAAGTCAGTGTTCTGCAGCTTCTACATCTCTGATGTCAGTTTTCTGCAGCTCTCCTACATCTCTAAAGTCAGTGTTCTGCAGCTCTCCTACATCTCTAAAGTCAGTGTTCTGCAGCTCCTACATCTCTAAAGTCAGTGTTCTGCAGCTCCTACATCTCTAAAGTCAGTGTTCTGCAGCTCTTACATCTCTAAAGTCAGTGTTCTGCAGCTCTCCTACATCTCTAAAGTCAGTGTTCTGCAGCTCCTACATCTCTAAAGTCAGTGTTCTGCAGCTCCTACATCTCTAAAGTCAGTGTTCTGCAGCTCTTACATCTCTAAAGTCAGTGTTCTGCAGCTCTCCTACATCTCTAAAGTCAGTGTTCTGCAGCTCTTACATCTCTAAAGTCAGTGTTCTGCAGCTCTCCTACATCTCTAAAGTCAGTGTTCTGCAGCTCTTACATCTCTAAAGTCAGTGTTCTGCAGCTCCTACATCTCTAAAGTCAGTGTTCTGCAGCTCCTACATCTCTAAAGTCAGTGTTCTGCAGCTCCTACATCTCTAAAGTCAGTGTTCTGCAGCAGTATCATTTATATTATAAATGATAGTTTTACACCAATCGAGGATGAGCAGGTTCCGTATCATAAGTCGCACCAGCCAAAAAAAGCACAATAGAAAAGAAAAAAAACATGAGTCACATTTTATTGGGAAAATGTATTTTATAAAATATTAGACCAAAAACCTGTTTAAGTTTAAAATAATAACAGATTAGAGATCATGGTGAATAGATGTACGTATGCTAACGCTAACACCTTCAGCTACATGACGTATGCTAACGCTAACACCTTCAGCTACATGACGTATGCTAACGCTAACACCTTCAGCTACATGACGTATGCTAACGCTAACACCTTCAGCTACATGACGTATGCTAACGCTAACACCTTCAGCTACATGACGTATGCTAACGCTAACACCTTCAGCTACATGACGTATGCTAACGCTAACACCTTCAGCTACATGACGTATGCTAACGCTAACACCTTCAGCTACATGACGTATGCTAACGCTAACACCTTCAGCTACATGAGCTTCACTTTTAGGCCGGATGCTTCAGATTTGATCTTTATTACACAGATGAAAGAGTCTGTTTTACAGACTTGATTTATATGAGCTTTAAATGAGACTCTGAGGTTTCTTACAGTCGAACTGGAGGCTTCAGTGAGACTATCTGCTCAGATAGAGCACAATGACCTCCAGCACAATGACCTCCAGTACAATGACCTCCAGCACAATGACCTCCAGCACAATGACCTCCAGCACAATGACCTCCAGCACAATGACCTCCAGCACAATGACCTCCAGCTCAATGATCTCCAGCACAATGACCTCCAGCACAATGACCTCCAGCACAATGACCTCCAGTACAATGACCTCCAGCACAATGACCTCCAGCACAATGACCTCCAGCACAATGACCTCCAGCACAATGACCTCCAGCTCAATGACCTCCAGCACAATGACCTCCAGCACAATGACCTCCAGCACAATGACCTCCAGCACAATGACCTCCAGCACAATGACCTCCAGCTCAATGACCTCCAGCACAATGACCTCCAGCACAAGGACCTCCAGCACAATGACCTCCAGCACAATGACCTCCAGTACAATGACCTCCAGCACAATGACCTCCAGCACAATGACCTCCAGCACAATGACCTCCAGCACAAGGACCTCCAGCACAATGACCTCCAGCACAATGACCTCCAGCACAATGACCTCCAGCACAATGACCTCCAGCACAATGACCTGCAGCTCAATGACCTCCAGCACAATGACCTCCAGAACAATGACCTCCAGCACAATGACCTCCAGCTCAATGACCTCCAGCACAATGACCTCCAGCACAAGGACCTCCAGCACAATGACCTCCAGCACAATGACCTCCAGCTCAATGACCTCCAGCACAATGACCTCCAGCACAATGACCTCCAGCACAATGACCTCCAGCACAATGACCTGCAGCTCAATGACCTCCAGCACAATGACCTCCAGCACAAGGACCTCCAGCACAATGACCTCCAGCACAATGACCTCCAGCTCAATGACCTCCAGCACAATGACCTCCAGCACAATGACCTCCAGCACAATGACCTCCAGCACAATTTTCATTTAATTAGGATGTTTTATGTTGTGTGTTTTACTTTTCTTTTCTTTTCTTTTTAAATCAAAATCAAAAATTCTATGAAATTATACAAAATGAAATAAAATGATGATCAGGACTAAAGTTTTGACCAAACGATTTTAAAAGATTTCTTTTGAATCACAGAAAATTTACAAACTCAACATCGAAGGAACACGTGGCAGAAGGAAAACAGGTAAATACAAGTCAAAAGTGAAATAATATGTGAATAATATTCTGTAACTGAGGATTATTTTAGTGTTCGACGTCAAAACACAATTTCTACTGAACATTGAGACTTTTTAAACACATTTGACTCAAATAAATGTGTAAATCTGAAGCTTCAGAGAGAATACTTATGAATAAAGTGATGAAAATCAGAGATAGATTTATTCTCTGATGAAAACAAACAAAGTCGTTTTCTCTTTGGTCACATGTGGTTTTGCCAGACTCTGATTGGACGGTGGAAACTGAAGCTGACGAGACGTTTGGACATTTTTTAATCATTTCAGACGGTTTAAAACAACTCTCTGAAGTCAAAAGTGACCATTTTGTGGCTGTAAAAGTCTGTTTCTGCTGTTTTAACTCCAGGGGGCGCTGTTCCCGTAGACGCTTCCAAAGGCGAGCTGCAGGTGGCGCTGGTTTTACTTGTGACATTTGTGGAAAGAGAGCGTGGAGTCGTTGAAGAGCGGGTTTTTCACCTCCATCTCACCGCTCTGAGCTCAAAGAAACAAAGAAACAAAGAAACAAAGAAACACAATATTTAGAGTCGGTTCAGTTTCTGTGTGAATAAAACTGCACGAGAATTCACAAATAATTCAATTTAAACTTTTGTTTTGACTTTTATTTCCATGTGAAAGTCTGAAGTGAGCTCTGAGCGGAGCTTTGACTCGGACAATCAAAACTACAGAATCTCAGACAAGCCTGGGTCAGCCTGAGCCTGACCCTGAGCCTGACCCGGAGCCTGAGCCTGACCCTGAGCCTGACCCGGAGCCTGAGCCTGACCCGGAGCCTGAGCCTGACCCGGAGCCTGACCCGGAGCCTGACCCTGACCCGGAGCCTGAGCCTGACCCGGAGCCTGACCCTGACCCGGAGCCTGACCCGGAGCCTGACCCGGAGCCTGACCCTGACCCGGAGCCTGAGCCTGACCCGGAGCCTGACCCTGACCCGGAGCCTGAGCCTGACCCGGAGCCTGACCCTGACCCGGAGCCTGAGCCTGACCCGGAGCCTGACCCGGAGCCTGACCCGGAGCCTGAGCCTGACCCGGAGCCTGAGCCTGACCCGGAGCCTGACCCGGAGCCTGAGCCTGACCCGGAGCCTGACCCGGAGCCTGAGCCTGACCCGGAGCCTGACCCTGACCCGGAGCCTGAGCCTGACCCGGAGCCTGACCCTGACCCGGAGCCTGAGCCTGACCCGGAGCCTGACCCTGACCCGGAGCCTGAGCCTGACCCGGAGCCTGACCCGGAGCCTGAGCCTGACCCGGAGCCTGACCCTGACCCGGAGCCTGACCCGGAGCCTGAGCCTGACCCTGAGCCTGACCCGGAGCCTGACCCTGACCCGGAGCCTGACCCGGAGCCTGAGCCTGACCCGGAGCCTGACCCTGACCCGGAGCCTGACCCGGAGCCTGAGCCTGACCCGGAGCCTGACCCGGAGCCTGACCCGGAGCCTGAGCCTGACCCGGAGCCTGACCCGGAGCCTTAGCCTGAGCCTGACCCGGAGCCTGAGCCTGACCCGGAGCCTGAGCCTGACCCGGAGCCTGACCCGGAGCCTGAGCCTGACCCGGAGCCTGAGCCTGACCCGGAGCCTGACCCTGACCCGGAGCCTGACCCGGAGCCTGACCCGGAGCCTGACCCGGAGCCTGAGCCTGACCCGGAGCCTGACCTGGAGCCTGAGCCTGAGCCTGACCCGGAGCCTGAGCCTGACCCTGAGCCTGACCCGGAGCCTGACCCGGAGCCTGACCCGGAGCCTGAGCCTGACCCGGAGCCTGACCCTGACCCGGAGCCTGAGCCTGACCCGGAGCCTGAGCCTGACCCGGAGCCTGACCCTGACCCGGACCCGGAGCCTGACCCGGAGCCTGACCCTGACCCGGAGCCTGAGCCTGACCCGGAGCCTGACCCGGAGCCTGACCCGGAGCCTGAGCCTGACCCGGAGCCTGACCCGGAGCCTGAGCCTGAGCCTGAGCCTGACCCGGAGCCTGACCCTGACCCGGAGCCTGACCCGGAGCCTGAGCCTGAGCCTGACCCGGAGCCTGACCCTGACCCGGAGCCTGACCCGGAGCCTGAGCCTGACCCGGAGCCTGAGCCTGACCCGGAGCCTGACCCGGAGCCTGAGCCTGACCCGGAGCCTGACCCTGACCCGGAGCCTGACCCGGAGCCTGAGCCTGACCCGGAGCCTGACCCGGAGCCTGAGCCGGAGCCTGAGCCTGACCCGGAGCCTGAGCCTGACCCGGAGCCTGACCCGGAGCCTGACCCGGAGCCTGAGCCTGACCCGGAGCCTGACCCGGAGCCTTAGCCTGAGCCTGACCCGGAGCCTGAGCCTGACCCGGAGCCTGACCCGGAGCCTGAGCCTGACCCGGAGCCTGACCCGGAGCCTGAGCCTGAGCCTGACCCGGAGCCTGACCCGGAGCCTGAGCCTGAGCCTGAGCCTGACCCGGAGCCTGACCCGGAGCCTGAGCCTGAGCCTGACCCGGAGCCTGACCCGGAGCCTGAGCCTGAGCCTGAGCCTGACCCGGAGCCTGAGCCTGACCCGGAGCCTGACCCGGAGCCTTAGCCTGAGCCTGACCCGGAGCCTGACCCTGACCCGGAGCCTGACCCGGAGCCTGAGCCTGACCCGGAGCCTGACCCTGACCCGGAGCCTGACCCGGAGCCTGAGCCTGACCCGGAGCCTGAGCCTGACCCGGAGCCTGACCCGGAGCCTGAGCCTGACCCGGAGCCTGACCCTGACCCGGAGCCTGACCCGGAGCCTGAGCCTGACCCGGAGCCTGACCCGGAGCCTGAGCCTGAGCCTGACCCGGAGCCTGAGCCTGACCCGGAGCCTGACCCGGAGCCTGAGCCTGAGCCTGACCCGGAGCCTGACCCTGACCCGGAGCCTGACCCGGAGCCTGAGCCTGACCCGGAGCCTGACCCTGACCCGGAGCCTGACCCGGAGCCTGAGCCTGACCCGGAGCCTGACCCGGAGCCTGACCCGGAGCCTGAGCCTGACCCGGAGCCTGACCCGGAGCCTTAGCCTGAGCCTGACCCGGAGCCTGAGCCTGACCCGGAGCCTGACCCGGAGCCTGAGCCTGAGCCTGACCCGGAGCCTGACCCGGAGCCTGAGCCTGAGCCTGAGCCTGACCCGGAGCCTGAGCCTGACCCGGAGCCTGACCCGGAGCCTGAGCCTGACCCGGAGCCTGACCCTGACCCGGAGCCTGACCCTGACCCGGAGCCTGACCCGGAGCCTGAGCCTGACCCGGAGCCTGACCCTGACCCGGAGCCTGACCCGGAGCCTGAGCCTGACCCGGAGCCTGAGCCTGACCCGGAGCCTGACCCGGAGCCTGAGCCTGACCCGGAGCCTGACCCTGACCCGGAGCCTGACCCGGAGCCTGAGCCTGACCCGGAGCCTGACCCGGAGCCTGAGCCTGAGCCTGACCCGGAGCCTGAGCCTGAGCCTGACCCGGAGCCTGACCCGGAGCCTGAGCCTGAGCCTGACCCGGAGCCTGACCCTGACCCGGAGCCTGACCCTGACCCGGAGCCTGACCCTGACCCGGAGCCTGACCCGGAGCCTGACCCGGAGCCTGACCCGGAGCCTGAGCCTGACCCGGAGCCTGAGCCTGACCCGGAGCCTGACCCGGAGCCTGAGCCTGACCCGGAGCCTGACCCGGAGCCTGAGCCTGACCCGGAGCCTGACCCGGAGCCTGAGCCTGAGCCTGACCCGGAGCCTGAGCCTGACCCGGAGCCTGACCCGGAGCCTGAGCCTGAGCCTGAGCCTGACCCGGAGCCTGACCCTGACCCGGAGCCTGACCCGGAGCCTGAGCCTGACCCGGAGCCTGACCCTGACCCGGAGCCTGACCCGGAGCCTGAGCCTGACCCGGAGCCTGAGCCTGACCCGGAGCCTGACCCGGAGCCTGAGCCTGACCCGGAGCCTGACCCGGAGCCTGACCCGGAGCCTGAGCCTGACCCGGAGCCTGACCCGGAGCCTGAGCCTGACCCGGAGCCTGACCCGGAGCCTGAGCCTGACCCGGAGCCTGAGCCTGACCCGGAGCCTGACCCGGAGCCTTAGCCTGAGCCTGACCCGGAGCCTGAGCCTGACCCGGAGCCTGACCCGGAGCCTGAGCCTGACCCGGAGCCTGACCCGGAGCCTGAGCCTGAGCCTGACCCGGAGCCTGACCCGGAGCCTGAGCCTGAGCCTGAGCCTGACCCGGAGCCTGAGCCTGACCCGGAGCCTGACCCGGAGCCTTAGCCTGAGCCTGACCCGGAGCCTGACCCTGACCCGGAGCCTGACCCGGAGCCTGAGCCTGACCCGGAGCCTGACCCTGACCCGGAGCCTGACCCGGAGCCTGAGCCTGACCCGGAGCCTGAGCCTGACCCGGAGCCTGACCCGGAGCCTGAGCCTGACCCGGAGCCTGACCCTGACCCGGAGCCTGACCCGGAGCCTGAGCCTGACCCGGAGCCTGACCCGGAGCCTGAGCCTGAGCCGTACCCGGAGCCTGAGCCTGACCCGGAGCCTGACCCGGAGCCTGAGCCTGAGCCTGACCCGGAGCCTGACCCTGACCCGGAGCCTGACCCGGAGCCTGAGCCTGACCCGGAGCCTGACCCGGAGCCTGAGCCTGACCCGGAGCCTGACCCGGAGCCTTAGCCTGAGCCTGACCCGGAGCCTGAGCCTGACCCGGAGCCTGACCCGGAGCCTGAGCCTGACCCGGAGCCTGACCCGGAGCCTGACCCGGAGCCTGAGCCTGACCCGGAGCCTGACCCTGACCCGGACCCTGACCCGGAGCCTGAGCCTGACCCGGAGCCTGACCCGGAGCCTGAGCCTGACCTTGATCCTGACCCCGAGTTTGACCCCGGAGCCTGACCTTGACCTTGACCTTGACCCTGACCCTGACCCGGAGCCTGAGCGGTCAAGACTTGGTCAGATGGTCACAAACACAGAGCTGGCTCTTTCTCTGGATGGAACACGTCACCGATTCAGCTCAGACTCTCTCACTTTCATCTCTTTCTAAAGTCAAACTAAACGGCTCAAATGTTCAACTGAAGCGTCACGTGATCGTCTGAACTGAAGCGTCACGTGAACTGAAGCGTCACGTGAACTGAAGCGTCACGTGATCGTCTGAACTGAAGCGTCACGTGATCGTCTGAACTGAAGCGTCACGTGATCGTCTGAACTGAAGCGTCACGTGAACTGAAGCGTCACGTGATCGTCTGAACTGAAGCGTCACGTGATCGTCTGAACTGAAGCGTCACGTGAACTGAAGCGTCACGTGAACTGAAGCGTCACGTGAACTGAAGCGTCACGTGAACTGAAGCGTCACGTGATCGTCTGAACTGACCGGAGCGAGTCCTGGACACTCGTAAAATGTGAAATCGCCCTCGTCGTTCTCCTCGTCTGTCGAGGCTCCGGAGTCTGGCACTTTGGGACTTTCTCTGAGTCTGAGCAAAAACAACAGCTTTAACATGAATCTATTAAAACAACAGCTTGAACATGAATCTATTAAAACAACAGCTTGAACATGAATCTACTAAAACAACAGCTTGAACATGAATCTACTAAAACAACAGCTTGAACATGAATCTACTAAAACAACAGCTTGAACATGAATCTACTAAAACAACAGCTTGAACATGAATCTACTAAAACAACAGCTTGAACATGAATCTACTAAAACAACAGCTTCAACATGAATCTATTAAAACAACAGCTTGAACATGAATCTACTAAAACAACAGCTTGAACATGAATCTACTAAAACAACAGCTTGAACATGAATCTACTAAAACAACAGCTTAACATGAATCTATTAAAACAACAGCTTGAACATGAATCTACTAAAAGAACAGCTTGAACATGAATCTACTAAAACAACAGCTTAACATGAATCTACTAAAACAACAACTTGAACATGAATCTACTAAAACAGCTTGAACATGAATCTACTAAAACAGCAGCTTGAACATGAATCTACTAAAACAACAGCTTGAACATGAGTCTACTAAAACAACAGCTTTAACATGAGTCTACTAAAACAACAGCTTGAACATGAATCTACTAAAACAACAGCTTGAACATGAATCTACTAAAACAACAGCTTGAACATGAATTTATTAAAATAACAGCTTAACATGAATCTACTAAAACAACAGCTTGAACATGAATCTAATAAAGCAACAGCTTTAACATAAATCTACTAAAGCAACAGCTTTAACATGAATCTACTAAAACAACAGCTTCAACCTGAATCTACTAAAACAACAGCTTGAACATGAATCTACTAAAACAACAGCTTGAACATAAATCTACTAAAGCAACAGCTTGAACATGAATCTACTAAAGCAACAGCTTGAACATGAATCTACTAAAACAACATTTTAACATGAATCTACTAAAACAACATTTTAACATGAATCTACTAAAACAACATTTTAACATGAATATACTGAAGCAACAGCTTGAACATGAATCTACTAAAACAACATTTTAACATGAATCTACTGAAGCAACAGCTTGAATATGAATCTACTAAAACAACAGCTTGAACCTGAATCTACTAAAACAACAGCTTAACATGAATCTACTAAAACAACAGCTTGAACATGAATCTACTAAAACAACAGCTTGAACATAAATCTACTAAAACAACAGCTTTAAAATGAATCTACTAAAACAACAGCTTGAACATGAGTCTACTAAAACAACAGCTTGAATATGAATCTACTAAAACAACAGCTTGAACATGAATCTACTAAAGCAACAGCTTGAACATGAATCTACTAAAACAACATTTTAACATGAATCTACTGAAGCAACAGCTTGAATATGAATCTACTAAAACAACAGCTTGAACCTGAATCTACTAAAACAACAGCTTAACATGAATCTACTAAAACAACAGCTTTAACATGAATCTACTAAAACAACAGCTTAACATGAATCTACTAAAACAACAGATTGAACATGAATTTACTAAAACAACAGCTTTAACATGAGTCTACTAAAACAACAGCTTGAACATGAATCTACTAAAACAACAGCTTTAACATGAATCTACTAAAACAACAGCTTGAACATGAATCTACTAAAACAACAGCTTTAACATGAGTCTACTAAAACAACAGCTTGAATATGAATCTACTAAAACAACAGCTTGAACATGAATCTACTAAAACAACAGCTTGAACATGAATCTACAAAATTTTAGTAGATTCATGTTCAAGCTGTTGTTTTAGTAACTAAAACAACAGCTTAACATGAATCTACTAAAACAACAGATTGAACATGAATTTACTAAAACAACAGCTTTAACATGAGTCTACTAAAACAACAGCTTGAACATGAATCTACTAAAACAACAGCTTTAACATGAATCTACTAAAACAACAGCTTGAACATGAATCTACTAAAACAACAGCTTTAACATGAGTCTACTAAAACAACAGCTTGAATATGAATCTACTAAAACAACAGCTTGAACATGAATCTACTAAAACAACAGCTTGAACATGAATCTACTAAAACAACAGCTTTAAAATGAATCTACTAAAACAACAGCTTGAACATGAATCTACTAAAACAACAGCTTGAACATGAATCTACTTAAACAACAGCTTGAACATCAGTATAACTTCTCACTTGTGGATGAGGAGCAGCTGTTGCCGCTGGTGTTTGTAGTGAAACATCTGAGCGCTCTGCACCTGACGCCGGTCTCCAGGCTCCAAGGGACGAGAGGAGGGACAGCAGAGTTTTAATAGAGTTTTATTAGAGTTTCATTAGAGTTTCATTAGAGTTCTATTAAAGTTCTATTAGAGCTTCATTAGAGCTTCATTAGAGTGTACTCACCAGGTTGTTGAAGGTGTGGGGCCTCATGGGTCCATAATCCACCTCCTGAGACAAACGCAGTGCCCTCTGTAAACTGCAGGGGGAGCAGCAGGTACAACCAAAAGAAGCTGGAGATGTTTCTTCACCTCAACAGTTTTATTAAAACAGCAGCTATTCAGGTGAAGCTGAGATGAAGCTGAGATGAAGCTGAGATGAAGCTGAGATGAAGCTGAAGTGAAGCTCAGGTGAAGCTGTGATGAAGCTGAGGAGAAGCTGAGATGAAGCTGAGGTGAAGCTCAGGTGAAGCTCAGGTGAAGCTGAGGTGAAGCTCAGGTGAAGCTGTGATGAAGCTGAGGTGAAGCTGAAGTGAAGCTCAGGTGAAGCTGTGATGAGGCTGAGGTGAAGCTGAGATGAAGCTGAGGTGAAGCTCAGGTGAAGCTCAGGTGAAGCTGAGGTGAAGCTCAGGTGAAGCTGTGATGAAGCTGAGATGAAGCTGAGGTGAAGCTGAAGTGAAGCTCAGGTGAAGCTGTGATGAAGCTGAGGTGAAGCTGAGATGAAGCTGAGATGAAATTCAGGTGAAGCTCAGGTGAAGCTGAGATGAAGCTGAGGTGAAGCTGAGGTGAAGCTGAGATGAAGCTGAGGTGAAGCTGAGATGAAGCTGAGATGAAACTGAGATGAAGCTCAGGTGAAGCTCAGGTGAAGCTGAGGTGAAGCTCAGGTGAAGCTCAGGTGAAGCTGAGATGAAGCTGAGGTGAAGCTGAGATGAAGCTGAAGTGAAGCTCAGGTGAAGCTGAGGTGAATCTCAAGTGAAGCTCAGGTGAAGCTGAGGTGAAGCTCAAGTGAAGCTCAAGTGAAGCTGAGATGAAGCTGAGGTGAAGCTCAGGTGAAGCTGAGGTGAAGCTTGGGTGAAGCTTAGTTGAAGCTGAGGTGAAGCTCAAGTGAAGCTCAAGTGAAGCTCAGGTGAAGCTGAGGTGAAGCTCAAGTGAAGCTCAAGTGAAGCTCAGGTGAAGCCGAGGTGAAGCTGAGGTGAAGCTCAGGTGAAGCTCAAGTGAAGAAGAGGTGAAGCTCAGGTGAAGCTGAGGTGAAGCTCATGTGAAGCTCAGGTGAAGCAGAGGTGAAGCTCAGGTGAAGCTGAGATGAAGCTGAGGTGAAGCTCAGGTGAAGCTCATGTGAAGCTGAGGTGAAGCTGAGGTGGAGCTCAAGTGAAGCTCAGGTGAAGCTGAGGTGAAGCTGAGGTGAAGCTCAGGTGAAGCTCAGGTGAAGCTGAGATGAAGCTGAGGTGAAGCTCAGGTGAAGCTCAGGTGAAGCTGAGATGAAGCTGAGGTGAAGCTGAGGTGAAGCTCAGGTGAAGCTCAAGTGAAGCTCAGGTGAAGCTGAGATGAAGCTGAGGTGAAGCTCAAGTGAAGCTCAAGTGAAGCTCAGGTGAAGCTGAGGTGAAGCTGAGGTGAAACTCCAGTGAAGCTCAGGTGAAGCTGAGATGAAGCTGAGGTGAAGCTCAGGTGACGCTCAGGTGCAGCTGAGATGAAGCTGAGGTGAAGTTCAGGTGAAGCTCATGTGAAGCTGTGATGAAGTTGAGGTGAAGCTCAGTTGAAGCTGAGGTGAAGCTCAAGTGAAGCTCAGGTGAAGCTCAGGTGAAGCTGAGGTAAAACTCAAGTGAGGCTCAAGTGAAGCTCAAGTGAAGCTGACGTGAAGCTGAGGTGAAGCTGAGGTGAAGCTTAAGTGAAGCTCAAGTGAAGCTCAGGTGAAGCTGAGGTGAAGCTGAGGTGAAGCTCAGGTGAAGCTCAGGTGAAGCTGAGGTGAAGCTGAGGTGAAGCTCAGGTGAAGCTGAGATGAAGCTCAGGTGAAGCTGAGGTGAAGCTCAGGTGAATCTCAGGTGAAGCTGAGGTGAAGCTCAGGTGACGCTCAGGTGAAGCTGAGATGAAGCTCGGGTGAAGCTGAGGTGAAGCTCAGGTGAATCTCAGGTGAAGCTCAGGTGAAGCTGAGGTGAAGCTCAGGTGACGCTCAGATGAAGCTGAGATGAAGCTGAGGTGAAGCTCAAGTGAAGCAGAGGTGAAGCTCAGGTGAAGCTGAGGTGAAGCTCATGTGAAGCTCAGGTGAAGCAGAGGTGAAACTCATGTTAAGCTGTGATGAAGCTGAGGTGACACTCAATTGAAGCTCAGGTGAAGCTAAGGTGGAGCTGAGGTGAAGCTCAGGTGAAGCTGAGGTGAAGCTCAGGTGAAGCTCAGGTGAAGCTGAGGTGAAGCTCAGGTGAAGCTCAAGTGAAGCAGAGGTGAAGCTCAGGTGAAGCTGAGGTGAAGCTCATGTGAAGCTCAGGTGAAGCAGAGGTGAAGCTCAGGTGAAGCTGAGATGAAGCTGAGGTGAAGCTCAGGTGAAGCTCATGCGAAGCTGAGGTGAAGCTGAGGTGGAGCTCAAGTGAAGCTCAGGTGAAGCTGAGGTGAAGCTGAGGTGAAGCTCAGGTGAAGCTCAGGTGAAGCTGAGATGAAGCTGAGGTGAAGCTCAGGTGAAGCTGAGGTGAAGCTCAGGTGAAGCTCAGGTGAAGCTGAGGTGAAGCTGAGGTGAAGCTCAGGTGAAGCTCAGGTGAAGCTGAGGTGAAGCTGAGGTGAAGCTCAGGTGAAGCTCTGGTGAAGCTGAGATGAAGCTGAGGTGAAGCTCAGGTGAAGCTCATGTGAAGCTGAGATGAAGCTGAGGTGAAGCTCAGTTGAAGCTCAGGTGAAGCTCAGGTGAAGCTGAGATGAAGCTCAGGTGACGCTCAGGTGAAGCTGAGATGAAGCTGAGGTGACGCTCAATTGAAGCTCAGGTGAAGCTAAGGTGGAGCTGAGGTGAAGCTCAGGTGAAGCTGAGGTGAAGCTCAGGTGAAGCTCAGGTGAAGCTGAGGTGAAGCTGAGGTGAAGCTGAGGTGAAGCTCAGGTGAAGCTGAGGTGAAGCTCAAGTGAAGCTCAAGTGAAGCTCAAGTGAAGCTCAGGTGAAGCTCAAGTGAAGCTCAGGTGAAGCTGAGGTGAAGCTCAAGTGAAGCTCAAGTGAAGCTGAGGTGAAGCTGAGGTGAAGCTCAAGTGAAGCTCAAGTGAAGCTCAGGGGAAGCTGAGTTGAAGCTCAAGTGAATTTCAAGTGAAGCTGAGGTAAAGCTGAGGTGAAGCTCAAGTGAAGCTCAAGTGAAACTCAAGTGAAGCTCAAGTGAAGCTCAGGTGAAGCTGAGGTGAAGCTTAACTGAAGCTCAAGTGAAGCTCAAGTGAAGCTGAGGTGAAGTTGAGGTGAAGCTCAAGTGAAGCTCAGGTGAAGCTCAGGTGAAGCTGAGATGAAGCTGAGGTGAAGCTCAGGTGAAGCTCAAGTGAAGCTGAGGTGAAGCTGAGGTGAAGCTCAGGTGAAGCTCAGGTGAAGCTGAGATGAAGCTGAGGTGAAGCTCAGGTGAAGCTCATGTGAACTGAGATGAAGCTGAGGTGAAGCTCAGGTGAAGCTGAGATGAAGCTCAGGTGACGCTCAGGTGAAGCTGAGATGAAGCTGAGGTGACGCTCAATTGAAGCTCAGGTGAAGCTAAGGTGGAGCTGAGGTGAAGCTCAGGTGAAGCTGAGGTGAAGCTCAGGTGAAGCTCAAGTGAAGCTGAGGTGAAGCTGAGGTGAAGCTGAGATGAAGCTGAGGTGAAGCTCAAGTGAAGCTCAGGTGAAGCTGAGGTGAAGCTCAGGTGAAGCTCAAGTGAAGCTGAGGTGAAGCTGAGGTGAAGCTGAGATGAAGCTGAGGTGAAGCTCAAGTGAAGCTCAAGTGAAGCTCAAGTGAAGCTCAAGTGAAGCTCAGGTGAAGCTCAAGTGAAGCTCAGGTGAAGCTGAGGTGAAGATCAAGTGAAGCTGAAGTGAAGCTCAAGTGAAGCTGAGGTGAAGCTGAGGTGAAGCTCAAGTGAAGCTCAAGTGAAGCTCAGGGGAAGCTGAGTTGAAGCTCAAGTGAAATTCAAGTGAAGCTGAGGTAAAGCTGAGGTGAAGCTCAAGTGAAGCTCAAGTGAAACTCAAGTGAAGCTCAAGTGAAGCTCAGGTGAAGCTGAGGTGAAGCTTAAGTGAAGCTCAAGTGAAGCTCAAGTGAAGCTGAGGTGAAGTTGAGGTGAAGCTCAAGTGAAGCTCAGGTGAAGCTGCGTTGAAGCTCAAGTGAAGCTCAAGTGAAGCTGAGGTGAAGCTCAAGTGAAGCTCAGGTGAAGCTGCGTTGAAGCTAAAGTGAAGCTCAAGTGAAGTTGAGGTGAAGCTGAGGTGAAGCTCAAGTGACGCTGAGGTGAAGCTCAAGTAAAGCTCAAGTGAAGCTCAGGTGAAGCTGAGGTGAAGCTCAGGTGAAGCTCAGGTGAAGGTGAGATGAAGCTGAGGTGAAGCTCAGGTGAAACTCACGTGAAGCTGAGATGAAGCTGAGGTGAAGCTCAGGTGAAGCTCATGTGAAGCTGAGATGAAGCTGAGGTGAAGCTCAGTTGAAGCTCTGGTGAAGCTGAGGTGAAGCTCAGGTGAAGCTGAGATGAAGCTGAGGTGAAACTCAGGTGAAGCTCAGGTGAAGCTGAGGTGAAGCTGAGGTGAAGCTGAGGTGAAGCTCAAGTGAAGCTCAGGTGAAGCTCAGGTGAAGCTGAGGTGAAGCTCAAGTGAAGCTCAAGTGAAGCTCAACTGAAGCTCAGGTGAAGCTCAATTGAAACTCAGGTGAAGCTGAGGTGAAGCTCAAGTGAAGCTCAAGTGAAGCTCAAGTGAAGCTGAGGTAAAGCTGAGGTGAAGCTGGGGTGAAGCTGAGGTGAAGCTCAAGTGAAGCTCAGGGGAAGCTAAGGTGAAGCTCGAGTGAAGCTCAAGTGAAGCTGAGGTGAAGCTGAGGTGAAGCTGTGAAGAAGCTGAGGTGAAGCTGAGGTGAAGCTCAGGTGAAGCTCAGGTGAAGCTGAGGTGAAGCGCAGGTGACGCGCAGGTGAAGCTGAAATGAAGCTCAGGTGAAGCTGAGGTGAAGCTCAGGTGAAGCTCAGGTGAAGCTGAGGTGAAGCTGAGGTGAAGCTCAGGTGAAGCTCAGGTGAAGCTGAGATGAAGCTGAGGTGAAGCTCAGGTGAAGCTCATGTGAAGCTGAGATGAAGCTGAGGTGAAGCTCAGTTGAAGCTCAGGTGAAGCTAAGGTGAAGCTGAGGTGAAGCTCAAGTGAAGCTCAGGTGAAGCTGAGATGAAGCTGGGGTGAAGATCAGGTGAAGCTCAAGTGAAGCTCAAGTGAAGCTGAGGTGAAGCTGAGGTGAAGCTGAGGTGAAGCTGAGGTGAAGCTCAAGTGAAGCTCAAGTGAAGCTCAGGGGAAGCTGAGGTGAAGCTCAAGTGAAGCTCAGGTGAAGCCGAGGTGAAGCTGAGGTGAATCTCAGGTGAAGCTCAGGTGAAGCTCAAATGAAGCAGAGGTGAAGCTCAGGTGAAGCTGAGGTGAAGCTCAGGTGAAGCTGAGGTTAAGCTCAAGTGAAGCTCAGGTGAAGCTGAGGTGAAGCTCAGGTGAAGCTCAAGTGAAGCAGAGGTGAAGCTCAGGTGAAGCTGAGGTGAAGCTCATGTGAAGCTCAGGTGAAGCAGAGGTGAAGCTCAGGTGAAGCTGAGATGAAGCTGAGGTGAAGCTCAGGTGAAGCTCATGTGAAGCTGAGGTGAAGCTGAGGTGGAGCTCAAGTGAAGCTCAGGTGAAGCTGAGGTGAAGCTGAGGTGAAGCTCAGGTGAAGCTCAGGTGAAGCTGAGATGAAGCTGAGGTGAAGCTCAGGTGAAGCTGAGGTGAAGCTCAGGTGAAGCTCAGGTGAAGCTGAGGTGAAGCTGAGGTGAAGCTCAGGTGAAGCTCAGGTGAAGCTGAGATGAAGCTGAGGTGAAGCTCAGGTGAAACTCATGTGAAGCTGAGATGAAGCTGAGGTGAAGCTCAGTTGAAGCTCAGGTGAAGCTTAGGTGAAGCTGAGGTGAAGCTCAGGTGAAGCTGAGATGAAGCTGAGGTGAAGATCAGGTGAAGCTGAGGTGAAGCTGAGGTGAAGCTCAAGTGAAGCTCAAGTGAAGCTGAGGTGAAGCTGAGGTGAAGCTGAGGTGAAGCTGAGGTGAAGCTCAAGTGAAGCTCAAGTGAAGCTCAGGGGAAGCCTAGGTGAAGCTCAAGTGAAGCTCAAGTGAAGCTGAGGTGAAGCTGGGGTGAAGCTCAGGTGAAGCTGAGGTGAAGCTCAGGTGAAGCTCAGGTGAAGATGAGGTGAAGCTCAGTTGAAGCTCAGTTGAAGCTCAGGTGAAGCTGAGGTGAAGCTGAGGTGAAGCTCAGGTGAAGCTGAGATTAAGCTGAGGTGAAGTTCAGGTGAAGCTCAGTTGAAGCTGAGGTGAAGCTCAGGTGAAGCTGAAGTGAAGCTCAGGTGAAACTCTGGTGAAGCTGAGGTGAAGCTGAGGTGAAGCGCAGGTGAAGCTGAAATGAATCTCATGTGAAGCTGAGGTGAAGCTCAGGTGAAGCTCAGGTTAATCTGACATGAAGCTGAGGTGAAGCTCAGGTGAAGCTCATGTGAAGCTGACATGAAGCTGAGATGAAGCTCAGTTGAAGCTCAAGTGAAGCTCAGGTGAAGCTGAGGTGAAGCTCAAGTGAAGCTCAAGTGAAGCTGAGGTGAAGCTGAGGTGAAGCTGAGGTGAAGCTCAAGTGAAGCTCAGGTGAAGCTGAGGTGAAGCTCAAGTGAAGCTCAAGTGAAGCTCAAGTGAAGCTGAGGTGAAGCTGAGGTGAAGCTCAGGTGAAGCTCAGGTGACGCTGAGGTGAAGCTCAGGTGAAGCTCAGGTGAAGCTGAGGTGAAGCTCAAGTGAAGCTCAAGTGAAGCTCAGGGGAAGCTGAGGTGAAGCTCAAGTGAAGCTGAGGTGAAGCTCAGGTGAAGCTCAGCTGAAGCTGAGATGAAGCTGAGGCGAAGCTCAGTTGAAGCTCAGTTGAAGCTCAGCTGAAGCTGAGGACAAGCCCAGGTGAAGCTGAGGTGAAGCTCAGGTGAAGCTGAGGAGAAAGCTGAGGTGAAGCTGAGATGAAGCTGAGGTGAAGCTCAGGTGAAGCTGAGGTGAAGCTCAGGTGAAGCTCAGGTGAAGCTGAGGTGAAGCTCAGGTGAAGCTCAGTGTTTCTCACCTGACCCAGCAGGCTCCGGCGATCATCAGAGCGATGGATCCAGTGACGATGAAGACGCTGCTCATCACTGAGAACAGATGAAGACAGAAAGTGAGCGGCAGCGAGAGCAGAGACGAAGAACCACCAGCTGAAGACATCTTCTACACCACCAGGACCACCAAGACGTTCTACACCACGAGGAGGACAACAAAGACGTTCTACAGCACGAGGAGGACCACCGAGACGTTCTACACCACGAGAAGGACCACCAAGACGTTCTACACCACAAGGAGGACCACCGAGACGTTCTACACCACGAGGAGGACCACCAAGACGTTCTACACCACAAGGAGGACCACCGAGATGTTCTACACCATGAGGAGGACAACAAAGACGTTCTACAGCACGAGGAGGACCACCGAGACGTTCTACACCACGAGGAGGACCACCAAGACGTTCTACACCACGAGGAGGACCACCAAGACGTTCTACACCACAAGGAGGACCACCGAGATGTTCTACACCATGAGGAGGACAACAAAGACGTTCTACAGCACGAGGAGGACCACCGAGATGTTCTACACCATGAGGAGGACCACCAAGACGTTCTTCACCACGAGGAGGACCACCGAGATGTTCTACACCATGAGGAGGACAACAAAGACGTTCTTCACCACGAGGAGGACCACCGAGATGTTCTACACCATGAGGAGGACAACAAAGACGTTCCACAGCACGAAGAGGACCAAAATGGACCAAAAACACTCGACTGTATCAAGTGTCAGACTAAGTTCATTGAAGGACAAAAACGAGACAAAGATTTCATTTGTAAAAACAAAAAATCACAGAATCACAGGATTTTTCTTGATTTAAAAAAGGTTAAAATAGGATTCAAAACAAAACGTATATTTGTAAAATGTTTCTCTTGGTTTAGTCCAGAGTCTGAGATGATCCTAAAGCTGCGGAGAATGTCCCGAGTCACAGACTGAGCCAGTTTAAGTGTCTCGGGAATTCAGGGTGAACGCGTCACGACGTGGAGCCGCTGCTCCCTTCAGGGGGCGGAGCAAATCAGGGACAAAGAGCTTCTTTTGTGAGGAACATCTGAGATGACTCCAGAACTCTGAGCGACCAACAACACACGGGTCAAACACACGGGTCAAACACACGGGTCAAACACACGAGTCAAACACACGGGTCAAACACACGGGTCAAACACACGGGTCAAACACACGGGTCAAACACACGGGTCAAACACACGAGTCAAACACACGGGTCAAACACACGGGTCAAACACACGGGTCAAACACACGAGTCAAACACACGGGTCAAACACAAGGGTCAAACACAAACACACGGGTCAAACACACGGGTCAAACACACGGGTCAAACACACGGGTCAAACACACGAGTCAAACACACGGGTCAAACACAAGGGTCAAACACAAACACACGGGTCAAACACACGGGTCAAACACACGGGTCAAACACACGAGTCAAACACACGGGTCAAACACACGGGTCAAACACAAACACACGGGTCAAACACACGAGTCAAACACACGAGTCAAACACACGGGTCAAACACACGGGTCAAACACACGGGTCAAACACACGAGTCAAACACACGGGTCAAACACACGGGTCAAACACACGGGTCAAACACACGAGTCAAACACACGGGTCAAACACACAGGTCAAACACACGGGTCAAACACACGGGTCAAACACACGGGTCAAACACACGGGTCAAACACGCGGGTCAAACACACGAGTCAAACACACGAGTCAAACACACGGGTCAAACACACGAGTCAAACACACGAGTCAAACACACGAGTCAAACACACGGGTCAAACACACGAGTCAAACACACGAGTCAAACACACGAGTCAAACACACGGGTCAAACACACGGGTCAAACACACGGGTCAAACACACGGGTCAAACACACGGGTCAAACACACGGGTCAAACACGCGGGTCAAACACACGAGTCAAACACACGAGTCAAACACACGGGTCAAACACACGAGTCAAACACACGAGTCAAACACACGAGTCAAACACACGGGTCAAACACACGAGTCAAACACACGAGTCAAACACACGAGTCAAACACACGGGTCAAACACACGGGTCAAACACACGGGTCAAACACACGAGTCAAACACACGGGTCAAACACACGGGTCAAACACACGAGTCAAACACACGGGTCAAACACACGGGTCAAACACACGGGTCAAACACACGGGTCAAACACGCGGGTCAAACACACGAGTCAAACACACGAGTCAAACACGCGGGTCAAACACACGAGTCAAACACACGAGTCAAACACACGGGTCAAATATGTTTGTGTCAGTTTAAGACACGAGAGTCTGAAGATGAATGAGAAATGGAGAATGTTACAGATCCACAACATGAAAGTCTTAAACGAGCTAAAGATCTGAGCTGTAGTTGTTTCTTTAGTTCCAGATTAAACGATTCTGTTCAGTTTCCACTCGTGACGTTTCACCGCGTCGTCAGGAACGTCGTTCAAAAGATCCATTCTTCTGTTTGTGACTCATGATGTTTGTGTCGTGAAGAACGTCTCAGCCTCAGGGAGCGTCCCGGTCCTCCAGGGGCGTGTCCTCCAGGGAACGTGTCCTTCAGGGGGCGCTGTCACATGAGAGCGTCCTCCAAGGGGCGTGTCACATGTGAGTGTCCTCAAGGGGGCGTGTCACACGTGAGTGTCCTCCAGGGGATGTGTCCTCCAGGGGACGTGTCCTCCAGGGGGCGCTGTCACATGAGAGCGTCCTCCAGGGAGCGTGTCACATGTGAGTGTCCTCCAGGGGGCGTGTCACATGAGAACATCCTCCAGGGGGCGTGTCACATGTGAGTGTCCTCCAGGGGGCGTGTCACATGAGAACATCCTCCAGGGGGCGTGTCACATGAGAGAGTGTCCTCCAGGCGGCGTGTCACATGAGAGAACGTCCTCCAGGGGGCGTGTCACATGAGAGAACGTCCTCCAGGGGCGTGTCACATGAGAGACGTCCTCCAGGGGACGTGTCCTCCAGGGGGCGTGTCACATGAGAGCATCCTCCAGGGGGCGTGTCACATGAGAGCGTCCTCCATGGGGCGTGACACACGTGAGCGTCCTCCAGGGGGCGTGTCACATGTGAGCATCCTCCAGGGGGCGTGTCACATGAGAGAGCGTCCTCCAGGGGGCGTGTCACATGAGAGAGCGTCCTCCAGGGGGCGTGTCACATGTGAGCGTCCTCCAGGGGGCGTGTCACATGAGAGAGCGTCCTCCAGGGGGCGTGTCACATGTGAGCATCCTCCAGGGGGCGTGTCACATGAGAGAGCGTCCTCCAGGGGGCGTGTCACATGAGAGAGCGTCCTCCAGGGGGCGTGTCACATGAGAGAACGTCCTCCAGGCGGCGTGTCACATGAGAGAACGTCCTCCAGGGGGCGTGTCACATGAAAGAACGTCCTCCAGGGGGCGTGTCACATGAGAGAGCGTCCTCCAGGGGGCGTGTCACATGAGAGAACGTCCTCCAGGGGGCGGGTCACATGAGAGAACGTCCTCCAGGGGGCGTGTCACATGAGAGAGCGTCCTCCAGGGGGCGTGTCACATGAGAGAGCGTGCACCAGGGGGCGTGTCACATGAGAGAGCGTCCTCCAGGGGGCGTGTCACATGAGAGAGCGTCCTCCAGGGGGCGTGTCACATGAGAGAGCGTGCACCAGGGGGCGTGTCACATGAGAGAGCGTCCTCCAGGGGGCGTGTCACATGAGAGAGCGTGCACCAGGGGGCGTGTCACATGAGAGAGCGTCCTCCAGGGGGCGTGTCACATGAGAGAGCGTGCACCAGGGGGCGTGTCACATGAGAGAGCGTCCTCCAGGGGGCGTGTCACACGCTTTGAGGACTTTTACTTTTGAACATTTGGACACGTTTGACTTATGGACGTTTAAGACACAAAAATGAAACCAACCAATAAAAACGCTATTATCAGAAAGTGGGTGGGGCTTGCTGACCGCGCTGAGCAGAGCCGAGCTGTGATTGGTCACCGCTGTGGGAGGAGCCAGGGAACTGTGATTGGTCGCCGTCTCTGTGGGGGAAGGGCTTGTTTGAGAGGGTGGAGCTAAACCAGAGGGGGAAAACACAGTGTGACCTTTGACCTCTGCTATCTCAGGGGTCGTACCATAGAGTGTGACCTCTGACCTCTGCTCACTCATGAAGTCGATCTGTTCGTCCAGCTCCAGGACCGAGCTCCGCCCTGAAACACACACAGTTTATCTCCGCCTCCATCGTCTCGTCTGGAGGAGGAGCCAACAACCTCATGGATGACATCGAACTGTAAACTTAAAGATAAGCATGAGGTCAAAGGTCAGAGGAAGTTTCAGATGTTCAACACAAGAATGAGACTGTCCTCGTGTGGACACACAGAGAACAGCAGCAGCAGCAGCAGTGTGAGTGGGCGTGTCGCCTGATGCCTCTACTCTCTGGCAAGGTGCTAGAGGCTTACACAGCAATGGATGAGGAGACCCGAACCTGAAGGCCGCCCTCCTGACAAAGTTTGATGTCTCACCGCAGACTTATCGTCAGCAGTTCCGGTTTATGACAATTCCACCCGGCGAGAACCCCACGGAGACCTACCACCGATTAAAGGGACTCTACCGACGGTGGGTTCGGCCGGAGCAGCACACAAAGGAGCAGATCGGTGAGCAGATCATTTTAGAACAGCTTCTCTGAGTCTTCCCTGCAGACATCCGCACCTGGGTGAAGGAACACGAACCAACCGAGGGGTTAGCGGCAGCCAAGCTAGCGCTGCAGTATCTCAACGCGCGGCGTGGAGGCCCAGCTGCTTATGAAGGTGGTTTCGGCCGTCAGCAATCGTCGCAGCCCCGACCAGTAACCAGAACCAATCCACATGTACCGGGAGACCCTGGCCTGGCATCCAGTCATCGTGGCCCCGGTAAGGAGCTTATCTGCCCCCTCAGGAAAGCTAAACTTACTGGTGCTTGTTACACACCCCGTGCTGAAGACGGAGGTGCTGTAAGAAGGCAGCAGCGTTTCAAGGAGGTCACTATTAATGGTGCATCCGTGATTGCCCTCGTAGACTCTGGCAGCTTTTTGACTCTGGTCCGAAGGGATTTAGTGCCAACAGGCCTGGTGGATTATAGCCGGCAGGAAGACATTTGTTGTGTGCATGGGGACAGACATTCCTACCCTACAACGGAGCTCACTTTGGTGGTGGATGAGCAACCTTATTTGCCGACCGTGGGGGTAGTGGAAAGGTTGCCTGTAGCTGCCATCTTGGGGTGGGACCTACCGGTGTTTCTGGATGTACTGATGGAAGAAGGGTCCAAAGACTGTCCGGTTACTAGAAGATTGTCAGGTGCGGTGATTACTCGTGCCCAGGCCAGAGCAGGGGTGACACCCACTCCAGAAAAGGAGCCGGATCCTGAACCTTTCTCAACGCTAGACAGTAGCCTGTTTGAGGGAGGCACAAAAGGTTGTAGGAAGTCTCAGCGCCAGCGGCATTTTGAAAAAGGGCTGAAAAGCAGGGAACCAGACTGTAAGGAGGAGTTGACAAAAGACATGTGGGAGGTACCAAAAGACATTGGGGTTTTGCAGAGGGAGGATGAATCTTTAAAACCAGTGTTTGCCAAAGTGGTTGACCGAAAATGACAAAGGGGGACAAAGACTGCTATAATCTGGAGAATGATGTATTGTATGGAGTGGGTGACGGTGTCAAGCGCCTCGTGGTCCCTATGTCTTGTCGAAAGATGATCCTGCACCTGGCACACACTTTGCCTTGGGCTGGTCATCTTGGTCGTAACAAGACTTATTTACGAATAGCTGCCCGGTTTTACTGGCCTTCCATGTACACAGATGTGCAAAATTACTGCAAAACTTGCCCCACTTGTCAGAAAACCGCATATATTTGTCAATCAGACAGGGCATACCTCCAACCGCTGCCTGTGATCTCCACCCCATTCCTGCGCGTAGCTATGGACATTGTTGGCCCATTAGTGCGAAGTAGTGGGGGCCACCAGTACATTCTGGTACTCTGTGACTATGCTACACGGTTCCTCGAGGCTTTTCCCTTGCGCACCGTCACTGCCCCTGCTGTGCTGCATTGTCTTGTGCAGTTGTTTTCCAGAGTTGGCGTTCCGGACGAGATTGTGACCGACCAGGGGACCAGCTTCACCTCCAGACTCATGCAGCTCTTCCACCGGCAGCTTGGGATTACGCCAATCAAGACCACCCCGTACCATCCTCAGACGGATGGCTTGGTCGAGCGCTTCAACCAGACCCTGAAGAAGATGCTGCGGAAATTCGTGGCTGATACCGGAAGAGACCTGCGACAAGTGGTTGCCCTACCTGCTCTTCGCCTACAGGGAGGTACCGCAAGCATCGACTGGTTTCTCCCCGTTCGAGCTGCTGTATGGCTGGGATGTCCAGGGGCCATTGGATCTCCTGCTGAAGACCTGGGAGGCCCCAGCTACCACCACTAGTGATCGCAGTGTGGTCCAGTTTGTGCTGGAAATGAGGGAGTGGCTCGCCAAGTACCGCAACAAAGCAGAGGTCAACCTGCGTGCGGCCCAGCAGTCCCGGAAGGCGTGGTACGACAAGCACGCCAAACATCGAGCGTTCCAGCCCGGCCAGAAAGTCCTGCTTCTCCTGCCGTCCGCTAACAGCAAGTTGCTTGCAAAGTGGCAGGGCCCATACAAAGTTCTCCGGAAGATGGGCCCGGTAACTTATGAGATCCACCATCCGGACAAGAAAAAGGCGAAGCAGACCTACCATGTGAACCTGTTGAAGGAGTGGAAGGAGTCTCCAGTTCCTGTTCCCGTGGTGTCCCTTCTAGTGACTGAGGTGGACAGTGAAGGGGAAGAGGACTCTACCTTCGCTGACCTCAGCCAGTCTGCGGAACCGGCAATCACCCATCTGTCTGCTGCCCAAGCCAGTCAGCTGAGCAACGTTTTCCAGAAAGCTGGAAGAGCTGAGGAGAGCATGTTGGTAATGAGAGCTGGTTATTGTCGCTGCTGTAAATTTGTTTTTGGATCCTGTAAATACCTTGTTTTTCCACTGTACATATTTTTTCACCGTTTTTTGGGACTGGGTGTGATTAAAAATCACCACTTTAATTTTTTTGACTGTGCAATAATTTTTTTCACGGAAGCTAAACACGAACCCGTGACAAGGACGCACACGTGACATATATATATATACTGTATATATATACAATATATCTATTTATGTACTGTATATGTGTATATACTGTATATATATATATATATATATATATATATATATATATATATATATATATATATATATATATATATATACACGGTATATACATATAAGATAAGATAAGATATTCCTTTATTGTCCCACATGGGGAAATTTCATTGGTGCAACGCAGGTAGATACAGAGTTAGATACAGAAGAACAGAACAGATCACTTATAGGAAGTCTGAAAAACACTTTCAGTAGAAGATCTCCTATAAATAAAAACTCCCATAGACAAATAAAGAAATACATACATAAATACATAAACACCATTGCATGTGATCACGACAGTAATTGCACATGAACATGTGTCACGACAGCACATAGATTGCACATGAATTCCAACAGTAATTGCACATATGACAGAATTGCACATGGTTAGGTCAGTATTGTGAGTGTTCAGGACCAACAGTGTTTGTTATAAAGTCTGACAGCAGCAGGAAGGAAAGACCTACGGAACCTTTACCTCCCACAGAGGGTGGATCAGTCTCTCACTGAAGCTGCTCTCCAGAGCGGACAGAGTGTCCTGCAGGGGACAGAGTGTCCTGCAGGGGACAGAGTGTCCTGCAGGGGGCGACACTCATGGTCCAGCATAGATGTGAATCTAGCCAGGACCCTTCTGTCCCCCACCTCCTGCCCCGAGTCCAGAGGACAGCCCAGGACGGAGCTTTGTCCAGCTTCTTCCTCTCCCTCTCTGTGATGACCACACCTACAGGAGCTGATGCACCACAGAGGAGGAGAAGGTCTTCAGGAGCGGCCCTGTCAGGAGTGGCCCTGTCAGGAGCGGCCCTGTCACTCCAAAAGACCTGAGTTTCCTCAGGAGGTGGAGCCGACTCTGGCTCTTCCTGTTCAGTCTGTGTTATGAGTCCAGTTTGTGGTTCAGATGAAACACCAGGTCCTTGTATGAGTCACTCTCTCAATGTCCCGTCCCTGGTGAGGGGGGCGTGGCCTGTCCCGTCCCTGGATGTTCTCTGGTGAGGGGGCAGTGGGGTGGCGTCTGCGGAAGTCCACCACCATCTCCTTGGTCTTCCCCGCGTTGATGAGGAGGAGGTTCAACAAAGTCCTGCTCCAGTCCTCTGTCCTCTGTCCTCCGCGTCATCGTCGTCCGTGATGAGTCCAATGATGGCAGAACTTCTGCAGGACACAGCTGTCCGTGTCTGAAGTCTGCAGTGTAAAGGGTGAAGAGAAAGGGCGCGAGGACAGTGCCCTGGGGTCCCCACACTGCAGGTCCCCCACACTGCAGGTCCCCCACACTGCAGGTCCCCCACACTGCAGGTCCCTCGCACTGCAGGTCCCCCAAACTGCAGGTCCCCGCACTGCAGGTCCCCCGCACTGCAGGTCCCCCACACTGCAGGTCCCCCGCACTGCAGGTCCCCATACTGCAGGTCCCCACACTGCAGGTCCCCCGCACTGCAGGTCCCCATACTGCAGGTCCCCACACTGCAGGTCCCCACACTGCAGGTCCCCACACTGCAGGTCCCCATACTGCAGGTCCCCACACTGCAGGTCCCCACACTGCAGGTCCCCACACTGCAGGTCCCCACACTGCAGGTCCCCACACTGCAGGTCCCACACTGCAGGTCCGAGTGTCAGACACACAGTCCCGGGCTCTCACAAACTGGGGTCGGTCTGTGAGGTAGTCCAGGATCCACTCTGCAGGTTGTACTCCACACCAGCCGTCTCCAGCTTGTCCCTCAGGAGCTGATGGTGTTGAAGGCGCTGGAGAGATGAAAGAACAGGATCCTCACAGAGCTGCCAGGGCACTGGCAGCTCCATATATCCATATATATGCCAGCTGCATATATATGTATATACAGTATATATATATATATATATATATATATATATATATATATATATATATTTTTTTTTTATTTCTCTATTTTATTTTATTTCCCCCGCTCCATTCTCTATTAAGACATGAGAGGAGTCTTTTGTTCATAAGAGTTTTCTTCTGTTAAGAGTGTGTTTGAAACTTCCTATAAGTTTTCTGTTCTTCCCCATGTGTGGACAATAAAGGAATATCTTATATGTATATACATATATATACACACACATATGTATATATGTATATACATATATGTATGTACATATGTATACATATATATGTATACATATATATGTTATATGTATATGTTATATATGTATATACATATATATACACACACATATGTATATATGTATATACATATGTATATACGTATGCATATGTACAAGGTGACAAATGACATCCGCCTGAACACTGACACGGGCAAAGCCTCAGTCTTAATTCTGTTAGATCTGAGTGCTGCTTTTGACACTGTCGATCATGGGATCCTCTTACAGAGACTAGAGGACTGGGTGGGCATCACTGGCACTGCCCTAAACTGGTTAAGGTCCTATCTGGAAGACAGGAAGTACTTTGTTGAAATTGGTAGCTGTGTCTCAGACCACATGACCCTGACCTGTGGAGTGCCCCAAGGGTCAGTCCTGGGTCCCCTTCTGTTCAACCTCTACATGCTGCCGTTAGGTCAGTTGATACGCAGTGAAAATGTGTCCTATCACAATGATGCAGACGACACTCAGATCTATGTTTCACTATCGGCAGGTGACTATGGACCAGTAGATTCACTCTGTCACTGCATCCAACAGATCAGTTTGTGGATGCAAAACAACTTTCTCCAGCTGAACTCAGACAAGACTGAAATAATCGTTTTTGGCCCACAGAAACAAAGAGAAAGTGTTAGCGGTCACCTCCAGAGTCTCGCTCTAAAACCTACAAACCAAATTAGAAATCTGGGGGTAATAATGGACTCAGACTTGAACTTTAATAGCCACGTCAAATCAATAACATCAGCAGCTTTTTACCATCTAAAAAACATTGCCAAAATCAAAAATATAGTGTCAAAACCAGATTTAGAGAGACTTATCCACGCGTTTGTCTCCAGTAGATTAGACTACTGTAACGGCCTGCTCACTGGTCTCTCCAAACGAGCTGTAAAACAGCTGCAGTACATCCAGAACGCTGCTGCTCGGGTCCTGACTAGAACCAGGAAGTATGATCACATTAGTCCTGTTCTCAGGTCTCTGCACTGCCCCCTGTGGCTCAGAGAAGAGACTTTAAAGCAGCTCTGCTTGTGTACAAGTCTCTCCATGGCCTAGCACCAAAGTACATCTTGGATATGTTAGTGCCATATGAACCATCTCGGACTCTGAGGACCTCAGGGAGCGGCCTCCTGCTGGTGCCAGAGTCAGGACTAAACATGGACCAGCCTCCTGCTGGTGCCAGAGTCAGGACTAAACATGGACCGGCCTCTTGCTGGTGCCCAGAGTCAGGACTAAACATGGACCGACCTCCTGCTGGTGCCAGAGTCAGGACTAAACATGGACCGGCCTCCTGCTGGTGCCAGAGTCAGGACTAAACATGGACCGGCCTCCTGCTGGTGCCAGAGTCAGGACTAAACATAGACCGGCCTCCTGCTGGTGCCAGAGTCAGGACTAAACATGGACCGGCCTCCTGCTGGTGCCAGAGTCAGGACTAAACATGGACCGGCCTCCTGCTGGTGCCAGAGTCAGGACTAAACATGGAGAATCTGTGTTTCAGTTTTATGCAGCTAAAATCTGGAACATTCTTCCTGAAGATGTGAGACAGGTTCTACTCTGACAATGTTCAAATCTAAGATAAAAACAGTTTTGTTTAGCTGTGCATATGACTGAAAGGATTTTTTTTTTTGCACTCTTCTCTTTTGTTTGTGATTTTATTAGTTTAGACAATCAGTTGGATTGATAATTTTTAATTTAGTTAATTTTATTGTATTTATGTTTCTGTAATTTCTTTGTGATTTGAATGCATTTTTCCTGCTGTGAAGCTTTGAATTGTCTTGTGTTTGAAATGTGCTCTACAAATAAACTTGCCTTGCCTTGACTATATGTATACATATATATGTTATATGTATACATATATGTTATATATATATTATATATATATATATATTATATATACATATATATCACATAAATATGTTATATATGTTATATATATGTTATATATATATGTTATATGTATACATATATATATGTTATATATATATATAACATATATATATGTTATATATATAACATATATGTTATATATATATAACATATATGTTATATATATGTGTGTTATATATATATATAACACATATATGTATATAACATATATATATATATAACATATATGTTATATATATATAACATATATGTTATATATATGTGTTATATATATATATAACATATATGTTATATATATATAACATATATGTTATATATATATGTTATATATATAACATATATGTTATATATATGTGTGTTATATATATATAACACATATATGTATATAACATATATATATGTTATATACATATATAACATATATGTTATATATGTGTAAAAACATTTGTCATTGACGTTTCTTTCCGCACGTTTGTGGGCGGAGCTTTTCGCATTCACTTCCGTAACAACATTGAAACACAGAGTGACATAAAAAGAAGAGGTGTCACTCTGCAGTGTTTAAACAGGTCAGTTTAATCATACTGAGACTGAATTCACATCAGATAATCAGAAGCTGAATCCATAAAGTTTGATTTGAGGTGAAATTTCTAACAAAACCTGGATACGGGACTTGTTTTGACTGTTGAATCAGTAAATATGTGTAAATCTGCCTCACATACGATCTTTGATGCCGGGCTCAACGCGAACATTACGATCCGCTTAAACTTTGTCTTTTTACCAGGTTTTTACGCGTTTAAAGTAGGTTTTTGTCATATTTTATGCTACGGGTTTAATTATGACTTTATATTTCACATCGACATCAAACGTGTGGTGAAATAGTGGAGATCAGATGTTTATTTCTTATTCCCTCCGCGTTTATGACGTATTCTCAGTTAAATATTATTATAAATGAATCATTGTTGACTTTATTCTCTGCATTTGACTGAAGTCCTCCCGTCTTCCTGGTTCTGCTCCAGTCCAGGTTTAGTCCTGGTTTAGTCCTAGTTCAGTCCTGGTTTAGTCCTGGTTTAGTCCTGGTTTAGTCCTGGTTTAGTCCTGGTTTAGTCCTGGTTTAGACCTGATTTAGTCCTGGTTTAGTCCTGGTTTAGTCCTGGTTTAGTCCTGGTTTAGACCTGATTTAGTCCTGGTTTAGTCCTGGTTTAGACCTGATTTAGTCCTGGTTTAGTCCTGGTTTAGACCTGGTTTAATCCTGGTTTAGTCCTGGTTTAGACCTGGTTCAGACCTGGTTTAGTCCTGGTTTAGTCCTGGTTTAGTCCTGGTTTAGACCTGGTTTAGTCCTGGTTTAGTCCTGGTTTAGTCCTGGTTCAGACCTGGTTTAGTCCTGGTTTAGTCCTGGTTTAGTTCTGGTTTAGTCCTGGTTTAGTCCTAGTTCAGTCCTGGTTTAGTCCAGGTTTAGTCCTGGTTTAGTTCTGGTTTAGTCCTGGTTTAGTCCTGGTTTAGACCTGGTTTAGTCCTAGTTCAGTCCTGGTTTAGTCCTGGTTTAGTCCTGGTTTAGACCTGATTTAGTCCTGGTTTAGTCCTGGTTCAGACCTGGTTTAGTCCTGGTTTAGTCCTGGTTTAGACCTGGTTTAGTCCAGGTTTAGTCCTGGTTTAGTCCTGGTTTAGTCCAGGTTAAGTCCTGGTTTAGACCTGGTTCAGACCTGGTTTAGTCCAGGTTTAGTCCTGGTTTAGTCCTGGTTTAGTCCAGGTTTAGTCCTGGTTTAGTCCTGGTTTAGACCTGGTTTAGTCCTGGTTTAGTCCAGGTTTAGTCCAGGTTTAGTCCTGGTTTAGACCTGGTTTAGTCCAGATTTAGTCCTGGTTTAGTCCAGGTTTAGAACTGGTTTAGTCCTAGTTCAGTCCTGGTTTAGTCCTGGTTTAGACCTGATTTAGTCCTGGTTTAGACCTGGTTTAATCCTGGTTTAGTCCTGGTTTAGTCCAGGTTTTGTCCTGGTTTAGACCTGGTTTAGTCCTGGTTTAGTCCTGGTTTAGTCCTGGTTCAGACCTGGTTTAGTCCTGGTTTAGTCCTGGTTTAGTTCTGGTTTAGTCCTGGTTTAGTCCTAGTTCAGTCCTGGTTTAGTCCAGGTTTAGTCCAGGTTTAGAACTGGTTTAGTCCAGGTTTAGTCCTGGTTCAGACCTGGTTTAGTCCTGGTTTAGTCCTGGTTTAGTCCTGGTTTAGACCTGGTTTAGACCTGATTTAGTCCTGGTTTAGACCTGGTTTAGACCTGATTTAGTCCTAGTTCAGTCCTGGTTTAGTCCTGGTTTAGACCTGATTTAGTCCTGGTTTAGACCTGGTTTAATCCTGGTTTAGTCCTGGTTTAGTCCAGGTTTTGTCCTGGTTTAGACCTGGTTTAGTCCTGGTTTAGTCCTGGTTTAGTCCTGGTTCAGACCTGGTTTAGTCCTGGTTTAGTCCTGGTTTAGTTCTGGTTTAGTCCTGGTTTAGTCCTGGTTTAGACCTGGTTTAGACCTGGTTCAGACCTGGTTTAGTCCAGGTTTAGTCCTGGTTTAGTCCTGGTTTAGTCCAGGTTTAGTCCTGGTTTAGTCCTGGTTTAGACCTGGTTTAGTCCTGGTTTAGTCCAGGTTTAGTCCAGGTTTAGTCCTGGTTTAGACCTGGTTTAGTCCAGATTTAGTCCTGGTTTAGTCCAGGTTTAGAACTGGTTTAGTCCAGGTTTAGTCCTGGTTCAGACCTGGTTTAGTCCTGGTTTAGTCCTGGTTTAGACCTGATTTAGTCCTGGTTTAGTCCTGGTTCAGACCTGGTTTAGTCCTGGTTTAGTCCTGGTTTAGACCTGATTTAGTCCTGGTTTAGTCCTGGTTTAGTCCTGGTTTAGACCTGGTTTAGACCTGATTTAGTCCTGGTTTAGACCTGATTTAGTCCTGGTTTAGACCTGGTTTAGACCTGATTTAGTCCTGGTTTAGTTCTGGTTTAGTCCTGGTTTAGTCCTGGTTTAGACCTGGTTTAGTCCTAGTTCAGTCCTGGTTTAGTCCTGGTTTAGACCTGGTTTAGTTCTGGTTTAGTCCTGGTTTAGTCCTGGTTTAGACCTGGTTTAGTCCTAGTTCAGTCCTGGTTCAGACCTGGTTTAGACCTGGTTTAGTTCTGGTTTAGTCCTGGTTTAGTCCTGGTTTAAACCTGGTTCAGACCTGGTTTAGTCCAGGTTTAGTCCTGGTTTAGTCCTGGTTTAGTCCAGGTTTAGTCCTGGTTTAGACCTGGTTTAGACCTGGTTTAGACCTGGTTTAGTCCTGGTTTAGTCCTGGTTTAAACCTGGTTCAGACCTGGTTTAGTCCAGGTTTAGTCCTGGTTTAGTCCTGGTTTAGTCCAGGTTTAGTCCTGGTTTAGTCCTGGTTTAGACCTGGTTTAGTCCTGGTTTAGTCCAGGTTTAGTCCAGGTTTAGTCCTGGTTTAGACCTGGTTTAGTCCAGATTTAGTCCTGGTTTAGTCCAGGTTTAGAACTGGTTTAGTCCAGGTTTAGTCCTGGTTCAGACCTGGTTTAGTCCTGGTTTAGACCTGGTTTAGACCTGGTTTAGACCTGATTTAGTCCTGGTTTAGACCTGATTTAGTCCTGGTTTAGACCTGGTTTAGACCTGATTTAGTCCTAGTTCAGTCCTGGTTTAGTCCTGGTTCAGACCCTGTGACCTCTGACCTCAGATGGCTCGTGGTGGGGTCCTGGCCCTCTGCATCTTCTCGGCGCTGCTGGACCTTCTGCTCTCGTCTCTGCTCCTCACCAGAGGCTTCAGCTCTTGGGTTCCTGTTCCTGGTCCTGGTTCTGGTCCTGGTCCTGGTCCTGGTCCTGGTTCTGGTCCTGGTTCTGGTCCTGGTTCTGGTCCTGGTTCTGGTTCTGGTTCTGGTCCGGTCCTGGCATTGTGGGCGTCGGCCTGGTTCCGCTGCGGCCCGCTGCTCGGAGCCTGCGTGGGCGTGGCCCTGAACGGACGTGACGGGCCCCGGCGAGTGTCCAGATGTTCTCCGGCCGTGCTCTTGGTTGCCATGGCGATGGTCACGCTGGCCGTGGCCGTTCTGCTGGTGCTGAGCGAGCTGGAGCGAGCGCAGAACCTGGCCTGGGCGCTCGGGCTGTGCGGCTGGAGCTGCGCTGCATCTGTGGGGCTCGTGCTGCACTGGAGGATTCTGGGAAACGTCCAGGACACGGTCAGAACCTCCTGTGTCCTCCTGTGCTCAAAGCATTTATAATGCTCCTCCTCCTCTTTCTCCTCCTCTTCTCCTATTTTTCCTCCTCCTCCTTCTTCTCCTCCTCCTCCTCCTCCTTCTTCTCCTCCTCCTGGTTCTTCAGCTCTTCACGTAACACAAGGGCCACCTGTTGTAAAGTTATGTCCTCTTTCATGTCCATCTTTGTGGGTTCTGGTGACCCCTGCAGGACTCTTGAGCTGTGTTAGCATTAGCATCGTTAGCTTGTGTGGACATGGTCCTTCTCCTCGGTTTGAGGAGGAAAAGCCAAACATCTTCAGCTGAGGGACCGGAACGTGTTGAGGAACGTGCTGAGGCTGAGGAACGTGCTGAGGAACGTGCTGAGGAACGTGCTGAGGCTGAGGAACGTGCTGAGGAACGTGCTGAGGAACGTGCTGAGGAACGTGTTGAGGAACGTGTTGAGGAACGTGTTGAGGAACGTGCTGAGGAACGTGCTGAGGAACGTGCTGAGGAACGTGTTGAGGAACGTGTTGAGGAACGTGCTGAGGAACGTGCTGAGGCTGAGGAACGTGCTAAGGAACGTGCTGAGGAACGTGCTGAGGCTGAGGAACGTGCTGAGGAACGTGCTGAGGAACTTGCTGAGGAATGTGTTGAGGCTGAGGAACGTGCTGAGGAACGTGCTGAGGAACGTGCTGAGGCTGAGGAACGTGCTGAGGAACGTGCTGAGGAACGTGCTGAGGAACGTGCTGAGGAACGTGCTGAGGAACGTGCTGAAGAACGTGTTGAGGAACGTGCTGAGGAACGTGCTGAGGAACGTGCTGAGGAACGTGCTGAGGAACGTGTTGAGGAACGTGCTGAGGAACGTGCTGAAGAACGTATTGAGGAACGTGCTGAGGAACGTGTTGAGGAACGTGCTGAGGAACGTGCTGAGGAACGTGCTGAGGAACGTGCTGAGGCTGAGGAACGTGCTGAGGAACGTGCTGAGGAACGTGCTGAGGCTGAGGAACGTGCTGAGGAACGTGCTGAGGAACGTGCTGAGGCTGAGGAACGTGCTGAGGAACGTGCTGAGGAACGTGCTGAGGAACGTGCTGAGGAACGTGCTGAGGAACGTGCTGAGGAACGTGCTGAGGCTGAGGAACGTGCTGAGGAACGTGCTGAGGAACGTGCTGAGGCTGAGGAACGTGCTGAGGAACGTGCTGAGGAACGTGCTGAGGAACGTGTTGAGGAACGTGTTGAGGAACGTGTTGAGGAACGTGCTGAGGAACGTGCTGAGGCTGAGGAACGTGCTGAGGAACGTGCTGAGGAACGTGCTGAGGCTGAGGAACGTGCTGAGGAACGTGCTGAGGAACGTGCTGAGGAACTTGCTGAGGAATGTGTTGAGGCTGAGGAACGTGCTGAGGAACGTGCTGAGGAACGTGCTGAGGAACGTGCTGAGGAACGTGTTGAGGAACGTGTTGAGGAACGTGTTGAGGAACGTGCTGAGGAACGTGCTGAGGCTGAGGAACGTGCTAAGGAACGTGCTGAGGAACGTGCTGAGGCTGAGGAACGTGCTGAGGAACGTGCTGAGGAACTTGCTGAGGAATGTGTTGAGGCTGAGGAACGTGCTGAGGAACGTGCTGAGGAACGTGCTGAGGAACGTGCTGAGGAACGTGCTGAGGCTGAGGAACGTGCTGAGGAACGTGCTGAGGAACGTGCTGAAGAACGTGTTGAGGAACGTGTTGAGGAACGTGCTGAGGAACGTGCTGAGGAACGTGCTGAGGAACGTGCTGAGGAACGTGTTGAGGAACGTGCTGAGGAACGTGCTGAAGAACGTATTGAGGAACGTGCTGAGGAACGTGTTGAGGAACGTGCTGAGGAACGTGCTGAGGAACGTGCTGAGGAACGTGCTGAGGCTGAGGAACGTGCTGAGGAACGTGCTGAGGAACGTGCTGAGGAACGTGCTGAGGCTGAGGAACGTGCTGAGGAACGTGCTGAGGAACGTGCTGAGGCTGAGGAACGTGCTGAGGAACGTGCTGAGGAACGTGCTGAGGAACGTGCTGAGGAACGTGCTGAGGAACGTGCTGAGGAACGTGCTGAGGAACGTGCTGAGGCTGAGGAACGTGCTGAGGAACGTGCTGAGGAACGTGCTGAGGAACGTGCTGAGGAACGTGCTGAGGCTGAGGAACGTGCTGAGGAACGTGCTGAGGAACGTGCTGAGGCTGAGGAACGTGCTGAGGAACGTGCTGAGGAACGTGCTGAGGAACGTGCTGAGGAACGTGCTGAGGAACGTGCTGAGGAACGTGCTGAAGAACGTGTTGAGGAACGTGCTGAGGAACTTGCTGAGGAATGTGTTGAGGCTGAGGAACGTGCTGAGGAACGTGCTGAGGAACGTGCTGAGGAACGTGCTGAGGAACGTGCTGAAGAACGTGTTGAGGAACGTGTTGAGGAACGTGCTGAGGAACGTGCTGAGGAATGTGTTGAGGAACGTGCTGAGGAACGTGCTGAGGAACGTGCTGAAGAACGTATTGAGGAACGTGCTGAGGAACGTGCTGAGGAACGTGCTGAGGAACGTGCTGAGGAACGTGCTGAGGAACGTGCTGAGGAACTTGCTGAGGAATATGTTGAGGAACGTGCTGAGGCTGAGGAACGTGCTGAGGAACGTGCTGAGGAACGTGCTGAGGCTGAGGAACGTGCTGAGGAACGTGCTGAGGAATGTGTTGAGGCTGAGGAACGTGCTGAGGAACGTGCTGAGGAACGTGCTGAGGAACGTGCTGAAGAACGTGTTGAGGAACGTGCTGAGGAACGTGCTGAGGAATGTGTTGAGGAACGTGTTGAGGAACGTGCTGAGGAACATGCTGAAGAACGTATTGAGGAACGTGCTGAGGAACGTGTTGAGGCTGAGGAACGTGCTGAGGAACGTGCTGAGGAACGTGCTGAGGAACGTGCTGAAGAACGTGTTGAGGAACGTGTTGAGGAACGTGCTGAGGAATATGTTGAGGAACGTGCTGAGGCTGAGGAACGTGCTGAGGAACGTGCTGAGGCTGAGGAACGTGCTGAGGAACGTGCTGAGGAACGTGCTGAGGAACGTGCTGAGGAACGTGCTGAGGAACGTGCTGAGGAACGTGCTGAAGAACGTGTTGAGGAACGTGTTGAGGAACGTGCTGAGGAACTTGCTGAGGAATGTGTTGAGGCTGAGGAACGTGCTGAGGAACGTGCTGAGGAACGTGCTGAGGAACGTGCTGAAGAACGTGTTGAGGAACGTGTTGAGGAACGTGCTGAGGAACGTGCTGAGGAATGTGTTCAGGAACGTGTTGAGGAACGTGCTGAGGAACGTGCTGAAGAACGTGTTGAGGAACGTGCTGAGGAACGTGCTGAGGAACGTGCTGAGGAACGTGCTGAGGAACGTGCTGAGGAACGTGCTGAGGAATATGTTGAGGAACGTGCTGAGGCTGAGGAACGTGCTGAGGAACGTGCTGAGGAACGTGCTGAGGCTGAGGAACGTGCTGAGGAACGTGCTGAGGAACGTGCTGAGGAACGTGCTGAGGAACGTGCTGAGGAACGTGCTGAAGAACGTGTTGAGGAACGTGTTGAGGAACGTGCTGAGGAACTTGCTGAGGAATGTGTTGAGGCTGAGGAACGTGCTGAGGAACGTGCTGAGGAACGTGCTGAGGAACGTGCTGAAGAACGTGCTGAGGAACGTGCTGAGGAACGTGCTGAAGAACATGTTGAGGAACGTGTTGAGGAACGTGCTGAGGAACGTGCTGAGGAATGTGTTGAGGAACGTGTTGAGGAACGTGCTGAGGAACGTGCTGAAGAACGTATTGAGGAACGTGCTGAGGAACGTGTTGAGGCTGAGGAACGTGCTGAGGAACGTGCTGAGGAACGTGCTGAGGAACGTGCTGAGGAACGTGCTGAAGAACGTGTTGAGGAACGTGTTGAGGAACGTGCTGAGGAACGTGCTGAGGAATGTGTTGAGGCTGGGGAACGTGCTGAGGAACGTGCTGAGGAACGTGCTGAGGAACGTGCTGAGGAACGTGCTGAGGAACGTGCTGAAGAACGTGTTGAGGAACGTGTTGAGGAACGTGCTGAGGAACGTGCTGAGGAATGTGTTGAGGAACGTGTTGAGGAACGTGCTGAGGAACGTGCTGAAGAACGTATTGAGGAACGTGCTGAGGAACGTGTTGAGGCTGAGGAACGTGCTGAGGAACGTGCTGAAGAACGTGCTGAGGAACGTGTTGAGGAACGTGCTGAGGAACGTGTTGAGGAACGTGCTGAGGAACGTGCTGAGGAACGTGCTGAGGAACGTGCTGAGGAATATGTTGAGGAACGTGCTGAGGCTGAGGAACGTGCTGAGGAACGTGCTGAGGAACGTGCTGAGGCTGAGGAACGTGCTTAGGAACGTGTTGAGGAACGTGCTGAGGCTGAGGAACGTGCTGAGGAAAGTGCTGAGGAACGTGCTGAGGAACGTGCTGAGGAACGTGCTGAGGAACGTGCTGAGGAACGTGCTGAGGAACGTGCTGAGGAACGTGCTGAGGCTGAGGAACGTGCTGAGGAACGTGTTGAGGAACGTGCTGAGGAACGTGTTGAGGAACGTGCTGAGGCTGAGGAACGTGCTGAGGTTGAGGAACGTGTTGAGGAACGTGCTGAGGAACGTGTTGAGGAACGTGCTGAGGAACATGCTGAGGAACGTGCTGAGGAACGTGTTGAGGAACGTGCTGAGGAACGTGTTGAGGAACGTGTTGAGGAACGTGCTGAGGAACGTGCTGAGGAACGTGCTGAGGAACGTGCTGAGGAACGTGCTGAGGAACGCGCTGAGGCACCTTCTGAGGAACGTGCTGAGGAACGTGCGAGGAACGTGTGAGGAACGTGCTGAGGCTGAGGAACGTGTGAGGAACGTGCTGAGGCTGAGGAACGTGTTGAGGAACGTGCTGAGGAACGTGCTGAGGCTGAGGAACGTGCTGAGGAACGTGCTGAGGAACATGCTGAGGAACGTGCTGAGGAACGTGTTGAGGAACGTGCTGAGGAACGTGCCGAGGAACGTGCTGAGGAACGTGCTGAGGAACGTGCTGAGGAACGTGCTGAGGAACGTGCTGAAGAACGTGTTGAGGAACGTGTTGAGGAACGTGCTGAGGAACTTGCTGAGGAATGTGTTGAGGCTGTGGAACGTGCTGAGGAACGTGCTGAGGAACGTGCTGAGGAACGTGCTGAGGAACGTGCTGAGGAACGTGCTGAAGAACGTGTTGAGGAACGTGTTGAGGAACGTGCTGAGGAACGTGCTGAGGAACGTGCTGAAGAACGTATTGAGGAACGTGCTGAGGAACGTGTTGAGGCTGAGGAACGTGCTGAGGAACGTGCTGAGGAACGTGCTGAGGAACGTGCTGAGGAACGTGCTGAAGAACGTGTTGAGGAACGTGTTGAGGAACGTGCTGAGGAACGTGCTGAGGAATGTGTTGAGGCTGGGGAACGTGCTGAGGAACGTGCTGAGGAACGTGCTGAGGAACGTGCTGAAGAACGTGTTGAGGAACGTGTTGAGGAACGTGCTGAGGAACGTGCTGAGGAATGTGTTGAGGAACGTGTTGAGGAACGTGCTGAGGAACGTGCTGAAGAACGTATTGAGGACCGTGCTGAGGAACGTGTTGAGGCTGAGGAACGTGCTGAGGGACGTGCTGAAGAACGTGCTGAGGAACGTGTTGAGGAACGTGCTGAGGAACGTGTTGAGGAACGTGCTGAGGAACGTGCTGAGGAACGTGCTGAGGAATATGTTGAGGAACGTGCTGAGGCTGAGGATCGTGCTAAGGAACGTGCTGAGGAACGTGCTGAGGCTGAGGAACGTGCTTAGGAACGTGTTGAGGAACGTGCTGAGGCTGAGGAACGTGCTGAGGAAAGTGCTGAGGAACGTGCTGAGGAACGTGCTGAGGAACGTGGTGAGGAACGTGCTGAGGAACGTGCTGAGGAACGTGCTGAGGAACGTGCTGAGGAACGTGCTGAGGAACGTGCTGAGGCTGAGGAACGTGCTGAGGAACGTGTTGAGGAACATGCTGAGGAACGTGTTGAGGAACGTGCTGAGGCTGAGGAACGTGCTGAGGTTGAGGAACGTGTTGAGGAACGTGTTGAGGAACGTGCTGAGGAACGTGCTGAGGAATGTGTTGAGGAACGTGTTGAGGAACGTGCTGAAGAACGTATTGAGGAACGTGCTGAGGAACGTGTTGAGGCTGATGAACGTGCTGAGGTTGAGGAACGTGTTGAGGAACGTGCTGAGGAACGTGTTGAGGAACGTGCTGAGGAACATGCTGAGGAATGTGCTGAGGAACGTGTTGAGGAACGTGCTGAGGAACGTGTTGAGGAACGTGTTGAGGAACGTGTTGAGGAACGTGCTGAGGAACGTGCTGAGGAACGTGCTGAGGAACGTGCTGAGGAACGTGCTGAGGAACGCGCTGAGGCACCTTCTGAGGAACGTGCTGAGGAACGTGTTGAGGAACGTGCTGAGGAACGTGCTGAGGAACGTGCTGAGGAACGTGCGAGGAACGTGTGAGGAACGTGCTGAGGCTGAGGAACGTGTGAGGAACGTGCTGAGGCTGAGGAACGTGTTGAGGAACGTGCTGAGGAACGTGCTGAGGCTGAGGAACGTGCTGAGGAACGTGCTGAGGAACGTGTTGAGGAACGTGTTGAGGAACGTGCTGAGGAACGTGTTGAGGCTGAGGAACATGCTGAGGAACGTGTTGAGGAACGTGCTGAGGAACGTGCTGAGGCTGAGGAACGTGCTGAGGAACGTGCTGAGGAACGTGCTGAGGAACGTGCTGAGGAACGCGCTGAGGCACGTTCTGAGGAACGTGCTGAGGAACGTGCTGAGGAACGTGCTGAAGAACGTATTGAGGACCGTGCTGAGGAACGTGTTGAGGCTGAAGAACGTGCTGAGGAACGTGTTGAGGAACGTGCTGAGGAACGTGTTGAGGAACGTGCTGAGGAACGTGCTGAGGAACGTGCTGAGGAATATGTTGAGGAACGTGCTGAGGCTGAGGATCGTGCTAAGGAACGTGCTGAGGAACGTGCTGAGGCTGAGGAACGTGCTTAGGAACGTGTTGAGGAACGTGCTGAGGCTGAGGAACGTGCTGAGGAAAGTGCTGAGGAACGTGCTGAGGAACGTGCTGAGGAACGTGGTGAGGAACGTGCTGAGGAACGTGCTGAGGAACGTGCTGAGGAACGTGCTGAGGAACGTGCTGAGGAACGTGCTGAGGAACGTGCTGAGGCTGAGGAACGTGCTGAGGAACGTGTTGAGGAACATGCTGAGGAACGTGTTGAGGAACGTGCTGAGGCTGAGGAACGTGCTGAGGTTGAGGAACGTGTTGAGGAACGTGTTGAGGAACGTGCTGAGGAACGTGCTGAGGAATGTGTTGAGGAACGTGTTGAGGAACGTGCTGAAGAACGTATTGAGGAACGTGCTGAGGAACGTGTTGAGGCTGATGAACGTGCTGAGGTTGAGGAACGTGTTGAGGAACGTGCTGAGGAACGTGTTGAGGAACGTGCTGAGGAACATGCTGAGGAATGTGCTGAGGAACGTGTTGAGGAACGTGCTGAGGAACGTGTTGAGGAACGTGTTGAGGAACGTGTTGAGGAACGTGCTGAGGAACGTGCTGAGGAACGTGCTGAGGAACGTGCTGAGGAACGTGCTGAGGAACGCGCTGAGGCACCTTCTGAGGAACGTGCTGAGGAACGTGTTGAGGAACGTGCTGAGGAACGTGCTGAGGAACGTGCTGAGGAACGTGCGAGGAACGTGTGAGGAACGTGCTGAGGCTGAGGAACGTGTGAGGAACGTGCTGAGGCTGAGGAACGTGTTGAGGAACGTGCTGAGGAACGTGCTGAGGCTGAGGAACGTGCTGAGGAACGTGCTGAGGAACGTGTTGAGGAACGTGTTGAGGAACGTGCTGAGGAACGTGTTGAGGCTGAGGAACATGCTGAGGAACGTGTTGAGGAACGTGCTGAGGAACGTGCTGAGGCTGAGGAACGTGCTGAGGAACGTGCTGAGGAACGTGCTGAGGAACGTGCTGAGGAACGCGCTGAGGCACGTTCTGAGGAACGTGCTGAGGAACGTGCTGAGGAACATGCTGAGGAACGTGCTGAGGAACGTGCTGAGGAACGTCCTGAGGAACGTCCTGAGGAACGTCCTGAGGAACGTGCTGAGGAACGTGCGAGGAACGTGTGAGGAACGTGCTGAGGCTGAGGAACGTGTGAGGAACGTGCTGAGGCTGAGGAACGTGTTGAGGAACGTGCTGAGAAACGTGTTGAGGAACGTGCTGAGGAACGTGTTGAGGAACATGCTGAGGAACGTGCTGAGGAACGTGCTGAGGCTGAGGAACGTGCTGAGGAACGTGCTGAGGAACGTGCTGAGGGACGTGCTGAGGGACGTGCTGAGGAACGTGTTTAGGAACGTGCTGAGGAACGTGCTGAGGAACGTGTTGAGGAACGTGCTGAGGAACGTGTTAAGGAACGTGCTGAGGAACGTGCTGAGGAACGTGTTGAGGAACGTTTTGAGGAACGTGCTGAGGAACGTGCCGAGGAACGTGCTGAGGCTGAGGAACGTGTTGAGGAACGTGCTGAGGAACGTGCTGAGGAACGTGTTGAGGAACGTGTTGAGGAACGTGCTGAGGAACGTGTTGAGGCTGAGGAACATGCTGAGGAACGTGTTGAGGAACGTGCTGAGGAACGTGCTGAGGCTGAGGAACGTGCTGAGGAACCTGCTGAGGAACGTGCTGAGGAACGCGCTGAGGCACGTTCTGAGGAACGTGCTGAGGAACGTGCTGAGGAACATGCTGAGGAACGTGCTGAGGAACGTGCTGAGGAACGTCCTGAGGAACGTCCTGAGGAACATCCTGAGGAACGTGCTGAGGAACGTGCGAGGAACGTGTGAGGAACGTGCTGAGGCTGAGGAACGTGTGAGGAACGTGCTGAGGAACGTGTTGAGGAACGTGCTGATGAACGTGTTGAGGAACGTGCTGAGGAACGTGCTGAGGAACGTGCTGAGGCTGAGGAACGTGTTGAGGAACGTGCTGAGGCTGAGGAACGTGCTGAGGAACGTGCTGAGGAACGTGCTGAGGGACGTGCTGAGGGACATGCTGAGGAACGTGTTTAGGAACGTGCTGAGGAACGTGCTGAGGAACGTGTTGAGGAACGTGCTGAGGAACGTGCTGAGGAACGTGCTGAGGAACGTGCTGAGGAACGCGCTGAGGCACCTTCTGAGGAACGTGCTGAGGAACGTGCGAGGAACGTGTGAGGAACGTGCTGAGGCTGAGGAACGTGTGAGGAACGTGCTGAGGCTGAGGAACGTGTTGAGGAACGTGCTGAGGAACGTGCTGAGGCTGAGGAACGTGCTGAGGAACGTGCTGAGGAACATGCTGAGGAACGTGCTGAGGAACGTGTTGAGGAACGTGCTGAGGAACGTGCCGAGGAACGTGCTGAGGAACGTGCTGAGGAACGTGCTGAGGAACGTGCTGAGGAACGTGCTGAAGAACGTGTTGAGGAACGTGTTGAGGAACGTGCTGAGGAACTTGCTGAGGAATGTGTTGAGGCTGTGGAACGTGCTGAGGAACGTGCTGAGGAACGTGCTGAGGAACGTGCTGAGGAACGTGCTGAGGAACGTGCTGAAGAACGTGTTGAGGAACGTGTTGAGGAACGTGCTGAGGAACGTGCTGAGGAACGTGCTGAAGAACGTATTGAGGAACGTGCTGAGGAACGTGTTGAGGCTGAGGAACGTGCTGAGGAACGTGCTGAGGAACGTGCTGAAGAACGTGTTGAGGAACGTGTTGAGGAACGTGCTGAGGAACGTGCTGAGGAATGTGTTGAGGCTGGGGAACGTGCTGAGGAACGTGCTGAGGAACGTGCTGAGGAACGTGCTGAAGAACGTGTTGAGGAACGTGTTGAGGAACGTGCTGAGGAACGTGCTGAGGAATGTGTTGAGGAACGTGTTGAGGAACGTGCTGAGGAACGTGCTGAAGAACGTGTTGAGGAACGTGCTGAGGAACGTGCTGAGGAACGTGCTGAGGAATATGTTGAGGAACGTGCTGAGGCTGAGGATCGTGCTAAGGAACGTGCTGAGGAACGTGCTGAGGCTGAGGAACGTGCTTAGGAACGTGTTGAGGAACGTGCTGAGGCTGAGGAACGTGCTGAGGAAAGTGCTGAGGAACGTGCTGAGGAACGTGCTGAGGAACGTGGTGAGGAACGTGCTGAGGAACGTGCTGAGGAACGTGCTGAGGAACGTGCTGAGGAACGTGCTGAGGAACGTGCTGAGGAACGTGCTGAGGCTGAGGAACGTGCTGAGGAACGTGTTGAGGAACATGCTGAGGAACGTGTTGAGGAACGTGCTGAGGCTGAGGAACGTGCTGAGGTTGAGGAACGTGTTGAGGAACGTGTTGAGGAACGTGCTGAGGAACGTGCTGAGGAATGTGTTGAGGAACGTGTTGAGGAACGTGCTGAAGAACGTATTGAGGAACGTGCTGAGGAACGTGTTGAGGCTGATGAACGTGCTGAGGTTGAGGAACGTGTTGAGGAACGTGCTGAGGAACGTGTTGAGGAACGTGCTGAGGAACATGCTGAGGAATGTGCTGAGGAACGTGTTGAGGAACGTGCTGAGGAACGTGTTGAGGAACGTGTTGAGGAACGTGTTGAGGAACGTGCTGAGGAACGTGCTGAGGAACGTGCTGAGGAACGTGCTGAGGAACGTGCTGAGGAACGCGCTGAGGCACCTTCTGAGGAACGTGCTGAGGAACGTGTTGAGGAACGTGCTGAGGAACGTGCTGAGGAACGTGCTGAGGAACGTGCGAGGAACGTGTGAGGAACGTGCTGAGGCTGAGGAACGTGTGAGGAACGTGCTGAGGCTGAGGAACGTGTTGAGGAACGTGCTGAGGAACGTGCTGAGGCTGAGGAACGTGCTGAGGAACGTGCTGAGGAACGTGTTGAGGAACGTGTTGAGGAACGTGCTGAGGAACGTGTTGAGGCTGAGGAACATGCTGAGGAACGTGTTGAGGAACGTGCTGAGGAACGTGCTGAGGCTGAGGAACGTGCTGAGGAACGTGCTGAGGAACGTGCTGAGGAACGTGCTGAGGAACGCGCTGAGGCACGTTCTGAGGAACGTGCTGAGGAACGTGCTGAGGAACGTGCTGAAGAACGTATTGAGGACCGTGCTGAGGAACGTGTTGAGGCTGAGGAACGTGCTGAGGGACGTGCTGAAGAACGTGCTGAGGAACGTGTTGAGGAACGTGCTGAGGAACGTGTTGAGGAACGTGCTGAGGAACGTGCTGAGGAACGTGCTGAGGAATATGTTGAGGAACGTGCTGAGGCTGAGGATCGTGCTAAGGAACGTGCTGAGGAACGTGCTGAGGCTGAGGAACGTGCTTAGGAACGTGTTGAGGAACGTGCTGAGGCTGAGGAACGTGCTGAGGAAAGTGCTGAGGAACGTGCTGAGGAACGTGCTGAGGAACGTGGTGAGGAACGTGCTGAGGAACGTGCTGAGGAACGTGCTGAGGAACGTGCTGAGGAACGTGCTGAGGAACGTGCTGAGGAACGTGCTGAGGCTGAGGAACGTGCTGAGGAACGTGTTGAGGAACATGCTGAGGAACGTGTTGAGGAACGTGCTGAGGCTGAGGAACGTGCTGAGGTTGAGGAACGTGTTGAGGAACGTGTTGAGGAACGTGCTGAGGAACGTGCTGAGGAATGTGTTGAGGAACGTGTTGAGGAACGTGCTGAAGAACGTATTGAGGAACGTGCTGAGGAACGTGTTGAGGCTGATGAACGTGCTGAGGTTGAGGAACGTGTTGAGGAACGTGCTGAGGAACGTGTTGAGGAACGTGCTGAGGAACATGCTGAGGAATGTGCTGAGGAACGTGTTGAGGAACGTGCTGAGGAACGTGTTGAGGAACGTGTTGAGGAACGTGTTGAGGAACGTGCTGAGGAACGTGCTGAGGAACGTGCTGAGGAACGTGCTGAGGAACGTGCTGAGGAACGCGCTGAGGCACCTTCTGAGGAACGTGCTGAGGAACGTGTTGAGGAACGTGCTGAGGAACGTGCTGAGGAACGTGCTGAGGAACGTGCGAGGAACGTGTGAGGAACGTGCTGAGGCTGAGGAACGTGTGAGGAACGTGCTGAGGCTGAGGAACGTGTTGAGGAACGTGCTGAGGAACGTGCTGAGGCTGAGGAACGTGCTGAGGAACGTGCTGAGGAACGTGTTGAGGAACGTGTTGAGGAACGTGCTGAGGAACGTGTTGAGGCTGAGGAACATGCTGAGGAACGTGTTGAGGAACGTGCTGAGGAACGTGCTGAGGCTGAGGAACGTGCTGAGGAACGTGCTGAGGAACGTGCTGAGGAACGTGCTGAGGAACGCGCTGAGGCACGTTCTGAGGAACGTGCTGAGGAACGTGCTGAGGAACATGCTGAGGAACGTGCTGAGGAACGTGCTGAGGAACGTCCTGAGGAACGTCCTGAGGAACGTCCTGAGGAACGTGCTGAGGAACGTGCGAGGAACGTGTGAGGAACGTGCTGAGGCTGAGGAACGTGTGAGGAACGTGCTGAGGCTGAGGAACGTGTTGAGGAACGTGCTGAGAAACGTGTTGAGGAACGTGCTGAGGAACGTGTTGAGGAACATGCTGAGGAACGTGCTGAGGAACGTGCTGAGGCTGAGGAACGTGCTGAGGAACGTGCTGAGGAACGTGCTGAGGGACGTGCTGAGGGACGTGCTGAGGAACGTGTTTAGGAACGTGCTGAGGAACGTGCTGAGGAACGTGTTGAGGAACGTGCTGAGGAACGTGTTAAGGAACGTGCTGAGGAACGTGCTGAGGAACGTGTTGAGGAACGTTTTGAGGAACGTGCTGAGGAACGTGCCGAGGAACGTGCTGAGGCTGAGGAACGTGTTGAGGAACGTGCTGAGGAACGTGCTGAGGAACGTGTTGAGGAACGTGTTGAGGAACGTGCTGAGGAACGTGTTGAGGCTGAGGAACATGCTGAGGAACGTGTTGAGGAACGTGCTGAGGAACGTGCTGAGGCTGAGGAACGTGCTGAGGAACCTGCTGAGGAACGTGCTGAGGAACGCGCTGAGGCACGTTCTGAGGAACGTGCTGAGGAACGTGCTGAGGAACATGCTGAGGAACGTGCTGAGGAACGTGCTGAGGAACGTCCTGAGGAACGTCCTGAGGAACATCCTGAGGAACGTGCTGAGGAACGTGCGAGGAACGTGTGAGGAACGTGCTGAGGCTGAGGAACGTGTGAGGAACGTGCTGAGGAACGTGTTGAGGAACGTGCTGATGAACGTGTTGAGGAACGTGCTGAGGAACGTGCTGAGGAACGTGCTGAGGCTGAGGAACGTGTTGAGGAACGTGCTGAGGCTGAGGAACGTGCTGAGGAACGTGCTGAGGAACGTGCTGAGGGACGTGCTGAGGGACATGCTGAGGAACGTGTTTAGGAACGTGCTGAGGAACGTGCTGAGGAACGTGTTGAGGAACGTGCTGAGGAACGTGTTAAGGAACGTGCTGAGGAACTTGCTGAGGAACGTGCTGAGGAACGTGTTGAGGAACGTTTTGAGGAACGTGCTGAGGAACGTGCCGAGGAACGTGCTGAGGCTGAGGAACGTGTTGAGGAACGTGCTGAGGAACGTGCTGAGGCTGAGGAACGTGCTGAGGAACGTGTTGAGGAACGTGTTGAGGAACGTGCTGAGGAACGTGTTGAGGAACGTGCTGAGGAACGTTCTGAGGCTGAGGAACGTGCTGAGGAACCTGCTGAGGAACGTGCTGAGGAACGTGCTGAGGAACGCGCTGAGGCACGTTCTGAGGAACGTGCTGAGGAACGTGCTGAGGAACGTGCTGAGGAACGTGCTGAGGAACGTGCTGAGGAACGTCCTGAGGAACGTCCTGAGGAACGTCCTGAGGAACGTGCTGAGGAACGTGCGAGGAACGTGCTGAGGCTGAGGAACCTGTGAGGAACGTGCTGAGGCTGAGGAACGTGTTGAGGAACGTGCTGAGGAACGTGCTGAGGAACGTGCTGAGGAACGTGTTGAGGAACGTGTTGAGGAACGTGTTGAGGAACGTGCTGAGGAACGTGCTGAGGAACGTGCTGAGGCTGAGGAACCTGTTGAGGAACGTGCTGAGGCTGAGGAACGTGCTGAGGAACGTGCTGAGTAACGTGCTGAGGGACGTGCTGAGGGACGTGCTGAGGAACGTGTTTAGGAACGTGCTGAGGAACGTGCTGAGGAACGTGTTGAGGAACGTGCTGAGGAACGTGTTAAGGAACGTGCTGAGGAACGTGTTGAGGAACGTGTTGAGGAACGTGCTGAAGAACGTGCTGAGGAACATGTTGAGGAACGTGCCTAGGAACGTGCTGAAGAGCGTGCTGAGGAACGTGCTGAGGAACGTGCTGAGGAACGTGTTGAGGAACGTGCTGAAGAACGTGCTGAGGAACATGTTGAGGAACGTGCCTAGGAACGTGCTGAAGAACGTGCTGAGGAACGTGCTGAGGAACGTGCTGAGGAACGTGTTGAGGAACGTGTTGAGGAACATGCTGAGGAACGTGCTGAGGAACGTGCTGAGGAATGTGCTGAGGAACGTGCTGAGGAACGTGCTGAGGAACGTGTTGAGGAACTTTTTGAGGAACGTGCTGAGGAACGTGCCGAGGAACGTGCCGAGGAACGTGCCAAGGAACGTGCTGAAGAACGTGCTGAGGAACGTGTTGAGGAACGTGCTGAGGAACGTGCTGAGGAACGTGCTGAGGAACGTGTTGAGGAACGTGTTGAGGCTGAGGAACATGCTGAGGAACGTGTTGAGGAACGTGCTGAGGAACGTTCTGAGGCTGAGGAACGTGCTGAGGAACGTGCTGAGGAACGTGCTGAGGAACGTGCTGAGGAACGTGCTGAGGAACGCGCTGAGGCACGTTCTGAGGAACGTGCTGAGGAACGTGCTGAGGAACATGCTGAGGAACGTGCTGAGGAACGTGCTGAGGAACGTCCTGAGGAACGTCCTGAGGAACGTCCTGAGGAACGTGCTGAGGAACGTGCGAGGAACGTGCTGAGGCTGAGGAACCTGTGAGGAACGTGCTGAGGCTGAGGAACGTGTTGAGGAACGTGCTGAGGAACGTGTTGAGGAACGTGCTGAGGAACGTGTTGAGGAACGTGCTGAGGAACGTGCTGAGGAACGTGCTGAGGCTGAGGAACCTGTTGAGGAACGTGCTGAGGCTGAGGAACGTGCTGAGGAACGTGCTGAGTAACGTGCTGAGGGACGTGCTGAGGGACGTGCTGAGGAACGTGTTTAGGAACGTGCTGAGGAACGTGCTGAGGAACGTGTTGAGGAACGTGCTGAGGAACGTGTTAAGGAACGTGCTGAGGAACGTGCTGAGGAACGTGCTGAGGAACGTGTTGAGGAACGTGTTGAGGAACGTGCTGAAGAACGTGCTGAGGAACATGTTGAGGAACGTGCCTAGGAACGTGCTGAAGAGCGTGCTGAGGAACGTGCTGAGGAACGTGCTGAGGAACGTGTTGAGGAACGTGCTGAAGAACGTGCTGAGGAACATGTTGAGGAACGTGCCTAGGAACGTGCTGAAGAACGTGCTGAGGAACGTGTTGAGGAACGTGTTGAGGAACGTGCTGAGGAACGTGCTGAGGAACGTGCTGAGGAACGTGCTGAGGAACGTGCTGAGGAACGTGCTGAGGAACGTGTTGAGGAACGTTTTGAGGAACGTGCCGAGGAACGTGCCGAGGAACGTGCCAAGGAACGTGCTGAAGAACGTGCTGAGGAACGTGTTGAGGAACGTGCTGAGGAACGTGCTGAGGAACGTGCTGAGGAACGTGTTGAGGAACGTGCTGAGGAACGTGCTGAGGAACGTGCTGAGGCTGAGGAACGTGCTGAGGAACGTGCTGAGGAACGTGCTGAGGAACGTGTTGAGGAACGTGCTGAGGAACGTGCTGAGGAACGTGCTGAGGCTGAGGAACGTGCTGAGGAACGTGTTGAGGAATGTTTTGAGGAACGTGCTGAGGAACGTGCCGAGGAACGTGTTGAGGAACATGCTGAAGAACGTGCTGAGGAACATGTTGAGGAACGTGCCTAGGAACGTGCTGAAGAACGTGCTGAGGAACGTGCTGAGGAACGTGCCTAGGAACGTGCTGAAGAACGTGCTGAGGAACGTGCTGAGGAACGTGCCGAGGAACGTGTTGAGGAACATGCTGAAGAACGTGCTGAGGAACATGTTGAGGAACGTGCCTAGGAACGTGCTGAAGAACGTGCTGAGGAACGTGCTGAGGAACGTGTTGAGGAACGTGCTGAAGAACATGCTGAGGAACATGTTGAGGAACGTGCCTAGGAACGTGCTGAAGAACGTGCTGAGGAACGTGCTGAGGAACGTGCTGAGGAACGTGTTGAGGAACGTGTTGAGGAACGTGCTGAGGCTGAGGAACGTGCTGAGGAACGTGCTGAGGAAAGTGCTGAGGAACGTGCTGAGGAACGTGCTGAGGAAAGTGCTGAGGAACGTGTTGAGGAAAGAGGAGGTTTCACTCTGTTGTTTTCTTCACAGTCGTCAGCTGAAGACACTGAGCGGCTGCTGGACCCGACCGAGGACCAGACCAGGTCTAAAGTCCAGGATCCTGACCAGTCTGACTCGGGTGCCAACGAGGAGCCTGAAGACACAAACTCAGGGGCCACTCTTGGGCGACTCCTGAGTTACTGCAAGAAAGACACCGGACTTCTGTCTGTGGCAACGCTCTTCCTCCTCATCTCTGCAGTCTGTGAGTTTAGACCTGGTTTAGACCTGGTTTAGTCCTGGTTTAGACCTGGTTTAGACCTGGTTTAGTCCTGGTTTAGACCTGGTTTAGACCTGGTTTAGTCCTGGTCTAGACCTGGTTTAGTCCTGGTTTAGACTTGGTTTAGTTCTGGTTTAGACCTGGTTTAGTCCTGGTTTAGACCTGGTTTAGTCCTGGTTTTGACCTGGTTTAGTCCTTGTTTGGACCTGGTTTAGACCTGGTTTAGTCCTGGTTTAGACCTGGTTTAGACCTGTTTTAGACCTGATTTAGTCCTGGTTTAGACCTGGTTTAGACCTGGTTTAGTCCTGGTTTAGTCCTTGTTTAGTCCTTGTTTGGACCTGGTTTAGTCCTGGTTTAGACCTGGTTTAGACCTGGTTTAGACCTGGTTTAGTCCTTGTTTAGACCTGGTTTAGACCTGGTTTAGACCTGGTGTAGACCTGGTTTAGACCTGGTTTAGTCCTGGTTTTGTCCTGGTTTAGACCTGGTTTAGTCCTTGTTTAGACCTGGTTTAGACCTGGTTTAGACCTGGTTTAGACCTGGTTTAGTCCTGGTTTAGACCTGGTTTAGACCTGGTTTAGTCCTGGTTTAGTCCTGGTTTAGACCTGGTTTAGACCTGGTTTAGACCTGGTTTAGTCCTGGTTTAGACCTGGTTTAGACCTGTTTTAGACCTGGTTTAGTCCTGGTTTAGACCTGGTTTAGAACTGGTTTAGTCCTGGTTTAGTCCTTGTTTAGTCCTTGTTTGGACCTGGTTTAGTCCTGGTTTAGACCTGGTTTAGACCTGGTTTAGACCTGGTTTAGTCCTTGTTTAGACCTGGTTTAGACCTGGTTTAGACCTGGTTTAGACCTGGTTTAGACCTGGTTTAGTCCTGGTTTTGTCCTGGTTTAGACCTGGTTTAGACCTGGTTTAGTCCTTGTTTAGACCTGGTTTAGACCTGGTTTAGACCTGGTTTAGACCTGGTTTAGTCCTGGTTTAGACCTGGTTTAGACCTGTTTTAGACCTGGTTTAGTCCTGGTTTAGACCTGGTTTAGACCTGGTTTAGTCCTGGTTTAGTCCTTGTTTAGTCCTTGTTTGGACCTGGTTTAGACCTGGTTTAGACCTGGTTTAGACCTGGTTTAGACCTGGTTTAGACCTGGTTTAGACCTGGTTTAGTCCTGGTTTTGTCCTGGTTTAGACCTGGTTTAGACCTGGTTTAGTCCTTGTTTAGACCTGGTTTAGTCCTGGTTTAGACCTGGTTTAGACCTGGTTTAGACCTGGTTTAGACCTGGTTTAGTCCTGGTTTTGTCCTGGTTTAGACCTGGTTTAGACCTGGTTTAGTCCTTGTTTAGACCTGGTTTAGTCCTTGTTTAGTCCTGGTTTAGACCTGGTTTAGACCTGGTTTAGACCTGGTTTAGACCTGGTTTAGTCCTGGTTTTGTCCTGGTTTAGACCTGGTTTAGACCTGGTTTAGTCCTTGTTTAGACCTGGTTTAGTCCTGGTTTAGTCCTGGTTTAGACCTGGTTTAGACCTGGTTTAGACCTGGTTTAGTCCTTGTTTAGACCTGGTTTAGACCTGGTTTAGACCTGGTTTAGACCTGGTTTAGACCTGGTTTAGTCCTGGTTTTGTCCTGGTTTAGACCTGGTTTAGACCTGGTTTAGTCCTTGTTTAGACCTGGTTTAGACCTGGTTTAGACCTGGTTTAGACCTGGTTTAGTCCTGGTTTAGACCTGGTTTAGACCTGTTTTAGACCTGGTTTAGTCCTGGTTTAGACCTGGTTTAGACCTGGTTTAGTCCTGGTTTAGTCCTTGTTTAGTCCTTGTTTGGACCTGGTTTAGTCCTGGTTTAGACCTGGTTTAGACCTGGTTTAGACCTGGTTTAGTCCTTGTTTAGACCTGGTTTAGACCTGGTTTAGACCTGGTTTAGACCTGGTTTAGACCTGGTTTAGTCCTGGTTTTGTCCTGGTTTAGACCTGGTTTAGACCTGGTTTAGTCCTTGTTTAGACCTGGTTTAGTCCTGGTTTAGACCTGGTTTAGACCTGGTTTAGACCTGGTTTAGACCTGGTTTAGACCTGGTTTAGACCTGGTTTAGTCCTGGTTTTGTCCTGGTTTAGACCTGGTTTAGACCTGGTTTAGTCCTTGTTTAGACCTGGTTTAGTCCTGGTTTAGTCCTGGTTTAGACCTGGTTTAGACCTGGTTTAGACCTGGTTTAGTCCTTGTTTAGACCTGGTTTAACCTGGTTTAGACCTGGTTTAGACCTGGTTTAGACCTGGTTTAGACCTGGTTTAGACCTGGTTTAGTCCTGGTTTTGTCCTGGTTTAGACCTGGTTTAGACCTGGTTTAGTCCTTGTTTAGACCTGGTTTAGTCCTGGTTTAGACCTGGTTTAGACCTGGTTTAGACCTGGTTTAGACCTGGTTTAGTCCTGGTTTTGTCCTGGTTTAGACCTGGTTTAGACCTGGTTTAGTCCTTGTTTAGACCTGGTTTAGTCCTGGTTTAGTCCTGGTTTAGACCTGGTTTAGACCTGGTTTAGACCTGGTTTAGACCTGGTTTAGTCCTGGTTTTGTCCTGGTTTAGACCTGGTTTAGACCTGGTTTAGTCCTTGTTTAGACCTGGTTTAGTCCTGGTTTAGTCCTGGTTTAGACCTGGTTTAGACCTGGTTTAGACCTGGTTTAGTCCTTGTTTAGACCTGGTTTAGACCTGGTTTAGACCTGGTTTAGACCTGGTTTAGACCTGGTTTAGTCCTGGTTTTGTCCTGGTTTAGACCTGGTTTAGACCTGGTTTAGTCCTTGTTTAGACCTGGTTTAGACCTGGTTTAGACCTGGTTTAGACCTGGTTTAGTCCTGGTTTAGACCTGGTTTAGACCTGTTTTAGACCTGGTTTAGTCCTGGTTTAGACCTGGTTTAGACCTGGTTTAGTCCTGGTTTAGTCCTTGTTTAGTCCTTGTTTGGACCTGGTTTAGTCCTGGTTTAGACCTGGTTTAGACCTGGTTTAGACCTGGTTTAGTCCTTGTTTAGACCTGGTTTAGACCTGGTTTAGACCTGGTTTAGACCTGGTTTAGACCTGGTTTAGTCCTGGTTTTGTCCTGGTTTAGACCTGGTTTAGACCTGGTTTAGTCCTGGTTTAGACCTGGTTTAGTCCTGGTTTAGTCCTGGTTTAGTCCTGGTTTAGACCTGGTTTAGACCTGGTTTAGACCTGGTTTAGACCTGGTTTAGTCCTGGTTTTGTCCTGGTTTAGACCTGGTTTAGACCTGGTTTAGTCCTTGTTTAGACCTGGTTTAGTCCTGGTTTAGTCCTGGTTTAGACCTGGTTTAGACCTGGTTTAGTCCTGGTTTTGTCCTGGTTTAGACCTGGTTTAGACCTGGTTTAGTCCTTGTTTAGACCTGGTTTAGTCCTGGTTTAGTCCTGGTTTAGACCTGGTTTAGAACTGGTTTAGTCCTTGTTTAGACCTGGTTTAGTCCTGGTTTAGACCTGGTTTAGACCTGGTTTAGACCTGGTTTAGTCCTTGTTTAGACCTGGTTTAGACCTGGTTTAGACCTGGTTTAGACCTGGTTTAGTCCTGGTTTTGTCCTGGTTTAGACCTGGTTTAGACCTGGTTTAGTCCTTGTTTAGACCTGGTTTAGACCTGGTTTAGACCTGGTTTAGACCTGGTTTAGTCCTGGTTTAGACCTGGTTTAGACCTGTTTTAGACCTGGTTTAGTCCTGGTTTAGACCTGGTTTAGACCTGGTTTAGTCCTGGTTTAGTCCTTGTTTAGTCCTTGTTTGGACCTGGTTTAGTCCTGGTTTAGACCTGGTTTAGACCTGGTTTAGACCTGGTTTAGTCCTTGTTTAGACCTGGTTTAGACCTGGTTTAGACCTGGTTTAGACCTGGTTTAGACCTGGTTTAGTCCTGGTTTTGTCCTGGTTTAGACCTGGTTTAGACCTGGTTTAGTCCTTGTTTAGACCTGGTTTAGTCCTGGTTTTGTCCTGGTTTAGACCTGGTTTAGACCTGGTTTAGTCCTTGTTTAGACCTGGTTTAGTCCTGGTTTTGTCCTGGTTTAGACCTGGTTTAGACCTGGTTTAGTCCTTGTTTAGACCTGGTTTAGACCTGGTTTAGACCTGGTTTAGACCTGGTTTAGACCTGGTTTAGACCTGGTTTAGTCCTGGTTTTGTCCTGGTTTAGACCTGGTTTAGACCTGGTTTAGTCCTTGTTTAGACCTGGTTTAGTCCTGGTTTAGTCCTGGTTTAGACCTGGTTTAGACCTGGTTTAGACCTGGTTTAGACCTGGTTTAGTCCTGGTTTTGTCCTGGTTTAGACCTGGTTTAGACCTGGTTTAGTCCTTGTTTAGACCTGGTTTAGTCCTGGTTTAGTCCTGGTTTAGACCTGGTTTAGACCTGGTTTAGACCTGGTTTAGACCTGGTTTAGACCTGGTTTAGACCTGGTTTAGTCCTTGTTTAGACCTGGTTTAGACCTGGTTTAGTCCTTGTTTAGACCTGGTTTAGACCTGGTTTAGACCTGGTTTAGTCCTGGTTTTGTCCTGGTTTAGACCTGGTTTAGACCTGGTTTAGTCCTTGTTTAGTCCTGGTTTAGTCCTGGTTTAGTCCTGGTTTAGTCCTGGTTTAGACCTGGTTTAGTCCTTGTTTAGACCTGGTTTAGACCTGGTTTAGACCTGGTTTAGACCTGGTTTAGACCTGGTTTAGACCTGGTTTAGTCCTGGTTTTGTCCTGGTTTAGACCTGGTTTAGACCTGGTTTAGTCCTTGTTTAGACCTGGTTTAGACCTGGTTTAGACCTGGTTTAGACCTGGTTTAGTCCTGGTTTAGACCTGGTTTAGACCTGTTTTAGACCTGGTTTAGTCCTGGTTTAGACCTGGTTTAGACCTGGTTTAGTCCTGGTTTAGTCCTTGTTTAGTCCTTGTTTGGACCTGGTTTAGTCCTGGTTTAGACCTGGTTTAGACCTGGTTTAGACCTGGTTTAGTCCTTGTTTAGACCTGGTTTAGACCTGGTTTAGACCTGGTTTAGACCTGGTTTAGACCTGGTTTAGTCCTGGTTTTGTCCTGGTTTAGACCTGGTTTAGACCTGGTTTAGTCCTTGTTTAGACCTGGTTTAGTCCTGGTTTAGACCTGGTTTAGACCTGGTTTAGACCTGGTTTAGACCTGGTTTAGACCTGGTTTAGACCTGGTTTAGTCCTGGTTTTGTCCTGGTTTAGACCTGGTTTAGACCTGGTTTAGTCCTTGTTTAGACCTGGTTTAGTCCTGGTTTAGTCCTGGTTTAGACCTGGTTTAGACCTGGTTTAGACCTGGTTTAGACCTGGTTTAGTCCTGGTTTTGTCCTGGTTTAGACCTGGTTTAGACCTGGTTTAGTCCTTGTTTAGACCTGGTTTAGTCCTGGTTTAGTCCTGGTTTAGACCTGGTTTAGACCTGGTTTAGTCCTTGTTTAGACCTGGTTTAGTCCTGGTTTAGACCTGGTTTAGACCTGGTTTAGACCTGGTTTAGTCCTTGTTTAGACCTGGTTTAGACCTGGTTTAGACCTGGTTTAGACCTGGTTTAGACCTGGTTTAGTCCTGGTTTTGTCCTGGTTTAGACCTGGTTTAGACCTGGTTTAGTCCTTGTTTAGACCTGGTTTAGACCTGGTTTAGACCTGGTTTAGACCTGGTTTAGTCCTGGTTTAGACCTGGTTTAGACCTGTTTTAGACCTGGTTTAGTCCTGGTTTAGACCTGGTTTAGACCTGGTTTAGTCCTGGTTTAGTCCTTGTTTAGTCCTTGTTTGGACCTGGTTTAGTCCTGGTTTAGACCTGGTTTAGACCTGGTTTAGACCTGGTTTAGTCCTTGTTTAGACCTGGTTTAGACCTGGTTTAGACCTGGTTTAGACCTGGTTTAGTCCTGGTTTTGTCCTGGTTTAGACCTGGTTTAGACCTGGTTTAGTCCTTGTTTAGACCTGGTTTAGTCCTGGTTTAGACCTGGTTTAGACCTGGTTTAGACCTGTTTTAGACCTGGTTTAGTCCTGGTTTAGACCTGGTTTAGAACTGGTTTAGTCCTGGTTTAGTCCTTGTTTAGTCCTTGTTTGGACCTGGTTTAGTCCTGGTTTAGACCTGGTTTAGACCTGGTTTAGACCTGGTTTAGTCCTTGTTTAGACCTGGTTTAGACCTGGTTTAGACCTGGTTTAGACCTGGTTTAGACCTGGTTTAGTCCTGGTTTTGTCCTGGTTTAGACCTGGTTTAGACCTGGTTTAGTCCTTGTTTAGACCTGGTTTAGACCTGGTTTAGACCTGGTTTAGACCTGGTTTAGTCCTGGTTTAGACCTGGTTTAGACCTGTTTTAGACCTGGTTTAGTCCTGGTTTAGACCTGGTTTAGACCTGGTTTAGTCCTGGTTTAGTCCTTGTTTAGTCCTTGTTTGGACCTGGTTTAGTCCTGGTTTAGACCTGGTTTAGACCTGGTTTAGACCTGGTTTAGTCCTTGTTTAGACCTGGTTTAGACCTGGTTTAGACCTGGTTTAGACCTGGTTTAGACCTGGTTTAGTCCTGGTTTTGTCCTGGTTTAGACCTGGTTTAGACCTGGTTTAGTCCTTGTTTAGACCTGGTTTAGTCCTGGTTTAGACCTGGTTTAGACCTGGTTTAGACCTGGTTTAGACCTGGTTTAGTCCTGGTTTTGTCCTGGTTTAGACCTGGTTTAGACCTGGTTTAGTCCTTGTTTAGACCTGGTTTAGTCCTGGTTTAGTCCTGGTTTAGACCTGGTTTAGACCTGGTTTAGACCTGGTTTAGACCTGGTTTAGTCCTGGTTTTGTCCTGGTTTAGACCTGGTTTAGACCTGGTTTAGTCCTTGTTTAGACCTGGTTTAGTCCTGGTTTAGTCCTGGTTTAGACCTGGTTTAGACCTGGTTTAGACCTGGTTTAGTCCTTGTTTAGACCTGGTTTAGACCTGGTTTAGACCTGGTTTAGACCTGGTTTAGACCTGGTTTAGTCCTGGTTTTGTCCTGGTTTAGACCTGGTTTAGACCTGGTTTAGTCCTTGTTTAGACCTGGTTTAGACCTGGTTTAGACCTGGTTTAGACCTGGTTTAGTCCTGGTTTAGACCTGGTTTAGACCTGTTTTAGACCTGGTTTAGTCCTGGTTTAGACCTGGTTTAGACCTGGTTTAGTCCTGGTTTAGTCCTTGTTTAGTCCTTGTTTGGACCTGGTTTAGTCCTGGTTTAGACCTGGTTTAGACCTGGTTTAGACCTGGTTTAGTCCTTGTTTAGACCTGGTTTAGACCTGGTTTAGACCTGGTTTAGACCTGGTTTAGACCTGGTTTAGTCCTGGTTTTGTCCTGGTTTAGACCTGGTTTAGACCTGGTTTAGTCCTTGTTTAGACCTGGTTTAGTCCTGGTTTAGACCTGGTTTAGACCTGGTTTAGACCTGGTTTAGACCTGGTTTAGACCTGGTTTAGACCTGGTTTAGTCCTGGTTTTGTCCTGGTTTAGACCTGGTTTAGACCTGGTTTAGTCCTTGTTTAGACCTGGTTTAGTCCTGGTTTAGTCCTGGTTTAGACCTGGTTTAGACCTGGTTTAGACCTGGTTTAGTCCTTGTTTAGACCTGGTTTAGACCTGGTTTAGACCTGGTTTAGACCTGGTTTAGACCTGGTTTAGTCCTGGTTTTGTCCTGGTTTAGACCTGGTTTAGACCTGGTTTAGTCCTTGTTTAGACCTGGTTTAGTCCTGGTTTAGACCTGGTTTAGACCTGGTTTAGACCTGGTTTAGACCTGGTTTAGTCCTGGTTTTGTCCTGGTTTAGACCTGGTTTAGACCTGGTTTAGTCCTTGTTTAGACCTGGTTTAGTCCTGGTTTAGTCCTGGTTTAGACCTGGTTTAGACCTGGTTTAGACCTGGTTTAGACCTGGTTTAGTCCTGGTTTTGTCCTGGTTTAGACCTGGTTTAGACCTGGTTTAGTCCTTGTTTAGACCTGGTTTAGTCCTGGTTTAGTCCTGGTTTAGACCTGGTTTAGACCTGGTTTAGACCTGGTTTAGTCCTTGTTTAGACCTGGTTTAGACCTGGTTTAGACCTGGTTTAGACCTGGTTTAGACCTGGTTTAGTCCTGGTTTTGTCCTGGTTTAGACCTGGTTTAGACCTGGTTTAGTCCTTGTTTAGACCTGGTTTAGACCTGGTTTAGACCTGGTTTAGACCTGGTTTAGTCCTGGTTTAGACCTGGTTTAGACCTGTTTTAGACCTGGTTTAGTCCTGGTTTAGACCTGGTTTAGACCTGGTTTAGTCCTGGTTTAGTCCTTGTTTAGTCCTTGTTTGGACCTGGTTTAGTCCTGGTTTAGACCTGGTTTAGACCTGGTTTAGACCTGGTTTAGTCCTTGTTTAGACCTGGTTTAGACCTGGTTTAGACCTGGTTTAGACCTGGTTTAGACCTGGTTTAGTCCTGGTTTTGTCCTGGTTTAGACCTGGTTTAGACCTGGTTTAGTCCTGGTTTAGACCTGGTTTAGTCCTGGTTTAGTCCTGGTTTAGTCCTGGTTTAGACCTGGTTTAGACCTGGTTTAGACCTGGTTTAGACCTGGTTTAGTCCTGGTTTTGTCCTGGTTTAGACCTGGTTTAGACCTGGTTTAGTCCTTGTTTAGACCTGGTTTAGACCTGGTTTAGTCCTGGTTTAGTCCTGGTTTAGACCTGGTTTAGACCTGGTTTAGACCTGGTTTAGACCTGGTTTAGTCCTGGTTTTGTCCTGGTTTAGACCTGGTTTAGACCTGGTTTAGTCCTTGTTTAGACCTGGTTTAGTCCTGGTTTAGTCCTGGTTTAGACCTGGTTTAGACCTGGTTTAGTCCTTGTTTAGACCTGGTTTAGTCCTGGTTTAGACCTGGTTTAGACCTGGTTTAGACCTGGTTTAGTCCTTGTTTAGACCTGGTTTAGACCTGGTTTAGACCTGGTTTAGACCTGGTTTAGTCCTGGTTTTGTCCTGGTTTAGACCTGGTTTAGACCTGGTTTAGTCCTTGTTTAGACCTGGTTTAGACCTGGTTTAGACCTGGTTTAGACCTGGTTTAGTCCTGGTTTAGACCTGGTTTAGACCTGTTTTAGACCTGGTTTAGTCCTGGTTTAGACCTGGTTTAGACCTGGTTTAGTCCTGGTTTAGTCCTGGTTTAGACCTGGTTTAGACCTGGTTTAGTCCTTGTTTAGACCTGGTTTAGACCTGGTTTAGACCTGGTTTAGTCCTTGTTTAGACCTGGTTTAGACCTGGTTTAGACCTGGTTTAGACCTGGTTTAGACCTGGTTTAGTCCTGGTTTTGTCCTGGTTTAGACCTGGTTTAGACCTGGTTTAGTCCTTGTTTAGACCTGGTTTAGTCCTGGTTTTGTCCTGGTTTAGACCTGGTTTAGACCTGGTTTAGTCCTTGTTTAGACCTGGTTTAGTCCTGGTTTTGTCCTGGTTTAGACCTGGTTTAGACCTGGTTTAGTCCTTGTTTAGACCTGGTTTAGACCTGGTTTAGACCTGGTTTAGACCTGGTTTAGACCTGGTTTAGTCCTGGTTTTGTCCTGGTTTAGACCTGGTTTAGACCTGGTTTAGTCCTTGTTTAGACCTGGTTTAGTCCTGGTTTAGTCCTGGTTTAGACCTGGTTTAGACCTGGTTTAGACCTGGTTTAGACC